>NC_092047.1:112893608-113205179 GCF_003086295.3 Arachis hypogaea | reverse complement strand
ATAAAATAATAAATACATATTATCAATGTCATAATAAATTATTGAAACTAAGTTAATAAAATTAAATTTAGTAGTTAACTAAAATAATATACAAGTCATATTTTACTTAGTTTCATATATTGAATGAAACACTTCATTATTGTTTGTTATTACTTAACATAAACATTACAACTCAGTAAAGCTATAAATATGTACATGTAATAGTAGTTCAAATTAATTAAGGTAATAAGATGATGTTGAATAGGATTGAGGCCATTGAAATAATTGATTAGTAACCCACGGTAGATACATATATAGTACAAATTAAAGGGGGTAAATGATGAAATGTACTATTGTGGTTTCCTCATATTGGTGCATGAGAAGATATATAGCTAGCACATGTTCGTACTACTTAGTAGTGCTGCTGAATCATACGTACTATATAACAATAATCACTCTGACATTTACGATGTTCATCACAGGCACAGAGACACACTAATAAGTATTGTGAATTTGTGATATAATTGTGTCACTTTATCTCTAGCCATTATTTTTTTTTTTGGCACATAATTTTTATGGTTATTAGAATTATTATTAAATGAAATTTGAATGATAGAAACTTCATATCCAATTGTATTGATGCATTACAATATAAGATATATTTGAAAAATTTTGAAAATATAGTAATAATGTGCATATTTTTATTAAACATATACATTCAATTTATATCATTTTATATTAATTTAACCGTGAAAATTTATACAATTATTTTTATATAAAGTTGATAATTGAAAATCGTTAAATAATAATTTTGTAACGGTTCTTATATGAAAGTTTATATGATTCATGTTGACAATTATCCTGTCGATAATATATATAACCTGCACCACATAACAATTCTACTTGATGCCTTTTGTAAAATCTCATCATATATATGATCTTCAACTAATAATGATGATAAGTTTTTGTTTTATAGAATTAATAAGTAGTGTATGCCTACGCGATTTTTGATATAACATCCAACAACAAAGTGATTTGACAGAGTAGTGTATATAATTAATGTGTCAAAAGACAAAGGAAATTAAAGTAGTAGTATTGTAACTCATTCTGCGAGGAGCTAGCTTGTGATCTTTCATAAAATAACGTGCATAGTGTGTGTGATCACCACAGTACTTAATTACTATCTTAGTATATATAAAGAGCAACAAGTACCTCATTCCAAGATTATTTATTTCTTTATAAAATTTAATTTAATTTCTTATTAATTACTAGAGCTTGTATTTGTATAGAGAGTTGAAACTGCAAAAATTATGGTGGTTGTGTAATCTATTTTTTCTTGGGCGATTTTGTCCTGTTGTTTATAAAAAATGTGAAAAATCAGTTAGGAGGGTTTCATTTGCAATTTATTTTTATTTCTTATTTGTGGTATTTTTGTTTTTAAAATTTTATGAAAAAGAGAAAATAATAATTTTTTTACTTTTTATTTTTTTTATGAAATTTTAAAAACAAAAAATAATGAAAATAAAACTAGAAAATAAGATCATAAACTAAACACATTCTTATATTTTAAAAATAGTGGTAATCATTTTTTTTTAATCTAACTTCTAAATATTTTAGAAGAACATGTAAACATCTTTTCCAGCTTAAATAATAAATATTGAAGCTATATAATGATCAAGTTTAGGTCAATAATAACCTAAGCTAGAATGAATAATGTTGAGATGTATACCCTTTCATTACATTAAAAAAATAGCAGTATGATTAAGTGAAAAGTTCTATTGAGCATATAAATAACGTGTATGATTAACACTTTTCTTCACTTAACATTTCACTTCTTGCATTGCTTGTAATCAGCTTTGATTTATTTATTTTTTCCCTCTCTTTTAAAAATAGTCACATCAAATCATCAATTTGAAAAGTCTTCCATCACCCTTTCTATAAATATGCTTAGACTGTGATGTAGTTAACGCTGGAAACTTCTATATAGTTAGTTGGCAATCCTTCATTGAGGTGACAAGTGTAAGAGAATCCACTTGTTAAGAGATATTATAGAGATATATATAATCATTTGTGTTTTTACTTATTGATTAAAATTTTTAGAATAAATAATTTTCTGACATAGCATTTTGTGAAAAGAGATATTTTAGGTATATAATTATTTATATGCTTTTAGTTGCAATTTATAAACTTTTTCAAACAAAACTAAAAATGTGAGGTGACCAATATTTTCTTCTTAAATTTGTTTTGTATTCAAGTTTATAGTAGCTAGCTTTATATTTATTTTTACTAAAAATGTTAGAAGTCACAGAAATAAATTAACTTTCGTTCTTTTTTGTTTGTATTGTCTTATATTTGAATTCTTTCTTTTAGAAGTCACAGAAATAAATTAACTATAAATCTTTTAATCATAAAAATTTTAATATTATATTATAAAATTACTTATTCCAAAAGTCTAAAATATTATTATATCCACACATTTATACCGAAATTATACTTGTTGTTCTCTTCCTGTTCACATACACTGCACACTCACACATCTTAGAATTCAAGTGAATTTTAGAAAGATTCAAACTCAAAGTTGGATATGATGCGATGCTAATTGAGCTTACTAGCTAAATTTCTTACTCATAATATCTAGATTAAATTCAAATAATTTAGGATTTGCTGTAAACTTGAATTATATTATGACACAATTAAGGTAGCGAAAGTGTAAATAAAGA
This sequence comes from Arachis hypogaea, assembly GCF_003086295.3. Classification (NCBI taxonomy): domain Eukaryota; kingdom Viridiplantae; phylum Streptophyta; class Magnoliopsida; order Fabales; family Fabaceae; genus Arachis; species Arachis hypogaea. The sequence goes on along the minus strand of NC_092047.1, from coordinate 113,202,480 downwards.
TAATCACAAGCTTGAAATATTACCAAAATATAGTGGAAGTGGATTCGTCATATAGCTAGAAAAAATTGCATGAGCAATTCCAAATACTTAAAAGTATAAACTTGAGTCTTTATTAAAACATAAAGTTATATTAGTTTTTTTTTTTTTCTTAAATATAGAGAGCATTAAATTTTAAAAAGTATCTCATGTCACAAATTTTCTGTAATCTTTTCAATAATAATAATAATAAATAATATCAAGCTTAACATGCTTTGGACAAGCATAAATATCTCTAATTTCTAAGGTTATGTCACAAGAAGATGAGAGTAGCTAAATAGTAAAGTTTCCTTAATTATTCAAGTTGAACATTTCATCAAAAAGTATAGTATATTGAACACCTTGCATTTTCAATGGGAATATTCTCATCAAAGTACACCAATGCATGATTGAAGTAGCTAGTTATGAGGCAAATGGATTATTCACAAAGCTAAAGATGGCATCTACTTCTTAGCCTAGGCCTTTGGACTTATTTGGTATATGTCTTAGAATACAATTATAGAGATATTTATTTGGAGATTTAAAGTTTGTTTAAAAAAATGTAAAAGAAAAGTTGTCTCTATTTTAAGATAAAATTTGAAAATGACTTAAATCAATATGATGACGAGTGTCATGAAACTAGAAATTGAATTTGTCAGCATAGATAATTATAATTTTATCTTATGAATTTTTATGTCATATTATGAAATCAACCCTCTTTTGAACTCAAACTATTAAATTAAAACACATACTTAGTTCTATATCAAAACACTCACAATGCAAGAGTCTCAAAGTTCAAAAAAATAGAAAATGATTCACTCCAATAATATAATTTTAACAACTATTTTCATGCTTCTAGTTTAATAAACTCTTCTAGTTAAAGTGCTCTTTTAATCCTCAAAGATTTTTTGTTTAAAATGAAATCATTCTAATATTTTTTAAAAAAACTCATTCTTAATGTTACAAAAAATTTTCTAAAATAGTCTTTTTCTTGAGAAACATTATATTTTAGATGAATTTACCTATTGTAAAAATAATAATTCCAAATCTCCCCTTTTTTTCTCTCTCTTTCTAGCAAATAGCAATCACTTCCTTCTCCAAATCCTCCACCAACCCACTTCTATCATCAACATCATCCATGATCATCTCTTCTCATTCCATCCCATCATCACCACCTCTACTTCCACCTTTTCACCACCATCACCCTCCATATCCATCTCCACCCTATTGTTATCCTTCACCCCACCCTCATCAACACTGAGGCCTTATTAGATTGAAATATGGAGGTGAAAATGAAAGTGTGAATGGGGTAAAGGGTGATAGTGGAATAAGGATGAAGATGGAGATGGAAATTAGAATAGGATTTTTTTTATTTTGTATTTATTATTTTTATCAACCTATCTAAAATTAATTCCTTTTATCTGAAGAATTATTTTAAAAAATTATTATAATAATAGGGACAATTTTCTTTAATAAAAAATTAAGAATGATTTTAATATTAGCAAAAATATTAAGAATAAAAAAAAATACCTTTTCTTTTTTCATTTGTAACTATACAAGTTGATACATTCATTGATCTATATATCTAGACACAAGTATATACCAAAAGTTTCCTAGTTATTATTGAGAGGGTACATGTTTTTATAGTTACAAATAATAGCTTTCGTTCACGTAGACTTGCACATTAGCTTATTATTATTATTAAGTGTATTGTAATAAGTATAGTATGTATCATATATATACATGCATGATAATTGTTCTAGTAGTATAGGCTAATAATTGGGTGCTACTTTTAGTATATCATATATCAGTGTATCAGAAAATCAAACCTTTATACATATTTAATATGTTCATCTTTTCAGATTGTTTATCAAACTTAATTTGTAAATTGGCTATTAATTTTACAGCATGCAGGAGATAATTGAAAGATATCGCAAGCATACAAAGGATACTCCACCAGCAGCCAAATCAGCTGAACAGAATGTCCAGGTTAGTAGCTAGGTTACATATACCATTTTTTTAAAGTTTCTTTATATATTTATTTATTTGTAATTCCATAATTAAGCATTTCCAATCCATTGTCTAGCATATACATGGTTTTTTATGTGATTATACTCATGATTAAGTATCTAGCTTTCAGTAGTGACCCTTAATTACCATAATAAAGTTACCAAACCTAATTAAATCATAGTTCTACTTCTACCAAACTAATTAAACTTAGAATTTCTCTACCCTTTTCCATTCTGATTATTTAACTAACCTTAGGCATTATTTTTCAAATATATGAAAAGACATCTATCGAATTAAAATTTAGGAAAGTCTTTATTTTTTTATTTTTTTAGAAAGATTTATTATACTAGCAATTGGATATGAATATATATTTGAACTCCTTAATTAGTCCTTATGAACAAAAAAAGAATATTGATCTGAATTTAACTTAATCCTAAAAATTAATTCAAAATAGAGGTAGGTAAAGCAGATTATTATGGCAATATGTTCCTTTTAATAATACAACATCTAGTTTCTAACATTTACTTGTTTTGAGGTTTTGGTTTGATGCTAAATAAAGATAATTTATTATGATTATACTTCAAAGGATACATGGACAAATAATGTTTGGTTTGCATTGCTTGCTGATTTATTAGTCATTTTGATATGAACAAATGATGATGATAGTGCATTTTGTTGAAGCCTAGCCAACTAGTGAGTTGTCTTCAATTGTTTGTATTTATGTTTAGTTTTTAGATTGATAAAAAAGCGTATTATTGTTTGTTGCATAAAATTAAACAATAATAATGTTGGTGTGTTTGGTCTCCAAAGTACTATATCTTATATATGCCAAAAATTGAAGTTGTTAGTTAGAGACAAATCTTATTTCAATTCATTTGATCTTGAAAAGTATTACGGTCAGAGACTATTAGCATCTAACTAATAACATCTCCTAATTAATCTTAGTTAATCGAATAATTAGCTTACTCGTCTAATTAAATAAATATTGAAAATTTTATGTATGCAATAAATTATTAACTAACAATAAACTCTTAAATAAAATTCTAAAATCTTTAACTTGTCAAATTGAGAAAAACATACAAAACCAAAAAAACTAATAACATCTCCTCCTAACGAATTTGAACCATAATTTTAGAATTGTATCACTTGTTGGATTAAAAGAAAAAAAAAAAGTATAACTGATAGTCTACATAGCTATAACTATTATTATTATTTTAACTCATTAATTTAAATTTGGTGAATTCTATTATATCTATGCTTATGATAGATATAATAATTATACAAGTATTGTTAAAATTAAACTTATATTTTTTTAATACTTTTTTAGTAATATTTTTTAAAAAATATTGTTAAATAATAAAAAAATATTTTAATTTTAACAATATCTTTTAAAACACCATAATCACCAGTATAACTATGATAATATGGACATACTAAAATGACCTTTTAAACTTTTACCAAATATTATGACTCAATTTGACTCCAACCTCAACTAGATCTGGCTAAGATATGGTGCTGATGAGTGATGACCCATTACCATTAAAAAGGGAATAGGGAAGGGCGTTTTGGGCAGTTTATAGCTTAACCGGTTAACCCTAGTAGGCCTTAATTACAAATACAATAAACATGCACACACCTCTTACCTGAATTGAAGCAACAACTAACAACTGCAAATTTTGTGACCTTTAATGTATACTTATTAATTAGATTCATCCTTTCATACAAGTAGCACCATATTTTGTGACCTTTAAATTTTTCTATAGTGAATCTAGCTAGAACCTCATCCTTCCACATAAAGACATGCAAATCTTTAAATTTCAATGTGTAGGAATTGGCTAATTGCATTTGCTTATGATAGACATATTTATTAATTTTATTGGAATATTAACTCTGTAGTTTGGTGAATGACATTGCATTCCCTATTATAATAATAGCAGAATTTGAAGCAAGAAGCAGCAACCTTGATGAAAAAGATTGACACTCTCGAAGCCGCAAAAAGGTTATTGAAGATCTTGTTTGAATAAATATTCTCCATATATTTATATAATTATATTCATCTTACTCAATTTCTGAAATTCAATAAAGTTTAGCTAATCACATTATTAATAAATTAACATCTACATACATACATATTGAATTTGTGATTCTCTCAGGAAATTCTTGGGAGAAGGTTTAGGGTCATGCAGCATTGAAGAACTGATACAGATAGAACAACAATTGGAGAAGAGTGTAAGCATTGTTAGAGCAAGAAAGGTATCACAGTCATTATTAACAAGCATTATTTCTGAATAAATTTTCTTTAAAAAATGTCAAAATTATATTTATTAAGCAATGTATAATAGCATTAATTAATTTCTAATCTCCAGACTCAGCTTTACAAGGAACAAATTGAGCAACTAAAAGAAAAGGTAAGCTTATTGCATCATTGCATTATTCCCACTAAACATTAGATTGAAAATTAAATATTCTGACTAATAATTTGTTTTTAAAAATTCAGGAAAAAGCCCTAATGGATGAAAATGCCATGCTCTATGACAAGGTAATAAAGTTACATTCTAATGCTATTTGATCTGAATTTTTTTTTGCACACTCATATAGCTGATTTGGATTATTCAACATTTCATTACCCTAATTGAAATCTAAATCTTAAAAAAGTTCACTTATAATTATTAGTTTGTGGATATTTGTGAGATGATACTTATATATACTTGTGTTACAAACATAATATAGGGTAAATTACACTCACATTTTTTAAATTCATTAAAATTCAACTCATAAACCATTATATTAGACTGAATTTTTTTTGTTACAGTGTGATAATATGGTTCAAAATCTAGCAACAAATAAAACAAATAATAAAGATCAGAGAGAGAATCAAGCTCAACCCTATGCAGAAAGTAGTAGTCCAAGTTCAGATGTGGAGACTGAATTGTTCATTGGACTTCCTGAAACAAGAACAAGGCGCATGTCTCCTACAAATTAATTAAAATTAATTTCCCTGTGATGATTGTTGGAACTATATATTCCATCTCTATGCAAAAGTATGTATAGAATAATAAGGGTAATTAGCCCAAAATTAACCTTATCATTAATGTATATTAGAAATGTGCTTCTTTATTCTGCTCTAATAGAGATAAGATAATACTAGTGATGACTAGAGTGCTTTGTTTGATGATAAATCCTCAAACATATGTTTGGAGTTTGATTATTATATGACAAGTTGTAATGGCAAATGCCTAATGGGACTCTTATTCAAATTAAATTCCTGAATTCACTATTATATGAGTGCAGTGTTAGGATAATCATCAACATTAATTTCTCTTATTTTCTTACTCAGATTTCAAGTATAGTGATGTATGATATTTGTGATGTATATATATATCAACCAGTATAAAGCTTAGAAGAAGGATAGAATTCTGTTATAACTAGAATAACAGAAATAATAGAATATAACCGAATTGATTAATGACTTAGACTCTAATCTACTACCCTGCTTCCAGTTCCTATATTCTTTGACCTGTTTCACTAGACCAAACAATTTTAACTAATATCATATCATTCATATCAAGTAGTGTTATTTGAATATTTTAAATTCTGTGTTAATAGAACTAACAGTCAAATAAAATTTAAAGTTATTATTATTATTATTGTTATTATTGTTTCAAATAGGAATCATACTAAATTCAAGAGTAATAAAATAGAAAATATACAAAATATGGTAGTTTGGAGAGCTCATAAAATCATTCTCTTACAACAAATCAACATTTCCCACCTTTGAGATCATAAGTTAATTAATTAAAATAACAACAATATGAAATATGGTACATGTATGTGCAAATAGAATTCAAGATGTGTGGTCCGATCAATCAATTAATGTTTTGTCTGTTTAGACAGCTTCAAACCTTTGAATAGGTTAAGCCCTTTAAGGTGTCTTAGTTAAAGATTTTGAAACTAAAAACAGACCCATTTCTTGATGATTGTGGACTTCCTTGCATGTTCAACCTTAATCAAAATTAGTGTGAGATTTCTCAGGTACTTGCAGATGTAACTGAGTAAGTTTGTGTTGTGTTTTTCTTTTTCTTGGGCTTCCGCCCCTTTATCTCACCCAAAAAATTAAAAAGACCAAAACTAGCCCAATAAAAAACCATTATTGATTAGTGTGAGATTTGTTTGGTAAAAAACATGCCAAAAAATAATAGGCAGCCCACTGTACAAAAATCCAAAGACTTCCAAAGTATATAATGTATACAGTTTAATGTGATAATTACATTAGTAACTGTTTTTACTATTTGAACCCGTGACTTTGAAATTACTCCAAAATTTTTTTCTCTAATAAAATAAAAACAAAAGTAGGATTAGGCATGTTCTAAAATATAATTATATAAAAGCCACGTGAAATTAATAAATATGATAAGATTTTTTTTTATCTTTTAGATAAAAAAAAAATTAGTTCAAGTTGTTAGGATGAGAAGGTTTCCCCCTGTGGATTTTTGCATCAGGCCAAGCCACAATGTGCAAACTGAAAATATTATCCTAAACTAACTTTTTTTTCTTTTAAATTTTTTTCATTTTATTGAAGGCTTAAGTACATCTATACATACAACACACCAAATTACCAATAAGAGTTTCTTTTATTTAATGCCTTTATATCCAAGAAAATCATAATAAAAGTAAATAAAAATAATATTATATATTTCACTATATATTACTAAAATTATTAGCATATTTCTTAAATACTTGAAACGCTTCCTTTATTGTAACATGTTGATTGGTATGTAGATAGGAGGATAGATTTAAGAATTTCAGTTAGAAGGCATTAAATATTGAGGAATGAATTATGAAAAGGGGTTCCATGCATAGTAAATGGAAAAAACCGGGGTGTTTTGAGGAACACCAAAAGCATAAGCATGCATAGGGATATATATCTGAAGTGAGAGCAGAGAATACTTATTACTGGATTGGATTCCAGTTCTGTCACAAAATCAAGTTGAGCAACCACAAGACAACCAAGTACGCTAAAGTTTTCATCTGTCAGAACTTCCTGGATTCTTGTAGTTCCACTGTTCTTTCCTTTTTACTAAACTTAATAAATATTACACGCTCTCAAAACTCTTCTCATTTAAAAATAAATAAATAAATAAAATGGGCAATGAAATTTTGAAAATACTAATATTCTAGTAATTTAATTTTAATAATTGATCTTAATCATATATATATATATATATATATATATATATATATATATATATAATATATATTTTTGAAAAAAATAATTAAATCAGAATTTATAAAATACTTAAAAAAATTTCAATAAAATAAATAGCCTTTTTATCTCTTTTCTTTATTATTACTATTCTCATAATATTTACAAAAAAATCAAATAACTAATATTTCTCTTACATTTGTCTTATATTTGAATCAATATTAATTAACTCTTTAATTTTTTTACTAAAATTATTGACTCTCTAACATTTTCTGATAAATATTTTTAAAAAATGTATTTAGTTAATTCAAATGTAAAACAAAAAAAAGAAAATATTTATCTTTTAGTCATACAAATATTTTCTAAATTTATTGAATCTTTAACATGTAACAACTTAATATCAAATTACTGAGATGTTGGAACCAAAAACTTATTTGTAAAAATTGAATGAAAAGAAATCAAAATCAAAACAATAATTTATTTGAAACATATTAAACTAAAATATATTCATCTAGTATTCCTATATTCTATTAAAAAAATTGTAGCGCATATTAGTCCAAACAATATAACATTGTTTAAAGTCTATACTTTGTATCCAATTACACAGAAGAGGCTATAGAAGTCTGTAATAGCTTCCCACACATTGATGATAGTAACAAAGATACACAGTTTATGATGCTAATTAATTAAAAACCATTCAAAACACAAGTATCTTCTAATTCAAATAAAAGCATATATAGACAACAAGGTGAGTAGTCATATACGCTATTATATTATATAGTAATTATAATGATGATCAAAGCACCCATCCATGCATGAAGTTATTGGTCTCACAACCCATGTTCTTAGCAACATTATTAGATGCTTCAGGTTGAACATAGTGATGGTACCTGTTCGTTCAAAACAACTTGTTAATTTAGAATTCCATCCCGGAATATATATTAATTTCAAAGTTATTATTGGAGAGAAGGGGAAAAAAAGTTCTAATAAGAAAAAAAATCAGTGGCAGTTCTTGATACTCTTATTTATAGTATTTTTTTATTGTCAATGTAAATTAATTTTGGACGTGCCTTCAATTGCGTAACGCTATATTATAAAAAATAACTACTATTTTTATTGAATGCGTGAATAATCATAAAAAACAGATAAAATTATACAAATGTGTAAAATTTTTTATATTGTCAATGGATTAAAATTAATTTTTTTTTATAATAAGAATAGGCTTGACTCTTAAAATAAAAAACAGTAATTAAATATATCAAGAATGTTATTATAATTTCAAATAATATTCCGAAACTATAACTGAAAATAGAACTGGAAAACTCAAAAGACACATGTTATCTGTGTGTAAATCAAAAGCTAAAACTACAACACAAAATACTGTGAATAGTTAAAATAAAAAAAATTAAACATGTCAATGACTATTGATAGAAATCCCTACTATATATATATATATATATATATATATATATAGTCTATGATTTTTAAATTGCTTTTATAAAATAATTGACACCAGTAGTATGACACTTGACCCAAGTTTCAGTCCAAGAAAAAACCATTAGTACTTGAGTGTTAATACCTTAATCAGGTGATTAATTAATTATTTCTATGAACAGATGACTAAAATTAAATTGGAAATTTAATTTACCCTATTTGCAAGAAAGGCTCAGGTTGGCAATCCATAGGGTTATTGGTTTGAGAAGGCTGAAAGGTAAAGTTGCTGTTTGCAGCAGCTGAAGTTGAACTCCACAAGCTTTCCATAGCTTTTAGATTGAACCCTTCTGCCTCAAGCTGAAAATTCAAGTTTAATTTTTCAAGAACATAAATTAATTTAAAAATGTGTTGATTAATTAAACTAATTAAACAAATATGACAAGAGGCATGTATCCTCCATGGCTAGAATTGTTGCAATAATAATAATCCTATGCTGAAATGTTTGGTGTTATATTTCAAAACCTTGAGCCTAAGTTGCTTGTTCATATCTCCAAGATGGCGCTCCTGCAAGATCAATGAAAAATACAAAAATTAAGAAATTTTTAACTTTTTTTGAGGTTACAAAATTAAAATGTTTGAACATAATGCAAGTCAAGCGTTCATAATGGTCTGCAGATTAGTAATATATAGAATTATAAGATAAAAAATATTAATTGATGATGAGTATCATGTATGTCTTACCCTCCTACGTAGCTCTTCCATTTGTTCAATCATAATTTGTGTCTGCAATTAAAGTAAAAGTCCACAAGCATAGTCAATCTCATCCATTGCAACTGTTTTAAATTTCTTTTTCATATGTAATCTTTACCAAACAAATTGAAACGAACCAGTTCTTTGTCACATAATACAAATTGTTTGTTGATAGAATAATGTGTAAACATTCATTTGTCATACTAACCGCTCAAATTTCTAGAAGAAGTAATATCACAATATGATATCAGAATTTGTATGATTGAAAAATTTAGAATTTAATTTCTATTGAATAAAAAAATTTAGCAACCTATATAAAAATTTAAGCAAACTAAAAATATATTTAAAAATATATATTAAAAATATAATTATTTATATGACTTTTTTTATTAATTTAAATTTTTGAAAGAAGTAATATTATAAAAAATTTTCAACTTTCTCTATTTCAAATTGGGATTTATTATTATGAATAGCATACCATGATTGAAAATTATTGATATGTTAAAAGAACCCTTATTATAATTATTATATTTAAGAACCCTGAAAGAGTTATTAGTTTCTTCATTAGTATGCTGTTCTGATATTACTGATGTGGAAGGATGAGATAAAAATTATAGAGAATAGCATCTATATATAGCAATGCATATACACTTAAGATATTATATTATTACAGATGGGGACTATTATTATCAATAATAAGTCAATATATATATGACTTTAAAGTGACTAATTATACAAGACATGACTCTAGAAATTTCTCAGTTATTTTTCTAACAATTTATTGCTTGTGCTTGATCAATTTAGTGCTGTGAGAAGAAATTAAAAAAAAAAAAAGCAGTTTAATTTTTTTGCATAATACAGTTTCATTACCAAGTAATTAAGCATTTTCCCCCTCCTCTTTACTTTTATGTCTTTCCCTTACTTCCACATTTTCAACCTTATATGATGTTTAATTTAACAGTCAAAACTTTGTTGAATCAAGTTAAAAACTTAAAATAGATTGTACCCTAATTAGCCCATTGATTTAATTTTAGATCCTTTATTAGCAAGCATGTTATATATATACAACCAAAGAAAAGTAACCAAATAATTATATAAAAAAAAAAATAAAGGAAAGGAATTAAAGAACAAAAAGAAAGAAGCAAATCAAAGATAATGTTTGCACTCACCTTCCTCTGCCTGGCCTGTGCTAAAGCACCTTCAAGCTGTTTCTCAAGATTCTGCAGCTCCTTTATGCTCAATGGTCCAAGATCTTCCCCAAGCAAGTGCCTGTGTTTTACATTGCCAACTAAATTTTGTAATATAATTTATATATTATGATTTTTGCTAATAAATTCAATTATTACTACTATATGAAATCAATTTAACAATTTTTGAATATAAAAATATCTTCGTGTAAGCAATCATTTAATATTATAACATACATATCCATATTATTAATTTATTATTGAAAGGTAATTAACTTTAAGTGTTTATTGTAATTATCATTATTATTAAAAGGGAATTAAGTGAATAATACCTCTGAGTCCTTTGTAGAGACTCATACTTTGCCTTTAGCTTTGATACCTCCTGGTACCAGCTCTGATTATTGCAACACATATGTATTAAAAAATTATTCAATCAAAATTACTAAGATCTAATTAGTATCTATATATGATATATATGCATCCCATTGTTAGTTGAATGGCTTAGAATTTAAACTTCATTAATGTTTATTGTCAAAGATAGCAATCTTCTTGCATTGTTTAAAAATTGCTACACTTTTTAGATGAAAGAAGTAGTGAAAAAATACAGTGTACCTGAGTTTCACATTCAACATGTTCATCTTGAGGAGTAAAAGAGCAGCGTTGGTATCGTTCAATAGTTTTGTTGATACTGCATTATTTCAAAGCAAAATAAGAATTAGGATATAATATAATATATTAATGGTATAATATATATATTTTTTTTTTGAAAATAAGTATCAAAACAAATTATATATATATATTCTTAATTTCTTATATACAAATATTTTTTTATGCATAGTCCATAAAAAAATTCTTAATTAAATTAACTAGATATTTCATAGTTAATTCTTATCAATACCATCCATTTCACTCAAAAATAATAATTTCGGACAAGGAAAAACAATTCACATTGTTGTTCAGTACAAAATTACTATTTACTATCATCATTTTGCAAATACTCATGTTCAAATTCATACATAGAGTTTTGTAATTGCACAAACATGAAAGGTACATGACAATTGAAAGAAAAAGACCCAATTCTAATATTCTGAAAAGGGAAAACGCGGTAATAATAATGCCTTGGGTAAATCATGTAACATACATTTTTTATATTGTTCTCATAAGACAAGTATGATTATGCATTAATTTTATATAATTTAATATTAATATACTATTAATATAAAATGTCAGTGTAAATAATTTATACTTACATTTAATTATGTAAAGTTATATGTTAGTAAAAATAACTATTTTTTTATATTAATGGTATAAATGATCATCTAAAAGAAGAATATAATTAAATAATTATATAAATTTTTTTATATTATTAGTATATTAAAATTAAATTCTTTTTATATATATATGTGTGTAATCATAAGCAGGGTAAGCTAAATTTTGCATCCATACAAATTAATTTTAATTTGAAATCAATACAAAGAACAAATAGTTCAACTAAGCTTTACCCCTTCATTTAGTTTATTGACTATATAAATTTGAAAAAAAAAAGTAAAACATATAAATTACTATAATATTTTCTAGAACAAAAGAAGTGTTTTATTTTTTGGTTAGGCAAGTCAAAACTAAAAAGAAAAGAAAATGTGGAACCACTTGTAAGGGATTATTTTCTCTCTCACAGACTACTTCTCCAGGAAACCTAGATTATTTATTTTTATTTTATTTTTTTAGAGAAAATTGGGTGCTCCAACAAGAGAGAAAGTTGAAAATAATGCAATAACATATACAATCCGAAAATTAGAACAAATTAAAGGTGAAGAGCTCTAAATCCCTAATCTTGACCAAGAACAAAGTTTTACTTTTCTCTTTATACCTTGGATCACAAAGTTTACTATAGGTTGCAAATTGTTTAACCTAAATCTCTTAACAGAAGAGTAAAAGAATAAAAATAAAATAGTAAAAATCTGAGGCCAACTTTTTCATCTTTGCACTCTCCTTTCCTTTTCAAATGTCCTAAAGGCATTCCTTCACCACAGAAAATCAGATATACCTATTAGGGCTAGCAATGAAAAAGGAACAAAGTAAACAAAACAAAAATAAACTAATTCATTATCCTCTTTTTGCTTTTCTTTAGTAAAACCTTATCATTATTCATCACGCGGAAAAATTAATTAAATTACATGTCAAATTATAACACCTAAAAATAATCTACAAATACAAGAAGAGAGTGGAAGAAACCAAGAAGAAAATATCAATAATGGACATGAATCTTTATGAAAGTGATGGATAATTAACATACCCAGAAAAGAAAGAGAGAAATAATTGATCTAAAAGAATCAACAATGAAAAGAAATTAAAACAAGATTTGAGATAGAATAATAGAACAACTCAATTTGAAAGAGGAAATCAATGATAGAACCAAAAGATCAAAGGATGGATAGAAGGGAATATGGACAAGGGTAAGTTTTTTTTTTTTTTTTTTTAAGAAAAAAAAATTAAATTTAAATTTTTTTTTTTCATTTTATAAGGTGTTGAAAAAGCCCTAGATCTTGCACAACGGTACAAGAGAGTAAACACAAAAATATCCATTAAATTTTACAAATAAACTCTCTTGTATGCCTTGTCCACTCATATCATATGATGATTGCTTTCTTCCTTTACTTTGTTTTCCTTCTTAGCTTCTTTCCTTTGCTTGTGAGTTATTAGAAACTTAGAATCAGAAAAGAAGAAGAAAAATATATGATTGTACTGTTCCATAAAAAGAGTATGAAAGCTGAACCAATTTCCCTTTATCCCCCAATAGAAGGTATATGGTATGAGGAAAAAAAAAATATATATATATTATTGATTGAATGACCATCATGAAACGTGTCCATCTATGATTGGATGAGAGCAAAATTAAAACTTATGGTATGAAACTATGAAACTTTCTCTAACCCAAGAAATACAATAGAATCCCAAAATTGGAAAAATAATAATAATTAAAAAAAAAAAGAAGAAGGTGTGAAATCATGGAGGAGTATAGTTATAAGATCCATTGATCCAGAAAAGGAAGAACTAAGAGAGAGATAAAGAAGCCAGAAGGTGGTGTCAGATGTATGTGTTAGACAAAGAAAAAACCATGAATGTTGGTGATTGGTAAGAAAAAAATAAATAAAATATTTTTCTAAAAAATACTAAAAAAAAAAAAAACCAATGGGGTGAAAAAGTTACCAAAGGTGTATGTAGTTGAAATCTTAAAAATATCAAATGCAGTAGTCTATGGGGGAAAGAAAAATAAAAAAGAAAGCACATAGAAACAGAAATAACCAGTGACCATTTTAGTGAAAGAAACTGAGGCAAAGAAGAAAGTGTTTTGCAGAGAGAAGAAGAGAAGAGATCCAAGATAACATATATATATAAATATTAAAAAAAAAATCAAATGGAACAATAAGCAACAATGGATCTTATAATGAACATTAAATTGTGATATTTTTTTTTTAAATAAATAAATCAGATCATATATTTATATTTGTTTATATTATATATATATAAAAAATAAATAAATATACCCAGCACTTCCAAATTCATAGAGCTTGCCACGGCTTGAGAAAATGATGAGGGCAACCTCAGCATCACAGAGAACTGAGAGCTCATAAGCTTTCTTGAGCAAACCATTTCTTCTTTTTGAGAAAGTAACCTGGCGATTGATCTTGTTCTCTATCTTCTTCAGTTCAACTCTCCCTCTACCCATGTTTTTTTCTTTTTTTTTTTTTCTTTTTAATAAAAGAAACTAAAAACTCTCTCTTTTTCAGTGTTTGTGTATGAGTAGTATTCCTCGAACCACTAACCTCCTCAAAGTAGTTGTAAAATATTTTTAATTAGAAAGAAAATAGAAGAGGTTTGTGTCTCACTCTTTGTTTTGGTTTCAGCTAGATATATGGAAGGAGAGAGAGAGAGGGTTGTTGAGATAATAGATAATGGGGTTGTGGGGGTTTGTTTTTGTTTCAGAGAGAAGTGGAAGTTAGTGTGTGAGATATATAGAAATAGACAATGAACATAGAAAAGGGGGGCACACACAACACTTAACATTTGATCTTCTCTTACAAGAAAATGGAAACCCAAGTTACTCTTATTTTTATCTTATTCCTTTTTTCTAATTTCATTTTGGTAAAATTTGCATGGCCCCCTCTCCCTCTCTTCTCTCTTTCCAACTTCCTGCATCTTCTTAATTGCTGCATTTTGGGGTAAGGAATTATTCAACCAATTTGTTTAACTCCATTTCTTATTATTATTAATTCTTGTGTATATATGTATGTATGTGTTGCTATTATTATTACATCAACATTATTTTATTTATTTTTTTCTTGTTCTGTTCCATTTGTTACTTAGCTTGACAAATGACAAGTCAAAATTTCTGAGTTATTTTGTTTTTTATCCATTTATATTATATCACTTTCAATTTAACTATAAAAAAAAAAGTATATATATATATATATATATTCTCAATTTTTCTAAGCAGTAAAATTCTATTCGATCGACTGCTTTCTATTTTTAAAAGTATATATATTTAATTTTTATGATTTAACTAAAATATGCTAGGTATATTTTTTGAATTGATATAAAAAATTAATTTTTAATTAGTTAATATTAATCAATTTTTTATTATAATTTTTTTTTTTTAAAACTTAAGATTTAGGATTAATATTTATGGTTTAAAATTTATAATTTAGAGTTTATGATTTAAATATTAGGATTTAAAATTTGAGATAAAATAAAAAAATTGAAAAAAATTAACTCTCTAATTAAATTTATTTCTTTTTAATTTTATAACATGTTACATATTATATAACCTTTCTTAAAAACAAAAGATGAATAGATTATAAAGAATATTAATGTAATTTGTACAAAAAAAATAGATGATCAAGTGAAAATAGAACAAAAACAACGGAATTATATAAAATTAAGTATATTGATTTTTTGTGAATTAATGATATGAGAAATTTGTAAAGTATATATTGTTAGAAAGAATGACGCGCCAAAATGAGTAGCTGCACGCGCTGGCATGTGAAGGGTTTAAATAAAGAGAGAGCGGCATTTGTGGAAATGCAGCATCAAGCAGCTGCTGAGGCAGTTTAGCCCAAAATTGATTATCAGAATAATGATGATGATAGATATCTGCATCTTGTTGACCAAAACTCTTCTATATGTATGTGCTAACAACAAAGCAATAATAATAATAATAATCATAATTGTTTTTCAGAGGACCATAATAAGTTTCACCAAAGTTCGTTTCAGTTCAGTTATTTTGAAGCAACTAAATCAATATTATTTCATCTTTTGATTCACATGCATGTAATTAAGTTAGGTTTACATTCCTTAAGAAAAATCTTAGATTTCACTTGTGTATATCATATAATTCAATAAAGTAGTATACGACTAATATATATGTATACTATTAATTTAAATATTAATTTAATGTATGTTTTCTTCATTTTTGGTGGTTAGTTACAAAACACGAACACTAAAAACACCACTTTAATAAAGATATTAAAAATATCTTTTTTTTAAAGATGTTTATATGTGTCATTTTATTATTAGACATCTTTATTAAACTGATTAATAATTTATTTTTTAATAAATCAGAACAAAATCGATTTATTATAGCAACAATAATAAATTCAATTGTCTACATTATAATTATTAGACCTTGTTTGATCCGATCAAATTACACAATTTAAATCAAATATCTTTAAATTTTTTTATAAAAAGACAAATATATCTTTAACTTTTTGTTTTGCAGACATTTAAATTCCTAAAAATTTAAAAATACAATTAGATCCCCAAAAAAAAATTGAATTTATTGTTATTGTTATAAAAAAATAGGTTTAATTCTAATTTGTTAAGAAATTAAAAAATAACCAGTTCATTAATACGTTTAATAATAATGCGACACGTGAGTGTTTTTACACAAAGACGTTTTACACGTCTTTATGGAAGCGTACCTTTTAAAAGTGTGCTAGGTTATCTGATCGGAGTTTTTTGTAATTCGACTTATTTTAAACTCTGCTCATTTTATCAAAAGATTAAGTCTAAATTTTTATAAAGGGACCACTTTATATAGAATTTGAAAAAAAAGCTTATGAAATTTAATTTGTTGGGTTGGTTTGTTAAAATATTGTTTTTGTAAAAAAAAATTTAGTCTAAACTTTTAACTACTTACTTATAATCAACAAAAAAATCAATAATTAAGACTAATTAAGATTGTAGTTTTTTTTGTAAATATAATTATAATATGTAATTAATAATAAATTATAATTTATAAAAATATGAATAACAAATTCTAAAATGCATCTAGTGCCAATTTAGATTTTTTATACTTATTGTTTTGAATTTTAATTCACAAAACATATTTTTTCATTGGCTCGTGAGCTTGTCAAATTTTTAAACAAGTCGAACTTGAGTCTGAAAATAATTATGAAAGGTAATAGATTTAGGCGTGAACTATGTATTTATAACATGAATTAGATGCTTCTAAGTCAAAATTTAGTTAAATTTGACCTATAGATACAATATGACACGATACAAGAACAGGACACATAGACACATAAAATTTTAATTTTATAAGACATAAGGACATTGTATATATGTATAATATAAAATATTTTTTAGATAAATTATAATAATATTTTATTTATATTAAAATATAAATTAATATTTTAATTATTTTTATATATTTTTAATTATGTAAAATATTTAAAATAATTTATTGTTTTAATGAATAGTAATATATATTATTTCTAAACTCATTTTAAGCATATAACAAAAGTTAGACACGAAAGTATATTTTAATTTTTTTATTAAAACACATTTGATATAAAAGACGCAAGTGTCGAATAAATGTCATATTTAAAATGTATCAAATATGTAAATATGGATAATTCAACAACAGATTCATGCTTTATAAAATTTTATATGGTTATTTAATTAGATTTATGTATTTAACTAGATAACTTTTAAAATAGTAAATTTAAAAATTAACTATTTTTGTAAGTGGAATTCTTTTCAAAAATTAATTTTTAATAATATTTTTAAAAGTTAAATTGCTAATCAACGCTGGAAGTTGCAACAGAATTTTGTTTTCCTCGTTGTGGATTAATTAATCTTAAATTAACACAAGCTTCATGCACCAAAAGTCAGCTTTATTATTACCCCTTTAAGATACATGGACATTACCATCATCCGTACAACGTTTGAAGACTATTAGAGATGAGTTGAAGTACTTGGTACCCTTTCTTGCAATAATTGTGATTTAATTATAGTAGTTTACGTACATATACATACTATTTTCTAAAGATATATGAAAGCATTTGTCTTAGCTTCTTGGAATTTCTAGGCATATCCTTGTTCAACTTAGAAAAGAATATTTAAATAAGAAATAATAATTAAATATTAAAGAAAGAAGCAAAGGTCCATAATGATAAAAAAGCTAAAACATATCCTGAATTTTATTAGACAAAAAGAAACGTAAAGAAGAGCACATATATATCCGGAGAAGATTAAAGAATAAAAGAATAATAGAGTGTACCTCATGGAAGATTATTATTAAATAAAGAATCAAAGTTTGCAAAAAGTGGTAATTGCAATAATAAGGTAGGCTAAAAATTGCAAAATAAAAATGTTACTTAATTAACAAATTAAAGACGAAAGAAAACACGTTATTAGGTTCAGTTTTGGATATAGACAAGAGGGAATTTTGTTTGATTCCGTTGGAAGGGTAATCAGTTGTTGAGGCCCACCAAACCCTAATATGAAGGGCATTGAAAGCAATGTGTAAGTTAGTTGTTGTTTCAATTTGGCTGCAAAAGCATATAACCCTATACACTTTGCTTGTGCTACTATTATTGTAGCCCTACTCATTGAATTGACAATACCTTTAATTTTGGTTTGCATTCATATGTGTGTGTTTGTGTTTGTGTGAGTGTGTGCGTGACTTCTCATGAATCTCATGTTCAATGAATCCTTTTTAAGACACTTTCTTTTGCCCTTATTTTTCCAAGTGCCGTACGTGCACACAACATTTCACTCCTTTTTCTTCAAGACTTATATCTTCCATTATGGAAACCTAATTGCTTCCTCATCTATAATTTTTTTCCCAATTTTTTTTTGTAATTTTCTATAATTTTATATGATAAGCTTCATTCTTGTGCATGATTATTTGTGTAAAAGTGTAAACCTTGTTGAGTTACACCGTTGAATAATTGTTCATAAGCCATGGATTTTATTGATCAAACAGTTAAATTATGTCATATTATTATTATATGTCATATTATCATGATAATCAAACTTAACTAAATTTCATAAATTCAAATATATATTAATAGATATTTTTCCGGATAGTTTATATTAATAGATATATAATCTAATAGTTGTTGTTTTTTATTTTAAAATTAAACTATAATATACGTAAAACTGAAGTGTTATGAGTTAGACCAATTTTATAAAATTTTATTATAAAATCTTTCAACCGGATCACTAATTTAAACACGCTGTTTATTTTTTAAAATATAAAATGTATCCTTTTTTGGGAAAAATGTTAACTATTGGTTTAAAGTTTGACTTAAGTAGTTGAAGGAGAATCCAACTTAAACCGACATTTTAAACAAAAAACGTATATTTGGATGGAATACATTTTAAAAAATTACAATTTAGCTTTAATTAAAATGGTTGGGTTGGATGTAGTAATGAGAAAAAGAAAGAGAAATAAATAAATATGATTCTGGATTTCTGGTAAAAAAAAATCATACCCAAATTCATCAATGAATCATTTAAAAAAAAAAAAAAAGCAAATAAAATTAAAAAATAAAAAAATTCCCTCCAATTAATTAGTCCAAATCTTTATATAGAATATGTTGCATTTATTTCCCTTAAAAGGTTGATGAAAATTGACGACATCGTTCACATCTAGCTAGCTCATCATATAATTAAAGGGGGACCAACAATTTAAAATGACTACTAGAAATTATTATTGTTTCCATTTGAGTTTTCCATAAAAGCTGAAGCTTAAGGACCCTCAGATTTTCAACGTTTATAACAACCTAAGAAAAATATATACATAATCGATGGAATCAAGAACAAATTATATTATTATGTTGTTTGGATCAAAACGGTGTTGGCTTTGGTTATGGATATGACAAAGAACTGAGCATCCTTTAGTGTCTATATCTTGCAGCCTTTCTAAGATTCTTGACCACCATTTCTCTCTCTTTAAGAGTAAAATCTTTTGAAGCATGATGAAGATCAGATGTATCTTCCATTATTGACCTTGAATATAATTAATTATATTATATACATACAGTACAGTGTCACTTGATAGGTTTATTGAAAATATCTTCCATTATTGAAGTTCATTAATTAGCTTTTGGGAGCCCCACTCTAAATCTTAGGAGGATGTAATTCATCACCTTTTTATTCACAATAATTATGTAAGTTGCGTTTGAACTACAAAATAGTTGATGACTTTTATGAGAATATTAATTTTTTTATGCACTATTAAGATTTTGTACTGTTTGTTTATTCATCTGATCTATTATAGACTATGTGCTAATTTGGATTGGCTTTTTTAGTAAAAAAGATATTTTTTTAAATAAAATATTTTTATTCAATTTAAAATTTATTTGGATATATTTTTTTTAAAAAGTATTTTTATTAAAAAATAAATTTTTTACTTTTTTTAAAAATTAGCACTACCTTACTTTTCAAAAAAAAAAAAACTAAAAACAAAAGACGTTTTTAATATTTAAAAATTCTTTTTAAAAAATTTATTTAAATATAAAATTATTTTTATCTGTTAAAAAAATTAAAAAAATAAATATTTTTTTTAAAAGTCAATCCAAACTAACCCTATATATTAATTACACATGTGAACTTTAGAAACCAAAAAAAAAATTTAGTTTAATAAATATTAAGAAGTTAACATTTTTTATTAATATTATCTAATATTTTAGATTAGCATTTTATTTTTATACTATTAAAATTTAAGATTTAGAGTATAAAACAATTTGTAAAAATAAATTTCATATATAATTTATAATCTTAACCGCCCTAAACTTTACATTATAAATTATATTAGTAAGTTATCACTCTTTTTAGTTATGTTTAGTAGTAATAAGTAATAATAAACAAAAACTTACAGAAACATGATGTAGAATTGTGTATTGAGTAATCATAACTACTATTAGAACTCTTCTAATAATATATTTTTTTAAAAAAAACTAAACTTCCACCAATATTTATATGCAAACAAAGTCTATGTTGCTGCACCTAGTGCAATATGCACTCATGTATAGCACATCATTTTTATAGGGGTGTCACATGGTTGGACAAATTTTCTGTGACTTTCAAAATTGGCATGATCATAACCTTTTCCAATCCATGAAACGCTATAAACCAACAACATCCAAGAACAAGGATTTACCACAAAGGGTGTGGAAATAGGAAAAGAATGGAAAATAAAAAAAACAAGGATAAAATAATGGAGGTAAACAAAGTGTGCAAGTCAGATGACATTAAAGCCACTCAAAATTTACTTACTTTATTTTGTGTCTATATAGTGGGGTCCACAACAAAATAAATAACAAGTTAATATTTAAAATAATTCCTAAAAAATTATCCATCTATTTCTCAATTTGGTTTTAAAAAAAATTTAAATGCCTCAAATTAAATTTTAAAAAATATAATAATAAATTAAATTAGTCATTCTGCTAATTAATTAATAACGTGTCATAAAATAATTATATTAAAATTAAATTTCTCAATTTGATCTTTTAATGATTATTTTAACTATTAATCCTAAAGATTATTTCAAATTTCATAAATAATTGAATTCATTTTTTGTCATCACATAAGTAATAAGAATCATATCAATATTATTATATCAATAGTAACATAATTGTATATATTTTGATTTTGATAAAAATGAGCAATATTAAATTTATTTACATAAAGAGAGAGGGGGGATGAAATTAAAAAACCCTAGAATATATTGATGATGAGTTATAAATCCATGGTTAGTAGGGCTAGCTAGGTAGGGTCTAAAGCAAGACGATAATGGTGGGGTAGTTAGGGCTTTCTAAATAGAGAAAGCTTTCATGGGTGTGTAAGGGACATTAATGCCAGTTTCCATTTTTGGGTGTGGGCCCACACAGTAGCCATCAGCCAGTTGAGCTTTCAATAGTCCTCTCTTTCTCTCTCTCTCTCTCACTGAGCATGCTGCCCTTAACTTGTTTCCTTGCAGTGAAGAGGGAACAAAGAGTACGCAGTTTCTTGGAATTGTAGTTTGTCTCTTACATGAAAATTCATTTCATTTCATTTGTTTTTCCCCCTCTTTAACTTTGCCCACCTCAACAGGAGTCGTTGTGGTAAGTAGAAATTACAAATTATCATCAATATTTTTTCCAAAGATTTCAATTATCAAGAGAGAAGAATACTTAACTAGTTTTAATGTATTGACAGTAGTGTAAAATATATATTATACAATCGTACAATAACAATTGTTCTTTTAGATAACTTTTCACGCGATCAATATAAAATATAGTTATTTTTTTTAATGTGTTATTATATAATTAAATATACATATTTTGTTATGTAAAGTTTGTTAACAATTTAAAAATATGAACAATATAATATACAAATTTATCTTAATTATAAACTGAAATTTAATTAACTTTTTCAAAGAAAATTTTATATAACAAACAAAATTTAAATTCTAAAAATTTTAGTTATTTAATAGGTTAAGTAATCTATACATAAATTAAAAACAACTCAATACAAATACACATAATTAGGTATTATGAATTGATAGAACTAGATATGAGTCGTTTTAAGTTCGATTCGTTAACAGTTTGACAAATTAGGCCAATGAAATTGTATATATGTCCAATTAAGTAAAGACTTAGAATTATGTTCAGTATTTTAAAAAAATTTTGAGGGTCTGTGAGTGTCTGTGTTTGTATTTATATGGTGTCTAATCTTTGTAGAAAGAGAGAACATTTGTAAGTGGAAATAGCATAGTTGAGGGACATGACACTACACCTTATCGCCAGCATTGAGCGTTGAACTTTAAAGGAGGCCACTTTCATGGCACTGCAACTCATGTGCTGGTGGGGCTACCCCCATTCTCTTTTTTCCCCTCTCTTACATTCATATTTTGGGTATAACTTCATTGATTGTGACCTACTCATCATAATAAAACAATAATCTTACCAAGTTCTTTAATAAAGTAAGTTGTGCATTCAAAAACTGCGATTTTATGTATGTGTATATCATTCAGAATGCAATTTGTTTAATTATTTATTAACTTGTGTTTATGTCTAATTAAGTAATAGCTTACAAGGCCATGCAATAATATAAATATATTGATGAATTAGTTTTATAGATGCCTTTACATTTGAGAGGTTAAATTGATTCAATTAAAGTTTAATGGACCAAATTAAATCGTAAATCAAATTTAAAAGGTCAAATTAAGTCTTTATTCATATGATATGTGATTTTAATTTTCAATATATGGAACTATGACTATTTGGAGAGTTTAACGCTTATTTTTTTTTGTGTATGGTGTTGTTTTGTATTTTATTTATCAAAGATATTATGTCCATGTTAACATTAACTATTAAATTAGACATTATATATTTGTATATAGATATATGTTAATTTAATTTATTTTTAATATGTATTTATATTTTAATATATATTTTATATTAATAATTAATTTTGGTATATATATAATTAATATGATTGTTTATTTATACATTGGGGATTAGTTAGACTTGTTTGGAAAAATCTTCTATCTACTTGTGTGGTTATGTTTTCCCTTCTCTGAATCTTTACAACCATGTAGATTCTCTCACTGTTTTTAGAATTTAACAGTAACCAATTGTTTTTTTTTTTTTAAAGAAAAGTAACACATTTATACCATTAAAAAATAAGGACATATCAATAATATGTCCAGATTAAATGATTCATCCTTAAACATTCTTAATTAAATAAATCAAAGAATGATGTTCTTTTTATTAGTTAAATAAAAATTTAACTCTTCATTTTTTATACTTTATAATTAATAATTTTAATTTTTTTATAAGATTATAAAAAGTAAAATCATAAAATCTGATAATTTTATTACTTCTGATATATCAGACTATTTTTCTAAGAATATTGTACTCTCCATTTTTTTTCATAACATCTTAGTATACGTCTAGATATACAGATATTAATTCTACTACTAAAGTAGTCACAAAATATATTCTATTACGTGGGTAACCTGAGATAGGTAGATTGGGTTTGAAGGATGGGCCTAAGTGTCAATGTAAGATGGTCTCCGATTTGTTCACGTTCGGGAGCCGCCGTCCGAGTTGTATGTTTTGGAGAATGGAAGGTGGTACCTGCAAAGACACTCCAATGCCTAAGTTAGCAAGGAGTTAAACAGGTTTAAGAGTGTATTGAAACTTAAAGATACCTGAGGGGTATCAGGGTATATATAGTGGTGATCCAATAACCACCGTTGGAGTAGTTTCACTTCTGTAGGTGAATAACCATCCCTTTATTTTAGGGTTGTTGAGATATTGCTCTTAGAAGTGGATTGAGAGATTTTAGGGACAGTTACTTATTAAAATAAGTGTTATGTGCTAGCCTATCTCGAGTCTAACCTCTTTGAGGAGGAATCTATGTCGAACCTGACTTCTTTTAGAAGAGGTCGGGTAAGTAGTGAAGACCAATTTTTGGATTGGACCTTTTGGCTTATTTAAACTTGAACCATAGTGTTGAGTCAAGGTATAAACATTTTCCATATTCAAATTCAAACTCTCGAAATCTTAATTAAAGGATGAGATAATAAGTCACCAAGTCACATCCATGAAATTATAGCTAGGAGTGTATATGGTTACGAATATAATTCTATTATATTCTATTATATTAGTTTTGAACTCCATGAGTAACGAATATAATTAGGTCAGACCGATTAAACTCGACTTTAATTGGTTTAGGTATTAATTTTAGGATCGTAGATAGAAACTCGAACTAATTCAATCACCTAATTAATTTAATATTAATTAAAATGAATAAATAAAATTTAATAATATATATATACAATTTTATCTCCTAATTTTAAAGTACTTCAAATTATAACAGTTATTTAAGTTTGAATCAATGATTTATTTTTTAATTATATTGCAAATTTAAAGTATTTAGAAGATGTTTAAATTGGTTTTTTTTTTTTAAATTTTACTTTTAATCGAATATCTATTTACCCGAACCAATTTAACTCAAATTTAATCGGTTTAGATTAGTTTGGATCCACTTAAAAAAAAATTTAAATCCGAACTAATTAAATTTTAATCAGCTCGGTCCTCTTATTTTCTTAATTTCAAATTAACCCCACCTGTGAACACCCTTAATTATAACAAAGTAATATATATGTGAATTTAGCTAATTTGTAATTTAAAGGCACGATAAGGTTGAAAATAGTAATTAAGATGAGGTTTGCCAATAAGCCCAGAGAGTGGGTGGGTTCAATGTGTACGAAACATGGCAAAATAGAAATGAATATGGGCCTATGAAGTAAACGGCTAAACCATAGCATTTCAATTCTGTCCTTCGGTTCCGGATTATATCCTCAGACCAAAAAAAAAAAAAAAAAAAACACAGACAAAAGAGACTTTGTACTTACAATGTTAGCAATAAATTAAATTTACTGTGCTGTACTTCTCTCACTGCAACAAGCTTTTCTTTTCAAGTTGAGTGGTTGTGAAGTAAATTAAATTAAATGACAATAGCAGTGACTAGAGTTTCCCATTAATATGCATGTTGTGTATCATATATTGTTTGTCTCTGTTTTTTTTTAAATAAAAATATTATGTATACATAAAGGTAATAATCACTCTATATATGAAGTAGATTCATTTTTTTCCTTCTTTCTATCAATTGATGAGTTATGAGATACTAAGACCTAAATTAACTGGGTCCAATAATACCCCAATTCAACTATAGGAGACTGAGTTTAATTTGATATTGGATGAAGAGAGAACTTTTTTAAAATAGAAAGAAAACAAAATAAAATACACATCATAATATTATTATCAAGCTGCCTCCATTTTTGCAATAAGTAATTAAGTATCATTGATTAATAACAAGGTAAAGCATAACAATTAGCATATGACATTTTTGTTTTCATTTTGGACTGCAATGATTTAATGGAGTTGGATTTTTGAATTCCCAAGGCATCACAATTTCACAAAGGTCCAAGATGAAATGATGGCCCAAAACATAAAAAGGACAAAGAAGAATAGAGGATGATCCTGACCCAAAAAAAGAAAGAATAAAGGTTGATAGTAATCTAGTATTAAGAAAGACAAATTAACTAATAATAGTATATAGGAGAGCTTCTCTTCTCTCATTAGGAGATTCTTCTGTGAATTTTTAGGTTCTTCTCCAAGAGGGAGCCTTTCTTCTCTCAACACACATAGTCATATCCTCACAAATATAGCTTTAAATTTGAGCTTTCTACAACGCTGAAAAACCTGAAATAGACAACCATTTTAGTCAGAAACTCACAATATAAACAGCATTGAAGGAAAAGTCATCAAGTTCAACAAACCTGGAGAGTTGGGGTACAAGAGAGATTGCTTAAATGTAGTAGGGAAGGTAATAAGTGAGAAAGAGATAAATTTCAAAACATACAAGAATGCGCTACTATGAATGTGGAAAAATTCACAAGAAGTGGCAGTTACTGATATTGGATCAAAAAAGTTGTTATTCAGCTTTAAGGACAGGAAGAGAGGGCTGCAGATTATGCAGAACGGCCCTTTGAATGTCAAAGGAAATATGGTCAACCTCAGATTATGGAGGGAGGGGGAATCGGTGTTTGAAGTGGATCATGACTTCATGGAATTTTGGATCCAAGTGCATGGTATCCCACATGACCTCATGGAAAAGGAGACAGGCATTGTTATCGGAGAGATGCTGGGGGTTTTGGCTGAGGCAGAAGATCCAAAAGTCGATGGCGTTCTTAGGAGACCATATATGAGGATAAGGGTTAGCATTAAAATAACCAAGGCTCTGCCAACAGGATTCTAGCTCGACAGAGAGGAAATGCCACCACTGTAGGTCTTCTTCAAGTATGAAAGGCTACCAGACAGTTACTATTTCAATTGTGGTATATTAAGACACGAGAAAAAATCGTGCAAAAACCCAACAGCAATGGCTTGTTGGGACCCATCCAAGAAGAAGTACTCACCAGGATTGGGAGTAACCCAATTTAGACCGAGTCCAACCATGAGAGGAGGAACTTCAAAACAACAGGGAGGGAAGGAGGCAGAGGAGGAACAGACGCGTGAGCAAATGGGCCTTAGACGGGAGAGTGGAGATGAACAAAGCTCTGAGGAGAGTAGGATAAGGGCTGAGCAGGCACCGCAGCAGAAAATCAGGGAAGAAAGCGTATGGAAAAACCAAACAAGGAGAGAGGAAGAAATGGCAGAAGCAGAAGAGCAGGTAGAGGGAGTATCGAAAATCCCCGAATTTCAAGATGACAGGGATATGCTGTTTGACCTAGGAGCAGCATTTAAATTTAAAAATCTTATTATGGATATAAGAGAAAGAAAGAATGAATGGGCCAGCAACACAAAGGCCCAAAAGGGACAGAAGGGGAAAGGGACCCAGAAGTCAAGTGGAAATGGACTAAGGAAGGATATCGGGCCTATCTTAGACATAAATCCTTTGCAAGTAGGGAATATTGAAGGGAGTGGGCTGAATAAAAACCCAAGAGAAGAAACGAAGGTGAACAGCTACAAAATTGAAGACTGAAAGTTGGGCCAAGAGGATAAAAGAGAAAAAGAAACCATAGGCCAGGAATTAAAAAGGCTCATATTAGCAAGGAAGAAGGATGAGCAGGTGAGTAAAGGTAGAATAGAGAGCATGAATCACCAGGAAGTAGGGAGAAGAGGAATGCAAGATGATGAACTGAGCAAGCCATCTAAGGAGGCAAAGAACAGAGAGCTGGAATTGGTTAGTCAACATGTTAATCTGGGTGAAAATGTCTACTTTGTGGAATTAGCAAGTGATGAAGATGAAGACAAAGCAACTGAAGAACAAGCTGAGTGGGAAGCATAGTTAGCCAAGAAATTGGAATTGAAGTTGAATTTGAAAAAGAAAAGAGAGAACTGGCAGGTGCCAATGCTCACATACAAGGACAGGAAGGAGGAACAAGAGGACAATGAGCACAAAAAAATGAAGAATGGCAATACAGCTGTGGATACAGGGGAGTTTGAGTTAGCTATGCATGTGTCTAGGCAGAGTAGGGGAACACAAATGGCTGAGGAGGCGGGCCTTAACATGCCCCAACCTCAGCCATGAGTATTATAAGTTGGAATTGTCGGGGAATAGCGGCTGCCCCGATAATTTCTGAGTTATATGAGATATGTAAAAAAGTAAGGCCGCTAATAGTGTTTTTAATGGAAACTAGGGCTAGAAAGGAAAAAATGGATAGGGTTAGAAGAAAGCTTAATTTTGACTATATGTTTTGCGTGGAACCCCGGGACTTGTCCGGCGGTCTAAGTTTGTTATGGAAATCTAATACTAATATTAATATTTATGAGTGGTGTGATAATTACATTAAAGCAAATATTAACATTAACAATGATTTGAATTGGCAGGGTATTTTCGTGTATGGGAATCCAGTTTTTCAAAAGCGAAGGAAACTATGGCAGGAGCTTACGGTAAGCAACATGAGTAAGGAAGTACCTCAAGCTTATTTGGGGGACTTCAATGATATTTTAAATCAAGATGAGAAGGTAGGCATTCATCCACAACCTAGAATTTATTTAGAAACGTTTAGAAGGTTCGTAGATGATAATGGTTTAATAGATATTGATCTTAAAGGCAGTAAGTACACATGGTTTAGTAATCCAAGAAATAATGTTATCACTAGGAAAAGACTAGATAGAGTGTTAGTGAATTGAAAGTGGTTGCAAATATATCAGAATGTCAATTTAAGAGCCTCTCCGGCCGTTACTTCGGATCATTGTGCTTTATTTTTGGATACACAGCGACGAATTCGGATAAAAAAAGGATTTCAGATTTGAGGCCTATTGGGCAGAACATGAGGAGTGTAAAGAGGTGATCAAAAGGAGCTGGAAATGGGAAGATGGTAGTAGAAAGTGTTGGAATCAATTCACGAAAAAGAGGAACAAATGCATTAGGAATATAATGGAATGGAGTAGTAGGAAGTTCAAAAGAGCAGATAAAGAGATAGAAAGGAAGAAAACAGAACTACATCAAATTCAAGAGGCAGGTATGACAGAAGAGGAGCAAAGAAAGGAGAGAGAATTAAAGAAGCAAATATCAGAGCTCTGGAAACAAGAAGAGAAATATTGGGGGCAAAGATCAAGGCTGAAATAGTTAAAGTTGGGCGATAAAAATACAGTCTTCTTTCATGCGACAACTATTCAGAGAAGAATTAGGAATAGAATTGACAAATTGAGAAATGAGACTGGACAGTGAATTCTAGAGGAAGCAAATATCATGAGATTGGTAAAAAGACATTTCACTAAGTTGTTTATGTCAGAAGGAAATAGGAACCTGGAGGAGTGTGTAACAGAAATTCCTAAGAGAGTCATGAGAGAGATGAATAAGGAGTTAATGGTGAACATCACTGATGAGGAAATAAAGGAAGCGGTGTTTAGCATGGGAGGCTTAAAAGCTCTAGGCCCAAATGGAATAAATGGATTATTTTTTCAACAACACTGGGATATTTTGAGGAAAGAAGTGTGTGGAGTAGTTAAACAGATTTTTAGGGAGGGCAGCGTACCGGAGGACTTGGGAGAAACAACTGTTGTGTTGATTCCTAAAACGAGTCAACCGGAAAGCCTGAATCAACTTAGACTCATAAGCTGTCGCAACTTCGTGTACAACATAGTGACGAGGGTCTTGGTGGGGAGGTTAAGGAGAGTCTTAGATGCTATTATATCTCCAGTCCAAAGTACCTTTGTAAAAGAAAGACTTATACAAGACAATATAGTAATTGTGCAGGAAGCTTTTCATAAGTTAAACAAAAAAGAAAATCATGAAAGCAATGACATAGCTATCAAATTGGATATGAACAAGGGTTATGACAGGCTGGAATGGAATTTTCTACAAAGGGTAATGGAAGAGTTTGGTTTTAGCAAAGATTGGGTCAGATTGTTGATGAGTTGTGTGAAAAGTGCGAGTTATAGATTCAAAATAAATGGCAAGCTATCAACCAAGATCATTCCACAGAGAGGTCTCAGATAGGGAGATCCCTATTGCCCTATTTATTTATTTTGGCTGCTGAGAGTTTTACTATTCTCATGGATAAGGCGAGGAAGAAAAATCTTATATCTGGAATTAGGCTTGCTCTAACAGCACCGGTTATTACTCACCTACTTTTTGCTGATGATTGTATTATTTTTGCAGGGACACAAGAAGAGGAGATTTATCAACTTATCCAAATTATAAATAAATATACAGAGACATCATGACAGAGAATTAACACTGACAAGTCCGGGCTGATATTTGGAAGGCAGGTATCAATACAGAGGAGGGTGAACATTGAGGAGATAACTGAAATGGCATCATGGGATGATCCGGGAAGATACCTAGGGCTACCAGCAAGATGGGAAAGATCCAAGAATAAGGCATTGGAGTGGATACAGGAGAAGATGCTGGACAAGATGCAAGGATGGAAAGAGAAGCTATTAAATCAAGCCAGAAAGGAGGTTTTGATAAAAGCAGTAATACAGGCGATTCCTGTCTAGGCTATGAATATCATTAAATTCTCCAAATCCTTTTGTAAGAGAATTGAAGCAGCAATAGCCAGATTCTGGTGGAGAAGCAATGGAAAGGAAAGAAGCATTTACTAGAAGAGTTGGGTAAAAATGACAAGGAGCAAAATACATGGAGGTTTGGAATTCAAGGATTTAGAATGCCAAAACATAGCACACCTAGCTAAACAAGCTTGGAGGTTGTTAAAAGAGGAGGATGCCATATGGGTTCGGACTTTAAAGGCCATTTATTACCCAAATTACAGCCTATGGGAGGCGGTAGAAGGAAGGAACGCTTCATGGATATGGAAGAACTTGCTTGAGGGAAGGGATTTCCTCAAAAGGAAAGGAAGTTGGAGTATAGAGAATGGAGCGGAGGTAGATATTTGAGAAGACAATTGGGTAGCAGGGATAGGAAAATTGGGAAGAGGCGGAGTAGGAGGTATTAGAAAAGTGAGTGAGCTGATTAGAGAAGGGAAGGGTTGGGATAGGAACAAGATTAAAGAAATATTTCATGGAAGCGTAGCTGAACTAATAACTAAGACTCCTATTAGCCTGATCAACAAGAAGGATTACTTTGTTTGGCAGCACATAAAGGATGGACAGTACAATGTGAGAACCGGTTATTATGTCGCTAAGGAGGAGAAGGATTCGAAGAAAGAGGGAAGAATCTGCAAGGCTTCGACTAGTCAGGATTGGAGGGAGGATTGGGAAGCTATTTGGAGACTACCGGTGCATCAAAAGGTTAGAATGTTTCTATGGAAAGCAGTGCATAGAATTTTGCCAGTAAACACGAATCTATATCAGCGGAGAATTACAACGACGCCCACATGCAACATATGCCAGAAAGAGGATGAAACAATTGAACATGCGCTATTATTGTGTCCGTGGACTAGAGCAGTGTGGTTCGGATCCAGTATTCAAATTGTTCCTACGGCCTATAATGTAAGATCTTTTGGAGAATGGATAATGGATAAAATAAGAAGAATAAAGACTGAATCAAGGAGTGAACAAGAGAAAACTTTATGCAAACTCGGATGTGTTTGCTGGAGCATTTGGAAAGAAAGGAACCAGCATATATTCCAGCAAACAGAAATCAGCCCACAAAAGGTAATAATTCAATCAGAATATCTAACAGCAGAATAAGGCAACACAGGAATCCATTAAAGCAAACATTCCAGATACAGGCAGGGGCGGTGTGAGAAAGAGAATTACCTGCAGACCGCCGCCAAAGAATAGGTTGAAAGTGAACACAGACGCATCTTTTCACAGGGATACCGGTACAGCAGCTCTAGCAGCGGTAGTAAGGGACTGGCAAGGAAAAGTCATAACTGGGACAACAGCAACATTCAAGACAATATCACCATTAACAGCCGAAGCTCAAGCATATAGAGAAGCACTCATACTTATTAAGAATCTTCAGATACCCAATTGCATAATTGAAACTGACATCTTACCTCTGGTTCAGGCAATCAAGGCTAGAACGCCCATAGCGGAAGCAGATGCAATCATTCGAGATATTCTCCAACTGCTGGAAGAGGCTCTAGATGTGGGAGCTACCTGGACTCCAAGGGATGGCAACAAATTAGCTCACCAACTGGCAGCGATGGCAGCGGAAAATAATCTTGGGAGACAGTGGACAATGAACCCACCTATTCAATTAAGGAATACAATAAGATCAGAAGCAAGTCTCGCAAAAATTCAGCATATTCAAGATATA
This sequence comes from Arachis hypogaea, assembly GCF_003086295.3. NCBI lineage: Eukaryota > Viridiplantae > Streptophyta > Magnoliopsida > Fabales > Fabaceae > Arachis > Arachis hypogaea. The sequence goes on along the minus strand of NC_092047.1, from coordinate 113,170,359 downwards.
CAGAATCAAGTAATACAGAATCCAGTCAAGGGGACGCAGATCAGGATGGGACACCCGTCGTGAGGCGCAGCAACGGGCTACTTCAACACGAAAACCTCAGGATTAGAGATGACATAGGCAATGGGAGAGGAGGAGCTCGGAATCACGAACATGCACAATCGTTGGAGGAGGAGAACACACCACTGGATAGCTCGCTGTGAAGGAGAAAGAAGACCAGGTTGAGGTGTTGAGGGTCAGGTTGTATTCGGGTCGGGCGCAGGTCTAGGTTGGTTGCGGGTCTCTTAGCTTCAGGCGCCTTGGGTCGGGTTGTTTGGCTGGCCAAGGCCACGTCCAAAAAAAAAACTAATAATAGTATATATAATATCAAATTTCAATTAAAGGCATTATTACTCACTAAAAGCATGTGATCTAAAGGAAAATATATATGTTAGATCATTCAAATATATTTGAAATTGACAGAATCACTGTTAGAACAGCAATATAATACTAGGTACAAAATTCAATTGCATTTCTTGTTAGGTTATTGTATCTAGCTATATTACTTATCATTTCAATGAACAGTTTCACATTTATAAATAAATTCCTATTTCTCCATTTGTGTCTTATGCGAAAATGCCACAAAATTAATATTAATAAAATTATTTCAAAAAAAATACTGAACCAATACTTTTTATTAATATTAGTTAATATTTTAAATTAATATATTATTTTTATAATATTAAAGTTAAGATTTAACTTTTAATATTTAAAATTAATTAAATATTAATCAAAAATAATAAATTTTATTAGTCGTAATATTACTCGTATTTACATCATGATATAATTTCGTATCTATTAATTAAATTATTATTAATTAAGAGAGTGTAAAATTGTTCATAAATTGTGATATTATATCACCTTGTGTGGTTATTATATTTGCTAGTTATTAAGGGCAAAGGCTATTAGTGATCCAAGTGTCCAAAATCTAGGGTTAATCGTTGCTTATATAATAAGTTAATAACTCCCCACCACGTTAGATGGACGAATTGACTCTTGGATCTTGTCAACTCTATATACAACCCTCAACTAAACATTATTTTACGGAAATAATCATCATGATCATCACCAAATATGGAGCCAACTTATTACATACATAGTCAATCCCAACATGATCCAATTGATTATTCATGTGAAGGAATATAATTTTGAATCACAATCCATATAAATTAGTCTAATATTTCCATAAGGAGCCAAAGATTAATTTAGAGTAAATATTTAAATTGATATTCAACAATTTTTTATTATACATATTAGACAGATAAATTTTTTAAAAATTTTATTATAAGATAGTTAGATCTTGATAAATATACTTACTACAAGATAAATTAGTTACTAAAAAAAAGTTCTTAAAAAATAAAAATGAATTAAAAAGTCAAATGACATATCTGAAATTTCTTATTATTAACCAAGTTGGATATTTACCAATTAAGTTAAAACAAGAAATGCATAGCGGCAGATACTTGGAAAAATAGATGACAAATCTAAATTAGGATTCCAAGAGATTTAATTTATTCCTCCTAAAATTGTGTTTGTAAATTGTATTTTAAAAGAGAAAGAAATAAATTGCAGAACTTTTGAACCATTGCAAAGAACATTTCACACATAAAACAATTAAAGGGCATGCATCCTCATCACCAACTACAAAATAAGTTTTTTTTTTTTTGTTGCTATTAACTACAAAATAAATAATTGCGATTATATGTTTTCTTCTTGTATTGGGTGCTGCCTGCAATAATTATTTGCTGCTTCCGTGGGTGTCTTTATCTTGAGAATAAGACTTTTCTTTGCACATTCCTTCTCATTTTCCATTTCATGTTCGAACAAAATGGACTAATATATATATATGTTTTATTTTCTCATTCCCTTGGATTTTTTGTTTTTATTTCCCACACGGTTTTGTTTGCAAAAAGATCAACTAGATATGTGCAGATAAATTGTAGAATTTAATTAACTAACATTAGATAAGCCTGCGTTACAATTTATTTTACTTCAAAATATAAAATATATGAATAAATGTGCAATTTAATTGCTATGTACTACATTGAACCCAAAAAAAAAAATCATAATTGTAACAACTGCTTAGATTTTGTATGACTTGGAAGATAGAAAATAATAGAATTAAATATTTACTAATTAATGATATTTGTGTATGTGCAGTTATTTTATGTTGACCATTTTTGTATAGATTATATAAATAAATTCATATATATTCTAATTACAGATCTAGTATATTCTAATTATTTTTGTTTGAGAATATCCAAATTCTCGAAACTAGAGAAAATGAAAATATAAAAATTAAAATGAAAAGAGAAGGTTTGTCTGTTTGACTTGTTCCTTATATATTCCCACTTAACAAGCCTAAGCTTTATCTGCTACCAACACTTCAATCTTCTTTTCTTCATTCACTTCTCAATTCTTTCCACTACCTTCGTTCTCTCCCATACCAAAAAAAAAAAAAAAGATGGTTTCCGAACCCGAACCAGAATCAGAATCCGAACCCGAATCTGAGTGCACCGAAATCCCCATCGATAACGATCATCCCTACCTCCATTACCAAGAAGAAGGAGAAGAAGAAAAAGAGAAACACAAACCGAAAGTAGACCTACTATCTCGTAATCTCGCTTCTCCTCAGTATTCCGATAACAGCCACGAGTACGACGACGATCACAACGACGACGACGACGAAGACGACGACGAAGAAGAAGCCGTAACAAACAAACAAAATCATTTCAACGCGGAAACGCTCATCCATCCTCATTCACTCCTTCCATCTCCCGCGCCGCCACACACTTTAACATCCACGTCACCACCTCGAAACGACGACGCTTCCTCCGGAATCGGCACCTTCATCAGGCAGCGAAGCTCCGGCCTCTCGGACGCGATCTTAAAGAGGATCTCGACGTTTCGCCAAAACGACGACGTTTCGGACAAGAAGAAGGTGGAAATCATGGAGTTCAACCTCTCCGGTGTCAAGGTGGTAGTAGAGCAGAAACAGGAGGAAGTGAATCAACTGAAAGGAAGAATCACCTTCTTCTCGAGATCGAATTGCAGAGACTGCACCGCCGTGAGGAAATTCTTCAGAGAGAAAGGTCTTCCGTACGTTGAGATAAACATCGACGTTTTCAGGGAGCGTGAGAAGGAGTTAATGGAGAGAACTGGAGTCTCAGCGGTGCCGCAGATTTTCTTCAACGAGAAGATGTTCGGCGGTTTGGTGGCGCTTAACTCGCTCCGTAGAAGCGGCGATTTCGATCGGAGGGTGGCGGAGATGCTGGCGGAGAAGTGTCCCGACGAAGCGCCGGCGCCGCCGGTGTACGGTGTCGATCCTATAAATCATGATAGGAAAGACGAGCTTTATGATCAGATTAGGTTCGTACGGCAGAAAATTGTGATCAGTGATCGGTGGAGGAGGATGAAGATCGTGAGGGACTGTTTCGTTGGCGAAGAGCTCGTTGATGCTTTGGTTGAATACCTTGGTTGCGCGCGTAGCGAGGTACGTATGACATACGTATGCGTATACAGCATGCTAACAGCTTACGTATTCTATACTATTCTTTCGTTTCTTTAATTTGTTGTAGATATCTTTTAAGGTATATACGTGTGCTTAGTACCATAGATTTGTAATATTAGGAATTGATAAAATTTTGATAAATGATCCTTGAAACCAAATTTTAGAGCCACTATTTTGTACATTTATGAATTGATTTAGACATCTGATATATGTATAATAAAACAAAATGCTTCCATCAAAATATAATGAAATAAAATATTACATTAGTTTTGTGGATGTAGTAAATATGAAAAAATGTTTTCATTGGTAATTAACATAGTTGAGAATTTTAGTTTTTAAATTCTTATTTATTTAGGAATTATTTTCCCTGTGTCCAATAAATATAAATAGAAAAAATTTAGGGAGTCAATAACTTTATTAAATTCTGGCATAACCAACAAAAAAAAATAAATCATTAAATAAAATTTTACACCAATCTCATCCTATTAGAATAAATATATGAAATTGTTGATTTTAAAATGTAGAGCTCTTGCTTTAAAATATTAAGTGTGATACTGATTAGTAAAAGTGAGGGAAGGTGCGAGCGTGAGAATTGTTTATTTGTTTTCTGCATTGATGAGAAGCATTTAGATATGGAACAGAACTTGAGAAGTTTAGAACCATAAGCTGTAATAATGACACACATGGGGGCCTATGATGATAACAAGGACTCGTGCACTACTATGTTTTAATTTTGTTTCCAAAACAATGGGGAACAAAACAGCTCTACCACAAGAAGTACCTATGTTACATTACATCCTAGGTGTCATAAATAAAAAAATATTATATTGTTATACTTTCAGATAATTCAATTTTTTATTTTGGGAATATAGTATACGATTTTATTTTGTGTTTTTGATATCAAGTATAAAAATTTAATTTATATTTACTGAAACTTCTAAGCAGGCCTTCGTTGGACACCACTGGTTAGAATTGAGTTTCTAAGGCCCGTGAATTTTTATAACGTCAGCTTAATCACACAAAGGGCCCAATTTCAAGAGTTGTAAAGTGCACGGAATTGTGGTGTCTTTCATGCTTCATTTCGTCCACACAATAACTTCCTTTTTTTAAAAAGAAAATTAATATTCCCAGATGTTTTAAATTGATCAATTAATATATGGTGTCACGAGTGGTGACTCATGCTTAACCGTTGCTCATTCAGCACGGTATGTTGATTACTTGATTGCCATCCACTACGGTGGCGTCAGTGACTAACTAATTTTTAGTTGAACTTTTTTGTTAAATAAACAAATGTTCAATAACCATAATACTACAGTACTACTTGGAAAGGAAGTTATCCGTGCCTCTAAATCATAGGGTACATCACAATTACAAATAAAAGTTATGGCTAATGTTAATATTGATCATTATATTCAAAATACCAGAAATTAGTTATTAAATTAACTATTATATATATAATAGTTTTAAATAGAATAATTAAAAATTTTGAGTATATTAATCACACTTTTCATAAATCAGCTACTATTTAATTATTTATAAAATTTCATTACAAATATAAATATGTAGTCATTTTATATTATTATATGAATAGAGTGATTTATAACGTCTATATTATGACATAGTTGATATGAGTCTTAAGTAAATCAAACACCTTATTATCTAAGTCGATACAATTTCATTGTAGGTAACAACATCCTAGATCGTAAAAGCCTTGCCATTCCAATGCTACATGTTCACTATGTTCTTTAGTACCCCCACTTTTTAAACAGTTGTCAAAACTTTGTTTTTGTAAATGTATAATATATTGTTTCCCCCAAGACTAAGATGCTTTACATTTTGGAACAAATGTGTAGGCTGTTGTGCTCGGAAAACAGTTAGCCAGGAAGCACTTCATTCACCATGTTTTCGGGTAAGTAAAGCGCTATTGAACCTAAGAAGACCAGGCGGATAACAATATGAGCCACAAGTAGTAGTTGATGATATTTTCTTACTGGAATTGGAAACCTTTTGTGTTTTTTTAAAATGAAGGGAACATGATTTTGAGGAGGGAAATCACGTATACCGTTTCCTTGAGCATGAACCTTTTATCGAAAGTTGCTACAATTTCCGTGATGCTACAAATTATAATGAACCAAAGTCTGCAGCTGTTGTTGCCGACAGGCTTACCAAGATTATGTATGCCATTCTTGAGTCCTATGCTTCTGATGACAGACAATATATTGATTATGATGCCGTTAGACAAAGCGAAGAATTTCGTAGGTATGAGAATCTTATAAAAATGAATACTCATATGTAATTGTTTCATATGAACTTTAATAATTAAGAGACGTTAAATAACAATTTATTCAAACATATTAAAGTTTTCAAACTAGCAATTTCACGTGAAAAACTGCACGTAAATTTCTACATCTTATAATATACATAAGCATTAATTTATTATGTATTATTTTTTTTGGCATATATTTGATGCAAATTAAATATTTGTTGATGTATGTTCATCTACTTATAGATTATATATTGGTTTTTGATTTAATATGATTCAATTTAGTCTATCATATACTGAAATCAATATTTGGTTTTTCACATTTCAACCATGTATTTGTTAAGTCTAAGTTATCAATATTAGTTATTTCAATTATGGTAATTCTATTTTTGAAATAACTAACTAATTTAGCTAATATTGATAACTAATTTCTATTACAACTCCTAACTACATCAATTAAAAATAAGATTTTTAGATAATTTATAAGTATGAGACATATAATATGCTAGAGAGTCTATAACACTTTCAACACATAATACATCACTAGTGGATTATAACTCTTAAGGATAGGCTTAAAATTAATCGACGGAATACAATGTTAGAAGACTAAAATGTTACAATGCTACCATTTAATGGTAAATGATAAAGGTGTGTCCAAAGAGAACATAGTTATTATACTGTATGTCTAAATGATATACCTCTTGTGTTTGAATATTCAATATTCTGTTTAAAGTTATTTCTCATTGTTTTACTCAATGCAGGTATGTAAATATGACAGAGGATCTCCATCGGGTCAACCTATTGGAACTATCAGAAAACGAGAAACTTGCCTTCTTCTTAAATTTGTATAATGCCATGGTCATCCATGCTATTGTTAGAATAGGTTATCCAGAAGGTGTAATGGAAAGAATGTCATTCAATACCACTTTTCAGTATTTAATTGGAGGCAGCCCTTTTTCTATATCTGATATAAAAAATGGTGTCCTCAGATGCAATCAGAGGTCAGCATATTCCTTAGGCAAACCCTTTGGCACAGGAGACAAGCGATTGGAGGTAAAAAATTTCCACAATATTCAATGTTGATAGATAGTCATGTACTCTTTCATTGTTATGATACTGAGTTAGCACTTAATAATCTTTAAAAGATCATGTATAAGTCAATTTAATATTTTAAGGATTTTAGGCCTCTATTTAGTTTTTGAAAGATTCTTAAATTCCACCTGGATGTGTCACTCATAAGTCATAACATTAACAACGTAACAAAACTAATTGAAAGACCAACTTATTGATTCTGCTGACGACTAAATTGAAACATTAAATCATCGGAAGATCAAATTAATTCAGAAAACTTTAATATTAACTTTTATATCATCTGCTATATTTAGTGTTCTTTTTATTATTATTATTTGAAGAAGTTTAACTTGTTCATGACAATTCGCAGGTTGTTCTTGTCAAGTTTAATCCGTTAATTCACTTTGGACTTTGTATGGGTTCAAAGTTCAGTCCAAAGATTAGATTCTTCTCAGCTCAAAGAGTAGAAGATGAATTAAGAGGTGCTACAAGAGACTTCTTTGAGAATAATAATGGAATTGAAGTGGACCTGGAGAAGAGAACAGTTCATCTCACTCCACTTTTAAAGTGGTAATTAACATTCAAAGCAATAAACTTGGCACCAAGTTCCTTATATCCATTTCATCCAATTCTGAAATGAAACAATAATGACAAACAGTTTTCTTGAAATGAGTAGCTTAAAAATGAGATTTGGATGAAGTTGATGTAAGGAACCTTAATCTGAGTTTGTTTTTTCAATCCTTTTGGAATACCTTGGCTAAGGCTGATTTTCATTTATACCTCCCATCTTATGGAAACATTATTATATTGGCAGGTTCGGTGGTGATTTTGGTACAGAGAAAGATATACTAAATTGGGTACTTAATTACTTGAGTCCCAGTAAATCAGGCCTTTTGTCTCATCTCTTATGTGATGCTGGCCCTGTTACTGTTTCCTACAAGAATTTTGATTGGTCAATGAAAACTTGATTAGGTAGCAACCCCATTATTTGATTCAGCAACTGAATGAATGTCTGAATTCAAGGTAATGTTCATTGCACATGTCCCGGCTTTTGACATGTTTTTCCTTCCAAATGAGAGAGAGTTGGAGTGACGTCATACCCAAAACAAATAGATAATTCAGAGATAGATATGATAATTCAGAAGCTCTAGATGTTTTACTTTTCAATGGAGTTGGTTTTAATAAGTAGAAATTTTAAAGTAGGGAGAGATTATTGACTATGATAATGTTGTAAACCACTTCAGAGTTGTGTCTCTTTTTTAAGGTCGTGGTGCATGTTATAGCAAAGAAGTAGAATATTGTTTAATCTCATACAAGAGTGCGTATCATTATTCTCTTTATTCTTTCCATCCTTCTTTCTTTTTCCAATTGCTACTTTGATACAAGGGAGTTGTTGATGGTATCTATGCCTATACATACATCATTCTACAAAGCAACAAACTAAATTGTTTTAAAGGTTATCAATGACAATATGACATAGAATAGGGAGGTTGAATTTATGGCCCTTTTTAAATTTGTGAACTTTTAACTTAAAACTTGATTTAACTTTTGAATTATACTGAATTGTTGTGACTTCTGCTAAGTTGATTAAGTAGAATATATTTTTATTTTGTCTCTTAACAATAAAACTAAAAACTGAGTAGAGAAGAGAAATTGACACAATTATATATCCTGATTCAACCACCTTATTGAATGTGGTCTACGTCCAGTCTTCACCATAACTGTGGTGAAATTTCTACTATCTTTCACAAAGATTACAATTAACAATTTTCTAGGATTCTATCGAATCCTATTTGGGATAAACCAAATTTTTACCCAAACTTGATTTGGCTAGATTCACACTCTAAACTTTCAACCACTAAATGCTCACTCAATTTAGCAAAGTAATTCCCTCAGAATTATGAATACAAAACAAAAATACATATAAAAAAGTTTGAAATAATTTTATAACTTTTCTCCAAGATTACAAAACAAAAATTCATAATACAGCAATCTCATAAAACAATTTAAACAACCAATAGCAACTAGCACAGTGCTAAGCAGCACCAATTCAGATGCTAAGAAGCACCAATTCTGTAATCAAATAACCTAATTAATTCAATTCATTTTACATATTCACTTCCTCTTTTGTTATCAAAGAGGTGAAATATGCCATGCACAAAATGTACTTAAGAAGCATTCAACTAGACTTTGATACTTTTTCAAGAAATTTTCATTTTGAATTGACAGTTTTCTTACTAGCTTACTTGAGTTGATCAAATATTTGGTCAAGTTCACAAATTCTCAAGGAACATCTTTCACTACTACATTGACCAAATACTTGTTGGAGGAGGATGTACCAACGGTCAAAGGAGGAAGACTTTTATCTTCTTCTTTTTTCATGATAGTGTCCTTTCCAGTTTTTAGTCCCTTTTTTCTTGGATTGTATTATTACACCACCGTCTTTTAGATAAGAAGTTCTATACTCTTGTTTCTCATCACTTAGATCAATACTAAAATATTCGAAAAAAATAGGCTAAAAATATGTCATATGATAATGAAACATTTTGTCACTCCGAATACAATCATACATGTGATGCATCATTAAGTATGCAAAAGAGATTTCAACTTTATTGAGAATGATATATTGAACTAAGGTGTCACAGAGAATAACTCTTTGATACGAATTACTTTCAGGCAAGAGAATATGAGTGATGATTCAGTGTAGCTGCGCTCTAACAGGACCTAGAGACCGGTGGTTTGGCATGACACTATTCATGAGAAAAATTGATGCAGGAGTATGTATCTTTATGTTTGTGTCATTAATTAAAGTAGTCTAGTTTAACATATATTATTATATTGTGTTATGAGTTAGTCTCACATCGCCTGAGTCATGAAAGTTTCCTCTCCCGTACTAGTATAAATATGCGTATGTACCCGTTTTGTTTAAGTGTTGAATTGATTAAGTTATATATTGAAATAAGTTGTGTGCTTATTTTCCTCTAGACTCTTTGAGAGTAAGAGGTGCATCATTGACTTAGCCAACCAAGGTGGGTTCTTGGCTAATTTCACCATAGTGGGGTTGTTAACCTCGCCAAGATTGGTGATCCAAGCGGACGTCCCGGCGTAAAAAATGTTCAAATTTATATTAGCGAAAACTTCTTTGTGTGAAATACCAAAATCATTATCTCACTTACCCGAAGTGTAAATTGACGGATTGTTTATTTAAATAAATTTTATGGCCCTTAACTTATGAATGAACAATTTCTTTATGATAGTATATATTTGCATAGAACTCTCGAACTAACTCAGGATAAACTGGTTTTTGAATTTTAAAAAGGTTTTTTCAGTGCAAGTAAACAATATTTTCAACAAAGTTCAAATATTTTTTAGTCAATGCATCTAAATCAGCCAAATATATTGAACATAAAGGGCGATTAATCACAATAACCCTATGGAATTTGAAGTTTATGCTTAAAGAGAAATGAAAGGGGTCAAAGTGAAAATGAGGGCGGTTACTGAACTGGGACTTGAAGCCAACAAGATCAAGGTTATCAATTCTTTTACAGAATGAAGAAAAAAGCGACGGTTAGAACGTGGTCGTGAAGAGGATCGAGGAGGAGGAGACATTGGTGGTTCTTCCGTTGCCATTGGTTTCTTACCCTTGGTCACATTTGTCCTAGAGGTGCTAGCATAACCACTGTTGGCGGATGATAGGCAGTGAATTTTGTTCGAGCCACAGTCTCGGAAACAGAAGAAGAATGTGAAGAAGATTGAGAATGAATATGAATGTGGGTTTGTGCTTTATTCTTTGGAGGAGGATTTGGAGAAAGAAGATTTGCTTGCTAGAGAAAAATGGATCCTCTCAATTGTTAAAAAAAATTGAAGGAGTAAAATGTGATCCCTAATCTTTCATTGTTCTTTCTCATGTTTTTTTTTTTTGTCTCACTTACAAAATTAATGGTCAAAGATCACACTTTACTCCCTCAATTGTTAAAAAAAATTGAGAGAATATATTCTCTTGTTAGAGAAACTCTACGAGTAGCCACCTTCTTTCTCATTATAATGAAAACTAATGACTATAGTTTTGTGATAACAATAGAAGTTAGATGAATAATATGAACCATTTTCAAAGAATAACCGCAATGAATGATGGTTTTGAAAACACAAATTTTTTTTTTAAAATAATTTGAAAAGATATTTAAAAGAATTTAATAAATATATATAAATAAGCATGCGAAAAGATAAGTCAAAAAATTTTTGAGAATCTAAATATGATTTGACTTAAAAAATTAAATAAATAAAAGATATTGTGAATATATGATAAAAAATTTGATGAGGCCTATTCATAGATTCAATTAATATGCAATTTGACTCTTAAAAAATTTGAAGTTAGATTTAATTTAATTTTTAAAATTTTAATAGTTCAATTAGACTCCAAAATTTACAATCCTAACTCACGTGAACCTTTAAACTAATTTCCGTTAACGACGTATTGATGTGGTATATTAACTTATTGTGACTAAGATTTTTTGCCAAAATTTTATATGATCAAGATTTACAGAGCTACGGAAGTTTAATTATTTTTTTTAAAATTACAAAATTTTTAAGTTGAACTTGTTATTGTCGTTTTCGTGAGAATATTGAGATGCCAATCAGGTTTTTAGGAAATTTAATAGATGTTATTTAAACGTAGAGTCTAAATTTTAACAAATTAACATATAAAATTAATATATTATTTATGAAAATTAATTTAAAAACTAATATAAATTACTATTATAAATTTTAATGTCAAATTAAATCAATTATAATTTTAAACATCAATTTAAATTCAATCTCAAATTTGTCCAAACCGAGTATCATATATAAAACATTTATATTGTAGGGTGTCATATGATTACGAAATAATTCATTAGTTCTTTTTTTTTTTTTTTTGGTACCTCAAATGGATTGGACAACTTTCAATCCTAGGTACAAGTACAACACACACCCACACACTCCTCATATGCTTATCAATTTTTTCTCTTTGGTTGCAGTTGATAGGAATTAAGCCCGAGATCTTTAAAATGAAGAGGAGGCAGAATGACGTGTGAGTTAAGGCTCATTGGCGAAATAATCCTTTAGTTCAAATGATGCTCTAAGTTTTAGTACTTCTGTTTTTTGGCCAAAAGAAGGATAAGGGGAGAATTTGGGCTTAGTCTCAGTGCATAACAAAAATATATTTGGGCCTTTGTTTTATTGACAAAAAGTGAAACGAGTATCTTCCATCTTCAACGATCTACGCAGCTTCAATGAAAACTTGTTCAGGACCCAAAAAAATAAAAAATAAAATATGAAACCTTGTTAGCACATAGCAGGGCTCACTCCTTCGCTCACTCATTCTTCCTTTTCCCCTTTTTTCCTTTGATATTCCGACAGCTCTCTTCACAAGTCTTCGGCGAAGCCACAAGATCATTCTAGAACCTCGCCTCACAAGATATGGGCGACGGTCCAAAGAGACAAGGCGGACGCCCACTTCCTCCGCCGCCAAGAGGTCCCCCCGGCCCTCCTCCTCCTCCCCCTCGCCCCCGCGCCGAACCCGTCGATCGCGAAAAGGTTCTCTCTCTCTTCTCTCTCTCTCTCTCTCTCTCTATTAAAATTTGCACTCAACGCCACTATTATTTTATTTTTGCAGACTTGCCCCTTGTTGCTCCGCGTCTTCACCAAGGTATACTTTTAAGTTTTAAGTTACAAAAAGCAATTCCTGAAAGCTTTGAAGCCATTTGTATTTTTATTTATTTATTTTTTTGTGGTTGTTGAGGAGGGGAGTCATCACACGATGGAGGACTTTGCTGTGAGAGGGAAAGAGCCAGATGAGGAGGTTCAGATTTACACCTGGAAGGACGCTACTCTTCGTGAATTAACCGAGCTCGTAAATCCTCTAATTCTATGCATTTTTCTTTTCTTTTGCTTTCTCGCAATTTCTTATATTGTGCTTCTTTCTCAGTGTTTTTAGCTTAGGGTTTTAGTTGAAGAAGGAATGGAAAGAGGAACAATGTGTTTGTGATGATAATGATGATGAAAGGTATATAGTTAATATTAGATGGTTTTTCACATGGAATGAAATTTAGGGTTCTAATTTAGTTTAATGTGTTAAGTTACCACATTGGGAGATTTTGTTTTTCTGGAGGCACTGAAAGGGTGTTAAATAGGTTTGTGGGTTGGACGGAGTATTACTGATTCAATAGCACGAGATGAAGCAAGAGCTTGGTGCCATTCTATTATTGAAAAATGGTTTGATGGTATACTACAAAAATGAGACTTAATAAGTTTAGGAAGTGGGTAGTGTGAAGGCATGGAGTTGGGTCGCTGCAAGTGCGTGCGTGGAAGATTGGCATGAATTATGTCACACAAGAAAAGAAAATGGATCAGAAACTGACAATGAATTGAGGTAAACTATAGGAGGCGTGGTTGTAACAAATGATATTTAGGGTTTGTTTTGGGAATTTGTTACTCTGCAACTTTAGTGGGATGTAGTTGTGTGCTAAAAGTGTAACATGGTTAAATGATGGTAATATGCGTTGGTTTAGCATGGAGAAAAAGTGCTGACTTTTGGTTACAGGCATTGAGAAAACGATGTAATGATCAAACGTTTATGGAAGTTGTTAAAATTCATTAAAATGCGAAGGTTTTTATATAGTTATATCTTTGGCTGCAAGTGCCCAGCAGCTTTAAAAGGTGTTTCCGAAAATGGGGTCTTATGTTTTGGTGGTGGCCTGATAGATATCATTTGGATGGTGTCAGACTCTCAGCTGACATGTGCTACTTAGTGTAATCATTGAGATTATAGACTCAAGCCTCTTACAGATTATAGTCAAGCCTTTTGGTGTTTAGTGACCCACGCTTTTGCAAATGACAGATGAGGGGAAGGCGTGAAGCCTAGCTGATGCATTGGTTCTTTTGTTTCTATTATCTGATTGAAGCTTAACGTTTTCCAATATCTGTAATTTGTGTGAAGTATGTTTTCAGTTGGTTTTCCTTTTTCTTTATTGTGGTTCATATTCTTGGCATGTGCTTAGCTGATTATTTTCCACAGGTCAAAGAAGTGGTTAAACCTGCAAGAAGAAAACATGCAAAGCTCTCATTTGCTTTTGTGTTTCCTGATAAAAATGGTCGATTCAAAGTTCAAGAGGTAATACTTTAACTTAATAAGCATTTTTTCCATCCTCTTCCATTTTATGCATACTTTACCTAAAATGGTTCACTCTATATATCTGGTTTGTATAAGAGGGTTCTTGATAACCATGACTCATATGTTAAACTTAGATCAGTAATTTGATTTTGATTATTCAGTAACCACATGCATATCTTTGTGTTAATGCTGATATGTAAAACTTGAATTTGTGAACGGGTAGTATTACCTGTCCTTTTTTATAAGCTCTGTCATCTTTGCTTGTTTTGTGTGGTGTAATCAAAGATATCAAAGGGCATGCCTTCGGTACTGTTGTGGTCCGGGAGGGCCATAAAGGGTCAGTGCATCTTGTGCCTTAAGAGTTAAGAGTTCCATATTGGTGTAGGCAAGGCATTAATTTATCAAATTATCTGTAATATTATTTATTTATTTATTTATTATTATTTGTTAACTGTGGTGTTGAATAGGAAAAAATAGATTATTCAGAGACTAGCTATAGTTGGGAAAAAAAAATTGCTTCTTATCTTTGTCTAACTTGTTAGACATTAATCCCCCAGCACCTTGAGTGGTTTTTAACTACAGTTAAAAATATATAATTAAGTGATTGTTTCAAGTCTACGGTAGTTACTGGTAAACATCTTTGGTACATAGAGATTTCCATTATCTGCAAGATTAAGCTTCCCCCTTTGAAAGAAGTGGCTTTTATAACTAGCTGCTGCAATGAGTCAGAGATTTCCATTATAACTAGCTGCTTCAAGTTGTATAAAATCTTATATTTTGGCAAACTTGATTTCTTCATGAAGGTTGGGAAGACACTAGCTTATGGAAATGGAAGATTTGATGACGGCAAGGCTTTAGCCGAACTTGGTTTTGAGGTGAAGAATTTCTTCTTGTCCTCAAGCTATATTCACAAATTTTATTCACAATGTTGCTGACTTTTTTTTTTTTGGTCAAGACAATATTGCTGACTTTGGTTGTTTATTTCGCAGATTGGTGATTACTTGGATGTGGCTATTCTGTAGGTTCTTATGGGCTGTCTTTATGTGTTTTGGCCTTTTTATATATGAAGGCCTTGAATTTAGTCGGTTTAATAGAAAACTCTATGTAGTGTTTGGTAGTTAATGTAGCATGAACTAAACCAATTTGATTTGCTTGGTTGCGAAAATAGATAAACTTGTGATTGATCAGACCAAGACCCATTATGCTACTGACTAGTGTATTGTTTGATGGGGGCAGAAAGTAAAGGGTTAATTCTTTTCTGTTTCCTGAAAACGAGGGTACAGACATAATGTAAATTGGACAAATTTTCAAACACACAAAGCACAGCGAATGTGGATTAATAATCGGATTCAAGAATAAAAGTAGAGTGATCCGAATCATAATTTGTGGAATGGTTGGTTATAGGGACCCAACTTTTTGCTACTAATAATTAATTTCAAAATAAAGAATATGTAATAAATTGATGCATTTTACGAACATTTTAACTATTTTACAAACTAACTCAAGCATTTTGTATTAGTCGTTGATTTTCGTTGAGGTTTAGAACCTGTTTAAGTTGTCATGTGTAAGAAACGTTTGTAGAAAAATAGCAAATATTTAATTATATATTATTATAAATTTAATTTGTTTACCAATTTTTAATTTATTATTTAAGATGTTATCCAAACGCACGACTTTAATTGGATAATTATATAAAATTTTATATATTGTTAGTATAGATTAAAATTAAGTTTTATTATATCAATTCAAAAATATTCTGTATAATTTTTATATTATTTATCTATCGAAATTAAATTCTAAAACAAAAAGTATTGATACTTATTTACTTTAAAATGGTTACAATACCTATTTATCTTACTCAATGTGAGAGAGAGGGGGTGGTTGGGATAAAATTTAATGAAAAAAATGAGTAAATAATTAACAATTATAAGTTTCATATGTTTTTCAGAAAATTAGATAATGAGGTGAAGAGTTAAGAAAACAAGTAATATTTCAAATTAGTTCTTATGAGTTTTTTAATCGAATGATTTAGTCTTTAATAAATTTTAATCATCAAATCATTTTTAATTTTTTGTTTTGTTAAAAAATTAATTTTTTATTAAATTTTAATAAAAAATTAGACATAAATTTTTTTCGTTATTTAATAAAAACATAATAATTTTTATATCAATCTATCTATATAAATAAATAATTTAATATATAAATTTATTTATATAATAAAATAAAAATTATTTATTAAAAATTAAAATATCCAACTAAAAATTGTTTAGAATATGATTTAGGCGTATTATTCATAAAAATGTTTCGCAAAATGGGATAGAAGTATAGAACAGCGGCAGTATTGTGTTGGCAAAACCGCAAAAGCCTTATCACTTAAACCGTAAGACGACGTCGTTTCCACCATGAGCGCCGTTATATGATTGCGAAGCACCGACAAATAATAATATTGCATTATGGCTTTATCCCTATATTGTAGTTAATTAATCCTTTTGCTAGCCAAGAATAGTAGAATACAAAGGAAAACGATAGAAAACAGCGTGAAGAAAACCCAACTCCACACAACAGTGACAACACAGTAACGGAAAAAACCAAAGTGAACGAACATCAAGACTCAAGAGAGAGAAGAAACGAAAGTTACCACTTACCATCGTCGTTGCCCGTGCTTCCTCTCTCTTTCTAAACCTCTCTTCATCTTTTCGTACGGAATCAGCGCATTGATTCTCTCTCTCTCTCTCTCTGAGTCTCACATTGTGGTTTTGCAATTACTTACTTCACTATTGTTGTCAATGGATTTCGACTAGCATTGTTCCCTTACTCAGAAAGCTCACTCTCCAACCAGATCCAAGTTCGATTCTTCTTCTTCTTCTTTCTCTCTACTTTCTCGCTCTAAAAGCTGCTTTCTTAGTTCTCACACTTTCCAATTTTGCCTTTTACTATTTTGTTTTCCAGAGCGTTCCATTTTTTTTCTTTAGTTTCTATTGTGATAAGCAATGGCGCCAAAGAGAGGGATTTCGTTCTCAAGGAGCAGAAGCAGCAGCGGCAAGTTGTCGTCATCATCTTCGTCATCGTCATCGCATTTTCCTGTTTTGGCGTTCGTGATTCTCTGTGTTATGGCTCCGATGATTTTCTTCCTCGGAAGAGGCCTCTACGCTGCGGGTCAGTTCCTCTCTCTCTGGTGAATTTGCAGATCTCGGAAATGTGAAAGTGGAAAAAATTTGTGGGAGTTAGAAGTGGTTAATTACTCAATTTAGTGTTCGTGAATTATTTATAACTATTAACTTATTAATTTACTATTTATGTAAGATTACAGTTTCTATGCTGTTTGTTTGACTAGGAAGTGTTCTGTTTTAAGTAAGAAAAGCCAAATTAGTGTTTGTGGTTTAAGTAATTAATTAATTAATTAATTAGTAATTGATTACTACTAAGTTATCACTTTAGGTATTTTAGTGTTTCTACGGTCTGTTTGATTAGGAAGTGTGTGGTTTTTGCCGTAGTTGTAGGATGCAGTTCTAACTCCTAAGTTAGAAGGGCAAGTGCCAAACAGGAGAGAAGTTTCTGAAGGGGTAGTTTGGCATTGTAACTTAATATACTTGGTTTCAATTCATTGATGTGGTGGGAAAATGGATCCTTATGGCTGTGGAAAGTGGTGATGGGCAAGTTTATGTGATGAAAAATGGGTTGAATGAATTTGACTAGTTTAGGAAGCTAGTGACCTTGACTAAGTTGTGCAGTGTCACTAGCATGATGTCACTGCTTTGACTCTGAGTTGCACTGCCCCGTTTGGAGAAACTTATTATTATTTTTTTAATGCCACTTAAGGGGATACATGATCTATTTCTTGATTCGGTTAGTCTGTCATATTTGTATCAGGGAGTTGGGACTGTGGAAGATGTTGTTGATATTAATGGAATTTTTGTTAGTTTCTAGTTGATGATAATGTGTTGGTGTTATTCATGGAATTTTGTTTGTTTCTGGTTAATGATAGCGTGTATTTAATATAGGGCTATGTGTATTTGTATTTATATTGGTGCAACATGATTGCTTGCTGACAAGAAGCAATTTTGCCGTCACACGTTGATGGTTTTTGCTTTGGCAATATCTGTGAGTAATAGAATGAGGGTAATGATGAAATCAGAGTCAAAGCATTTTATCTTTGAACTCTTGTTGATCACATGATTCAGTATTGATATTTGACAATAGGATCTGTTAATGCTTATATTTTGTTAGACACTGTTAAATTGTGAGAACTGAAATGCGATGGAATGTACCTGACTGAAACTGGAGATGTACTTCATTTACCATCCTGCTCCCTTTCCCAAATTTGATTCAATAAACCAAAATGAGAAAACAATGTTTTGATTAACATCTCTATGGATCTAATTCTATCCACAACATATTTATGAATTTCAGTTTGGCTAATTACTTTATATGCGTTTTGCAGATCAAGATGATTTTTCAGCAGTTCCAAGTAATCAGGTATTGTGTTTTTTGCTTTACAGTCTATATAACTAAGTACTGATACTTGATACATGTTCTTGCTGGTTTTATTTGTTTGCCTAAAGAACTTGTTGATTGCCACAGGTTGTCACATGGAGAGGATGGCAAGCATTGCAGAATCTTAAATCATTTTTTCCAAAAGAGGCAAGCGCAGCTTATCTTGATCTATATTTTGCATATCTTGTTTTCCACAGAATAGTACTTCTTGGTTTTCTAATAAATGTTATATTTAGGTTCTTGATGTTATCGTATCCAGCACGAATGATACAGGGCCTTTGAGTCTTGATAATTTCAGAAAAAATAATATGTCTGCCTCTTGGAGAGTCGTGGAGTTGGAGACTTCAAATGCCACAAATGAGGTTTGGAAGATTGTTTCTTCAAGAACATTAAATAGCTGTATTCTACGGTGGAACATTATTATTAATTTATTATCATATTGCTTCTAAATTTTCAATATTTTGTTTTATTTGTTAAACTCAAAACCAGCCCAAAACAGATGACAGACAAGAGAAACCAAAGCTGAAGGATGGAAAATCTTCAGCTGGTATCATACTTTGTCATATGATCTGTCTATACTCTATATTGTAGCTTAGTTTTCTGTCCAATTAGTATGTTTTATTAATTGTATGTTATGAATGTAGATGGTCGTACTCGATGGATTGATAGTCCTACGCAACAAGCCAGAAGGGTGAGCATCATTCTTTTAACGTTGTATTGTTAGGTCTTCTTCAATAGCTTGTTTGCTTTATTGCTTACACCTTTGGTTGCTAACTTTCCACTGTGGGTATGCATTCTAGCGACATTTTGGTTTCTTTTATGATAAATGGCAAACGAATTTTTCTGTCTTAATGTAACATTCATCTAGCTAGAAATTATGTTTTCAGAATACATTTACTTATGTTATAACTTTATAATTTGGTCCTGGATTATGGTATAAATATCTTTAGTAAGTTTCATTCTGTCATTTGTCAGTTTACCCTAAAATTTAACTCATTGGTGGTACTCTTCTGGACAATGAAACTTGTTCTTGTACTGCTAGAAAATAAAAGCTGTTTTGTTTGAAGATAATGATTTTGAATTTTCCTCCCCACAAAAAACAAAAGAAGAATGAAATAATTTTTGACGTTATGCACATTTTCTGCAGCAATTAATAGGGAAAAGGCGGGAGAGGCGTGCTGCTGAGTTGGTAAAATTGAACGATGAATTAATCGCAAAACTTGAAAATTCAGCTATTGAACGCTCAAAATCTGTTGAGTCAGCTGTTCTAGGTAAATACAGCATTTGGAGGAAAGAAGTTGAGTATGAAAATGCTGATTCTACTGTTCGGTTGATGCGGGACCAAAACATTATGGCTAGGGTATATTTAAGTATTGCAAAGATGAAGAACAAGCTTGAACTTTTCCAAGAACTGCAAACTCGGCTAAAAGAGAGTAAACGTGCTTTAGGCGATGCTACTTCTGATGCTGATCTAAATCGCAGGTAGTTTGGCCATGTGTAATGTCATCAAAATTACATATGTTCCTGTCTTTCTATGCCATCGGCTGAATTTACTTATTTAACTAATTTTTGTTTGATTATCTCTAGTGCACATGAAAAGATAAAGGCTATGGGTCAAGTCCTGTCAAAAGCAAGAGAACAATTGTATGACTGCAAATTGGTATCTGGGAAACTAAGGGCAATGCTACAAACAGCCGATGAGCATGTTCGGAGCTTTAAGAAACAGAGTACATTTCTCAGTCAGTTGGCTGCAAAGACGATACCTAACGGAATCCATTGCTTATCTATGCGTCTTACCATAGATTACTACCTTCTTCCACCGGAAAAGAGAAAGTTCCCTGGGAGTGAGAACTTGGAGGATCCCAGTCTTTATCATTATGCACTGTTTTCAGACAATGTCTTGGCTGCATCTGTTGTTGTCAACTCAACTATTACGAATGCTAAGGTGTCAGCGCAAATATCCTTTTACCATGACAGTTTTTGTCACGTGCATTATTTCCTTTAATAAATATTTTGTGCCTCAAAATAGCCAATAGGATATCCATGTATTGTTTATGCACACCATCTATTGTTTCATGATTTATTTTCAACATTGCAGGATCCTTCAAAGCATGTTTTTCATCTTGTTACTGACAAACTAAATTTTGGAGCCATGAACATGTGGTTTCTGTTGAACCCACCTGGAAAAGCTACAATTCATGTTGAAAATGTCGATGAATTTAAGTGGTTGAACTCATCCTACTGCCCAGTCCTGCGGCAGCTAGAATCTGCAACAATGAGAGAGTATTATTTTAAGGCAGGCCATCCGAACACACTTTCTTCTGGTGCTTCAAATCTGAAGTACAGAAACCCCAAATATCTGTCAATGCTCAACCATCTGAGATTCTACCTTCCACAAGTTTATCCAAAGTTGGATAAGATCCTTTTTCTCGATGATGACATCGTTGTCCAGAAGGATTTGACTGGTTTGTGGGCTGTGAATCTCCAAGGTAAAGTAAACGGTGCAGTCGAAACATGTGGTGCGAGCTTTCACCGATTTGACAAGTATCTGAACTTTTCAAATCCACATATTGCAAGAAATTTTGATCCGAATGCTTGTGGCTGGGCATATGGAATGAACATATTTGATCTGAAGGAGTGGAAAAAGAAGGATATCACTGGCATATATCACAAGTGGCAGAATATGGTGAGCAGTTGAACGCAGCTTTGGTTTATGTTACACATGTAATCTATTCTCACACCAATAGATGACCACAAAAGAAAACCTTACTGACCATTTCCTTTTTGTGTCTGATTCTAGAATGAAGACAGGGTGCTGTGGAAGCTGGGTACATTACCCCCGGGGCTAATGACATTCTATGGTCTCACGCATCCGCTAAATAAATCATGGCACGTTCTTGGTTTGGGTTATAATCCAAGCGTAGATCGATCCGAGATTGATAGTGCAGCAGTTGTACACTACAATGGCAACATGAAACCATGGTTGGAGATTGCCATGACAAAGTATAGGTCTTACTGGTCCAAATATGTGAAGTATGATCATCCCTATCTTCGGAACTGTAAGCTACATGAGTAATAATGATAAGTTACGGAGAACTATTCTTTCTCCATTATGGCTTTGGCTGTGTCAAATACAGTGCCATGCTAGAATGATGATCAAATGTCTTAGAAGAGATAAGGTCAGTCTTGTTCTATATATTAGCCTCCCACGTCATATGTTCCCCACATCATTGTTATTTTAGCTTTCAATTCATTTAATTTGTTCACACCACTCTCACCCATTTGAAAACAAGGTACATAAGTAGTATACCTTGTTTACTATTAAAACAAAAAAAATTCCCCATTGTACAATAGCCTGATGCTAAGAGAAAGTCTAGAAATTGAATATCATATTCTGTATTCTTTGGAAAGATAACTTTCCTGTTCAGTTTTGAGGACTTGGTTGTTATTTGCATAGTCTGAAGGATATTAGTATATTACTGTGAGGGAATATTTTTCTATTTTCGCTTCATGAGTTCGGGAGTATTTTTACTAAAAACACAACCAAACCATATAAATGTCTTTGAAGCTTAATTTTTTTACCCCCCAATAGTACATGTCAATTAAAAAGTTTATGGTTATACTAATAACTAATTCTTTTTTTCAAACGCTACCTGTAACTATTCATCCACTTAACAAACAAAGTTAAATTTTAAAATTTATAAAACCATTATCACAATATATATAATATTTAAATATGATAAAATATTATTAATTATTTTACTAATTATTTTATATTAAAATTATATATATACCGAGACAGGTAGACTTAGAGACACGTATAATCTAAACCGAACGGATAAAGATGAGGTGGGTAGTCGCTGATTTGAGAAGTGTTGTTGTTCCTAGTTTTAATATACCTTTCAAAAAAGAGCAAATGTTAATGCGTTTTGAAAAAAATAAGCTAAGGAAGATAACCGTTCTTTAAAAAGATTAACTTTCTCGTCCACCAAGTGTCAGTTTTACCAAGGAGGCAAAGAGCTGTCTAGCTGAACCTTATAAAGAAGCCATCGTGATCAAGGTGCTGGATAAGTATTATGGCTACACGGCTCTCATGCATAAGCTCCGGATAGTATGGCGCATCAAAGGAGGATTTGATTTGTTGGATGTGGGATTTGGATATTTTTTGGTTAAATTTGATATTGCTGTGGATCGTGAGAAAGTCATTCTTGGTGGCCCGTGGTTGATAGATGGTCACTATGTTGCAGTAAAGCCATGGGATGTGGATTTTAGGCCATGCGAAAAATCCTTTGGATCAACGCTGGTATGGATTCGAGTCTCGGGACTTCCAATTTGGTGCTACCAGGAACAAGCAATGCTGCGAATTGCTTCTGCAATTGGGATTCCGGTGAAAGTAGATTTGGCTACTAAGCTCGCAGAAAGAGGAAAATATGCCCGAGCTTGTGTTCAAATTAATCTTGAGTTGCCTGTAATCAAACATATTATAGTGGAGGGTGTGACTTATGAAGTGGAGTACGAGAGTTTACAGTTGATTTGTGCTACTTGTGCACGGTATGGGCATGATAAATCGTTTTGCATGGAGAATGAGTCCTTGGAAGGAAACATAAATTCCTTTGGTGATGGAAAAAATAATGAAGCCCCAACACTAGTGCCACACAACAATCATGAGATTCAAAAAGAGGCTGAATCAGAAGCTCGTGATTTGGGTGAGAAATTAGGAGTTGTTAAAGGGAAGGATGTGGTTACGGAATCATTGGCTCCTCACGTGCCTGATGGTCTTGTTAATGAGGCATGCATGGATGATGGAGAGGGCTGGCAACAAGTGTTGCGTAAGAAAAAATTTACAATGGGCCAGTCATCAGGTTTGAAGGACCAAGATGGAAAGCAGCACAAGTTTGGTTCGAGAAGGGTTCCAAGGCCCAATTTGCATGGTGATGGAGGCAAATCAACTGGCATTAGGATGGGAAAGCAAGAAAAACATGAAATTGCGCCATCTCCATCGCGCAGAACTCCTGCACGTCGTGGAATTTCTCTACGGAAGCGTCCTCGGCCTTCCTCCTTGCAGAACTCGCCAGTTGATAAAAATGGTGGCACAACGGAGGAAACCTTAGTAGATGGAAGCATGGCAAGTGCAGTGTCAGGGGGTCCAAAGGTGACAATTATTGAGGATCAGAGTGTGCCAGTACCGCAGGACAAACCACCTATTGAGGTTGGTGATTCTGTTTAGAGTTTATGTTCTTATTTATTCTGTCCCTATTATTTATGGATAGTTTAAATATGATTGTTTGGAATATTAGGGGTGCTTTTAATAAGTTAGCCCAGGTGCATTGTAAGGAACTTGTTAGGAAATTTAGACCTGTTTTCTTTATTGTGGTTGAAACTCACTCCCCTTTTCAGCATTTAAAATTATTTTGGGAAAGGTTGGGGTATCACTCTGTTGGTATAGTAGAGGCACAGGGGCATAAAGGAGGTATTTGGTTTCTATCCTCTATGAAGGGTGTTTGTTGTAAGTTCATTGATGCTTTTGATCAGGGTGTTACTGTTGAGGTTCACTTTGATAATTTAATCTGGAGGTGTAGTGGTATTTATGGCAGTCCTCAATTTAATAAAAGGGTTCTCCTTTGGGATTATCTTGTTGCACAATCCATGGTTTTTCAAGGACCTTGGATTGTTCTTGGTGATTTTAATGAAGTCAAATTTTCTCATGAATCTAAGGGCTGTCAATTTTCTCATCAAAGAGCAGACATGTTTGCTACTTCATTAGGAGATAGTGGTTTGTTTGATCTGAAGACTATCGGGAGGCAGTTTTCTTGGTACAGGAGGGTGAAAAATTATGTTGACGTGGCAAAAAAGCTTGATCGAGTCTGTATAAATAGTAGTTGGTTATCTATCTTTCCAGAGGCTTATGCAGAAGTTTTAAATAGGCTGCAGTCTGATCATTGCCCTATTCTGGTGCGTTGTAAAGGTCGTCCTCAGCCTAAAGGGAATCGACCTTTCCGATTTGTTGCTGCTTGGGCTACTCATCCTGGGTATAAAGATATTGTGAACCAGTCATGGTGGTCTGGTAATAGAGGAATTCATGGCAAGCTTTCAGAAGTACAGAAGAATTCACTAGAGTTTAACTCGAAGGTATTTGGTAACATTTTTGTTAAGAAATGTGAATTAGAGCAGCAGATTAATTATTTACAAAAGCGTTTGGAAGTGGTGGATAGTATTTATTTGCGTCAGAAAGAGCAACAGTTGCTTGATGATTATAATAATACTCTAGTGCAAGAAGAGCTCCTATGGTTCCAAAAGTCCAGAGAGCAGTGGGTAAGGTTCGGGGATAGGAATACAAGATTCTTTCATATTCAAACTCTTGCGCGAAGGAAGCATAATAAGATTCATGGCCTTTTTCTCAAGGATGGAGTGTGGGAAACTGATCCAGAGGTTCTGAGTCAAGAAGTAGAGTCTTTCTATAAAAGCTTATTCTGTCATTTGGATGATGTTGATTTGGGTTGCCTTGGTGATGTGCCTCTTCCTTCTCTGAATGAGGAAGCTTGCAATAATCTTACGGCACCAGTTACTATGGAGGAAGTCAAAACAGCTGTTTTTCACATGAACTCTTTTAAAGCTCCAGGTCCGGATGGGTTTCAAGCTTTCTTCTTCAAAGAATATTGGGAGATCATTGGTCTTGATGTTTGGAAGATGGTTAAGCAGGCATTCTCCGGTGTTACTCTTGATCCGAGAATGTTGGAGACTTTACTGGTTCTCATTCCAAAGGTTGAATCACCGGTATCTATGAAAGATTTCAGGCCGATTAGTCTCTGCAATGTAGTTTACAAGATCATCACGAAGGTCCTTGTTAATAGGCTTCGTCCTCATCTTGTGGAGATTGTTGGCCCGCTTCAAGGAGGATTTATTCCGGGACGAGGAACTCCTGACAACATCATTATTGCTCAAGAAGTCCTCCACTTTATGAAGAAGACTAAATCAAAGAAAGGCACACTGGCCTTTAAGATTGATCTGGAGAAAGCTTATGACAGAGTTGACTGGAGGTTTTTAGCTCATACCCTTAAGAGCTTTGGTTTTCCTATTCCTACACTTAATTTGATTATGAATTGTGTCACTGCTTCTTCCTTATCTATTCTTTGGAATGAGAGTCGTCTGAATGGCTTTACTCCTAGCCGAGGTCTTAGACAAGGAGACCCTATGTCACCCTATCTTTTTGTGTTGTGTATGGAGCGACTGGCATGCTTTATTAGTCATCAGGTTGATTTGGGCTTGTGGGAGCCGGTTGCTATTTCTAGAGGGGGACCAAGAATATCCCATTTAATGTTTGCGGATGACTTGCTTCTATTCTGTAAAGCTACAAAGAGACAAGTGCAAAATGTGATGTTGGTTTTAGAGACTTTTTGCAAAGCATCTGGGATGAAGATTAATGTGGAGAAGTCTAAAGCGCTTTGCTCCAAGAATGTCTCGGCAACAAGGAAAGAGGTTTTCACTGGGGTATCCTCTATCAGATTTGTCCAGGATTTGGGCAAGTATCTTGGAGTTACCCTTAGCCATTCTAGAGTGACTCGTTCAGCTTTCAATGGTGTCCTGGATAAGATTCGGAGTAGGCTAGCAAGCTGGAAAGGGAGTTTACTCAATCGGGCTGGTAGACTCTGCTTGGTTAATTCTGTTGCCGCTGCTATTCCCACGTACCAGATGCAGGTCTCTATTTTTCCCAAAGGAATCATTAGTAAATTGGAGTCTATGATGAGGAATTTTCTTTGGAAAGGACAAGTTGATGGAAGAGGATTGAATCTTGTTAGTTGGAAGGTACTGGTTACTCCAAAAAAATATGGAGGTTTGGGGATTAGAGATCCTTATTGTGTAAATATTGCTCTTCTTGGGAAGCTAGTTTGGACTTTTTTCCAGCAGCCAAACAAGCTATGGGTCCAATTATTGGATGCCAAATACCGATCATCTCTATATGACTGTTTTAGTTATCCTAAGAACAAGGACTCTCCCATTTGGAGGTGTCTTTGCAAGGCTTGGAAAGTGTTGAAGGATGGGTTTGCTTGGTGTATTGGAGATTTGAACCAGAATTTTTGGTTTTCTAGCTGGAGGAGAGAAGGACGGTTATCTAATGAGATGGATTATGTCCACATTTCTGATTCGAATCTCCGGATACAGGATATTTGGTCGGTTGGTAGGTGGCATTTGGATACTCTTTATTCTCCTTTATCTCAAAATCTGAAAGATAATATTCTCTCTTACAATCCAGATGAACAAGCAGGTCCGGAAGTGGGTTGGTATTGGAGTGGGTCTGCTGCCAAAGTCTATGACTCACGCAATGGTTACTTGTGGTTGTGTAAGCAGCTGTTTGGTTGGGAGGAGAGGGAGAATTGGCTTTGGCTTTGGCGTCAGCTTGTTCCGGAAAAGCATAAGTTTTTGGCTTGGTTGTGTCTTAAGGAGGCTATTCCTACTGCAAGTTTTCGCTTTAGAAGAGGGATGTCGTCATCGGATAGGTGTCCAAGATGTCTTTCTAGCCAGGAATCGGTTATACATTGTATTCGGGATTGTCCAAAAGCTCAGCTTGTCTGGCAAAGGTTGGATATTCCTTGTCATCCTTTGGATTTGAAGAACTGGTTCTTGTATCATAGCATAGAGCACCCGTTCAAGTTCTTTTCGGGACTTTGGTGGATATGGCGAGCAAGGAATAACGACATCTTTAATCCCCATGAAACTTGGCCTCCGGAAAAAGTCATTTGTCTGGCATTAACTTCAGAAAAGGAGCTTAGAAATATTTTTGAATTACAACGTATGTCCCTTCCCTCTACTCTAAATGGTTTTTGGAATCCCCCATCCATTGGTACTTTTAAGATTAATTGTGATGCTAGTTATTTTGGTTCGGGTGATAGTGTTGGTTTTGCTTGTGTTATTAGAGATTGTAATGGGAGCTGGCAAAGGGGGTGTTTGGGAATGATTGAGAGTAATAGTATTCTTCAAGGAGAATTGTTTGCTATTTGGAGAGGATATCTCTTAGCTTGGGATGTGGGTCAACGAGATGTTATTTGTGAGACGGATTGTGTGGAAGCATTTAATCTTGTTACTCAAGATGGTTTTGGGTTTATTGATCCACTGGTGCTCAAAATAAGAGATATCATGCATTGGAATTGGCGTGTTGACTTTCGTTTGATTATGAGAGATGCAAACACGGTGGCAGATACTATGGCAAAGATGGCGATGAAGTTACAACTTTCGCATGTGGAGCTTCTTTCACCTTGGGAGGAGTTTAAGAGTAGTCTTAAACGGGACTGTCCCTCTATTTAAGCAGTTCCTTGTTTTGTTTCTTTTGTTTTTCTTTGTTTAATTTATTTCAGTCACCAAAAAAAGATTAACTTTCTATTAAAAATAAAAAATATTATTTATAGTTTTATACCCCAAATATTCTATATAAAAATATGGTTGTTATTAATTAATTATATATTTAAATTATTTTTTAATTAACAAAGTAAAGAGAATACCTGTTTGGTTGTTAGAAAATATTGGTATCAAAATAATGT
Source organism: Arachis hypogaea (assembly GCF_003086295.3). Lineage (NCBI taxonomy): Eukaryota > Viridiplantae > Streptophyta > Magnoliopsida > Fabales > Fabaceae > Arachis > Arachis hypogaea. The sequence continues at coordinate 113,142,301 of NC_092047.1, read as the reverse complement.
TTAACGAGGAATTAAAATACTTTAATTATCATAATTATTTTACTAATTATATATATTTAAATAATGCACTTTATTCAATAAGGAATTAAGGATGAGTTCCTAGAAAATAACAAACTATTTTTTGGAGAAAGTAAATCAACTGAGAATAATTGGTTCCTTGCTAGTGTATCTGCAAATCATGGCTAGTCTATGCTTCCCGACGATGGAGGATGCTTGTGCTTAGTATGGATTTGTGTAGTACTATTGTGGATAGTTACACTTGGTACACATGCAACTGTATTATTTACACATTCATTTCCTAATACAACCTTTGTAAACACACAGAACCCCCTCAATCTATGGCATCTTTCTCAACTGCACATACAATAATATTCTTCGAAGACAATTCAATGACTTAGGAGGCTGAAGATGTTGACAGAAATGTATCTAATTGAAGCAAAGTTAGTTGATAGAAGTTACGTACTCCGCAAAAACAGTTGAGGCTGTACTGCGTGAAATATGGAATCAAATTTGCCAGACTTAGGGAGCTTGTATGAGTTAATACTCAATTTTGCAGTTGAAATTTGAAGTCAGATCTATTTTGACCCTTAAAATTTTAATGGACTATTTGTACAATGTGTACAATGGACTATTGAGTTATAAAATGAACATCCCTCATAAGCTTAAACTGATTTTGGGGTTCACCAAAGATCGAACTCTTGAATTTTCGGATCTAGCGCTCTAATACCATGTTATGATACCACTCATCCCAAAAACTTCAACTGATGGAAAAAGGTAACACTAATGATTATATCTCTAATACTCCATAAACCTCCATTTTACAATTGGCTCCTCATACTTTCCCAATTTCAATAGATTTAAATTGGATTCTGAAATTTACCGTCGTAACTCACATTAACTCTTGATCTAATCTTTGTTAATGACATGTTAATTTGATACATTAACTTGTTACAATTTAGATTCTTTGCCTAACTTTTATGTGATCAAGATTTATTAGAGTTTCAAAAGTTTGGTTGTTGCTTCTAGAACCATAAAATTTTTAAATTAAACTTGTTATTGTCATGTTCGTAAGAATATTGGAAAGTCAATTAAATTTTTAGGAAGTCTAATAAATTTTACTCATGAAATTTAGGCAAAAAATTTAAATATTAATAAGTTAATATACAAAATTAACACATTATTTACAGAAATAAACTCAGAAACTAACATGAATTACTATTGTAAAATTTAGAGGATAAATTAAGTTAGTTATAATTTTAAAAATCAATTTGAGTGTACCTTTAAATTTCGGAAGACGAATTGAATATTAACTTCGATTCTAAAATGACTTGTCTCTTTATACAAATTGATCATATTCTGGTGTGGATTTAGATTTGGAGGCTTCCCTAAATTCCTGAAGATAATTCCAATAGGTCAAAAGATTAATGCAAAAAATAGACAAGTGTTTGATTGTGGATTGTTTTAACAAACTTAGTTCCTTTTTTAGATTTTTTTTATTTTCTATTTTTCAATATCTTCTTTAGATTGAATTTTAGTAATTTCTTCTTATTATTTTGGTTGAATATCCCAATCTCTAGGTCTCACCCTTCTTTCTCAACTTATTGCTTTTTATAAGCTTCTCTTTTTCAATTAATTATTGAATTCTTTATTTTTCTCTTTTTTCATTAAATTTTTAATTCAAAACATTTGAGAAACGTTATTAGTGGAATAAATGGCCATTTCACCGTATTGATAAAATAGATATAAAAGATGCAAATAACAAATTTTTTTTCTAAAGATAGATTTTCGACCTGGTTTAATAAAATAAAGAAAAAGTATTGAGTACCAAAATTTTATCTATCAATTTTTTACAACAATAATTATTTATTATTTTTTAATTATGATTAAAAATTAGATCCAATTCAATGGAAGTCGGCAGGAATTGACAAAATTTTTGTTGTTAACGTAGCAAAATTGTAAAATAAATCAAACATTAATTTGTCACGGGGAAATTTAACATAAGTGCATGTGTGAGGTGTTAGTTACTCACATAATATAAATAAGGTGTCAATTTGATTTTTGAAATTTAAGATTAGATTCAAATTACTTTTTAAATTATAAATGATTTAATTCAACCTCTAAAATTTACAATAGTAATTTATATTAACTCCTGAGCTTATTTTTGTAAATGGCATATTGATTTTGTTGAATTAAATTTTAGTGTAGAGTGTGTGAGTGTAATTCGAATCACCCTTATTCGAATTACTATGGGTGTAATTCTAGTTCGAAACATAATAATTCGAATTATATAGTAACGTGCATTGATGGATTCATAAACCAATTTTCTATTTGATTTATTTGTGTAAAATTTTGTTCTCCTTGACTTATTATAGTGTTTTGGCCTAACTTTTATGTATGATTTATTACTTGATTGTCTTAAAACATATCGAGTACAAGTTTGTCCAAGGGATAATTTTAGAATTTGAGATAATATTTTAAGATTTAAATAATTTTATTAATGAATGTAATTTTTTTATAAATATAAAGTTAATTTTATTTTTTTGAGATAAATTTGTTATTATTTGAGAGTTTTGCTATGCATTCAAATATTTTTATTAATCAAATTTAATTAAATTGGTCCAAATTCAATTAAAAATCTCTTGCAGATATATATATATATATACACATTTCTTTTTCTTCACATGAAAAATAACACTGAAATTTCTTAATCGCGACGCAAAAATTTTTCCAGACTTTGAATTTGATGTTGCAGTTTTTTCTTCTTTTTTTTTATTCGTGTAGAATTTTTATATTTTTATTTATAAAATTACATGTTTTTCTTCAAAAAATTTTTGTGTTTATTATCAAAATAGATAAATAAAAAATAAAATAAAAAAGTTGTATAATTTTTTTTTGTTTGATTTTTTTTTATTTTTTTGGTTTTTATGCTTTTTAGAGGAAAAAACAACGAGAATTATAAGAGTGTGACATAAAAAAAACTAAGAAAACAAGAATAAGAAGGAGAATGAGTTCGTTGTTTGGGAAAATATAAAAAAAAATAGTATTAAAATTTTTTAAATGTGATATAAACAATTTTAATATTAACACTGAAATTTTTTAAATGTGATATATAAAACGGAATGATGCAATTTTTTTATCCTTGTTTTGGAAAAAAAAGATGATAATGACAATATTGAAAAAAATTGTGCAAAATCGTAAAATATAATGTTGTATGGCAGTTTTTTTTTCCTTATTTATTTTTGGAAGAAGAAAAAGATGATAATGACGTTGAGGAAAAAAAAAAGATGATGATAATGGTAATGATAATAAAAGAGGAAGAGAAGGAAGAGGTTGAAGTGAAAGAAGAGGAGTTAATAATAATGATAAATTTTTTTTGGTGTCTAAACAAGGAAAGAAACAAAGCAAAAACTATCCTAAATCTGAGCGGATGATTCGTTGGAGATCAACACCAGGCTCAGACCAAATAACATGATTAGAGTTACTCTTGGCACCATATTTAGCCATCCAATCCGCAGCTCTATTTGCTTCTCGGGACACCCATTCAACGTGAACAAGCCAAGGACGAGATAAAAGCTCCTGAATCTTGTGAACTAAATCTGTTACTTCAGATGAATACCCACTTGTAAGCTCATGCATGATGGGCAGAATGTCAAAACAATCCGTTTCACATATAATATCCCTCAAACTGCAATCCCAAGCTAAAACCAGCCCCCTCCAAGCAGCAAATAATTCACATCTGATTATAGACCAAGGGGGAATGCTTTCAGAGCAGCCCGAGATCCAATCTCCCTTAGAATCTCTAATAATACACCCAAATCCCGCTAAATTTGAATCCATATGCAAGCTTGCATCACAACTATTGCCTACCGGTGGTTCCCAATACAAGCAATTTTGGAGAGACCTAAAGGCATTGCTTCGATTCCTGTAAACCTGTAAGTCCTTGGCGGTAATTCTGGCCAAGGCAACAACCTTATGGTCTGTCCAAGGGTTGTCAGTGTTGAATATGTCATTGCACCTATGTCTCAATACCCACCAAAGCCCTGCACCAAAGGACGCCTCATTGTTAGCCAAGGCCTTCCGAAATTACTCTTCAAGAGTAGTACCAGCCGTCGAGTCCAGGATACTAGGATCCAACATATACCAGATTGTCTTTGATCGTTCACAGTCTCTAAGGCAATGCTCCATAGTCTCCTGCGCCTTGTTACATCTCTTACACATATCTGAAGAAGCTAAATGCCGCTTGAATCGAAAGGTCTCAGTTGGTAGAGCATCATGTAAGCTAAGCCACATAGTAAATTTGAACTTCTCTGGAATGTTTGTGTTCCACGATCAGTTCCAATTACTGTTGGCATTCCAATTTAATGTTTTCTTTAATAACCATCTGTAACCCTCCCTTGCACTATACTTTTTTGTTGCTGCAGGCCACCACTCCCACTGTGGCTCCAACTCAGTCAAACTAGGATATCTTAGACCACAAATAAACTGCTTAATCTCATGCGGAATAGGCGTGGTAAGACTATCAACCTCCCAAGACACCCCTTTTCACAAGTCAGCCACCATGAAATCTGATTCAGAAATATGTACATAAGGAACAAGGTTGCAAAGCTTACCAAAAGGAGTCCACTCATCATACCAAACTGATTTGTAGACATCTCCAATATTCCAATGAAGCCCTTCCTTGAGATGCTCATAGGCACTAACAATGTTCTTCCAGGTAGCCGATGAAGAATTTCTACCGTTTCTGTTCATACCAGATTGATTCCTGAGATATTTATGCTTCAGAACCTGCACCCATAACTTCTCACTATTATTTAGACAATCCCATACCAACTTTCCCAGAAGCGCCATGTTAGCACAGGAAGTATCCCTAATACCCAATCCTCCTGCCTTTTTAGGAGTTATGGCGACCTCCCACCTGACCAGAGGCAGCCCTTTTCCAGTCGCTTGGCCTTTCCACAAGAATTGTCTCATCAAGGAATCAATTTTATTACATGCATACTTCGGGAGAAGAGAAATTTGCATTTCATAAACTGGGATAGAGGCCATAACCGATTTAACAAGACAAAGCCTCCCTGCCTTATTCAGTAGGCGTCCTTTCCACCTGGAGAGCTTCCTCGAAAAGTTTTCAATAATCTCCTGAGCCGTCTTCCTGGAAACTCTGGCATGACCGATGTTAATTCCCAGGTATTTACCCAAATCATTGTAGAACCGGATGTTAGAGACCCCTGAGAAACCCTTTTTCTCCTCTCCGACACCCTCTTGGAACACTGGGCCTTTGACTTATGAAGATTTACCTTTAAACCTGACACTTTAGAAAACAAGTCCAAACAATGCATGACCTCTATTACTTGAGCTTTTGATGCCTTACAGAAAAGCAAAAGATCATCTGCAAATATCAAATGAGAGAGTCGTGGTCCATTCCTAGAAACCGCAACTGGGTTCCACAAACCTTGGGAAACTCTATGAGAGATAAAGCAGGCAAGCATTTCCATACAGAGTACAAATAGATAAGGAGACATAGGATCTCCTTGCCTTCACCCTCTCTTCGGATTGAAATTTTGGAGCCTGTTCCCATTCCACAAAACTGCCAACGAAGAGGAAGTCACACAATTCAATATAAGATTAATGGTAGCCTTTGGAAACCCAAACCAGACCAAAGTAGCTTCCAGAAAACGCCAGTCTACCCTGTCATAAGCTTTTTCCAAATCAATCTTGAATGCCATGGACCCTTTTCGAGACTTGGTGTTCCTCATGAAGTGCATAATCTCCTGAGCAATGATAATATTCTTTGTGGTTCCTCTTCCTGGAATGAACCCTCCTTGCAAAGGACCAATAATCTCCGACAGGAAAGGTCTGAACCTGTTAACTAGAACCTTTGTGACAATTTTATAAATTACATTACATAAGCTAATAGGCCGAAACTCCTGTAAGGAAGAGGGAACTTCCACTTTAGGAATTAGAATAATGAGAGTATCGAAAATAGCCGCATTCAGTGATTCACCCTCAAAGGCTCGCTTGACCAGTCCACACACATTGTTGCTAAGAAAGTCCCAGAACTCTTTGTAGAAAATTGCTTGAAATCCATCTGGCCCTGGGGCTTTAAACGAACTCATGGTCATCACAACTCTTTTAACCTCTTCAGACGTCACCAGTTCCACTAACTTTTGACAAGCCTCAGTACTAAGAGACGGGCAAGGAAAAGGCCCCATGGCATCTAGGTCAATATCCTCCCTTGTAGAAAAGAGCTTTTGAAAGAAAGAATTTGCCACCATTTCTAGAGTCGTAGTCTCCGTGGCCTAAGACCCATCCTCTAAAAATAACCTATGAATTTTGTTCCTCTTTCTCCTGATAACTGTCTGCAGATGAAAAAATTTTGTATTTATGTCTCCACATCTCACCCATTGTTCTCTAGATTTTTGATACCACAACAACTCTTCTTGAAGAAGGACAGCATTCAGTTCATGATGCAAAACTTGCTCTTTGATCCTAAGCTGTTGATCCTCCCGACTCTCCAGAGTAATCTGAACGTCATTCAAAAGCCTCTCCAACTCCCTTTTCTTAACAAAAATATTGCCAAAAACCTTTTTATTGAAGCTAGTTACATCTTTTTGAACCTCCAACAAATATTTGACTACATCCGGAGCTCCTCTATTCCAAGCTGTATCAACAATATTCCTAAAAAGAGGATGAGTCATCCACGCAGCCTGGAATCTGAATGGACGATGGCCCTTGGTAACCCTCTTTGCCATCTTGCACCTAGTGAATAATGGGCAATGATCAGAGTGAAGGCGCGCCAGCACCTCAGTATAAGCCTCCGGAAACATTAGTCGCCAGTCCTGGTTGATTACTGCTCTATCAAGCTTCTTGGCCACCTGCACCCCACCTTTCACCTTCCTATACCAAGTGAATCTTCTCCCAATAGCCCCCATATCAAACAGCCCACAATCCTCCAATGTTTCCGCAAATTGTTCTGCTCTGGCAAGTCTAAATTGCCCCCCTCTAACTTCACTCTACAACAGAACATCATTAAAGTCCCCTAACACAATCCAAGGTCCGTGGATCATATTAGCAATCCTTGTCAAGTCACCCCACAGTTCTTTACGCCGATGTATATGCGGATTAGCATACACCGCACTGCAGTAACTAGATGTATTGCCCATAGTGATTTCAAAACTGATACATTGATCAACTACATCCAATACTCTTACAGAAATATTTGAATTAGAACATAGAACCCAGATACCCCCACTATGACCATTAGCCTCAACAATACCAACACCCTGGTAACCTAGATTATTCCAAAAAGATTTCATCCTCTCGAAAGCAATATGGATTTCAAACAGAATGAAAAAAGTAGGGTGAAATTTATTCGCTAACTCCTTACTATGAACCCGGGCCAATTTATTAGAGGCACCTCTAATATTCCAAAATAGAAAGCTTAAATCTAAATAATCCATAAAACAATTTGTATTGTAAAAAGGACAAACCTCAGCTGAAGTCCCTAACGAGATGATGAAGATCCACCATCATATCCCTCTGAGCCTTGCTTGTCCTTGTCCGGTTGTTGCCCGGTTTGTCTGTGTCCCTCCACTGACAATCCTTCCAATTTGCCGATTTGCTGCTTGCTGGTGTCGCCAAGGCAGTCCGGAGTCGACGGCGAATTCTGCAAAGAAGAAGGGCGCAACCTCTTGTGTCCGTTTTTGATAATGGCAGTGAAAGTCGGCACCGCAACGGAGACAGCTTTGCCCTTCACCCCTTGCTGTTTGGAAGATGCCATGCGTGCCTTAGATCTGCTAACCGACCCGGTCTTCACCCCTTATTCGGCTCCTCTCATACGTAGCCCAAAGTCACGGTTCTGGTCCAATTTCTGATTTGAGTGCACCGGCATTTTATCTTTAGATGTTTGTTGGGCTTTGTTTGATTGACTCAATTTTCCTCTCCTTTTACCGCTGACTTTGGTCCAGCCAGCCTCATTTTCCAAATGCTGGGACTCCACTTCCTTCCCATGCAACGTATCATCTAATTCCTCCCCAATTTCTGCAACTATCACTGACTCTTTGGGATTGCATCAAAATTCAAAAATTTTCTCTTTTGAGGCTTCCTGTGGCTGCACCACCCGGGCCGCCATCTCGGTCACTGATGTTTCCTTTCGATCCACCCTTTCCGAATCTATTGGGGTCATTCTGCAGTCAGTTGCTGGATGCCCGAAACAATTGCACTTGTCACAAATAAGGTGTAAGCATTCATACTCCACCTTATATTCAAACTCATCGACAATCACACTCCGGACCACCGGCAAACCAAGATTAATTTGCACGCAAGCCCGAGCAAAATTTCCCCTCTCCGCCAACTTAGTAGCCAGATCCACCTTGACTGGTCTTTCCACAGCAGAAGCGATTCTCATCATGGCTTTATCCTGATAGTACCATATGCTCAAACCAGAGATTCGAATCCAAACCATAGTCTCCCCCAAAGTGTCCTCACAAGGTTTAAAATCCGGTGTCCATGGCTTGACCGCAATATAGTGACCGAAGATCATCCATGGCCCCCCTAGTAAAACCTTCTCTCGATCGTCCATGCGATCAAATTTAACGAGGAAGTACCCAAAACCCACATCCAAGATTTCATATCCACCGGTGATCCTCCATACCCCTTTCAATTTGTGAAACATGGCCGTGTAACTAAGGTTTTTTCCAAGAACCTTAATCACAATTGCTTCCTTGTATGGTTCAGAAAGGATGTTCCTAGCCTCTTCGGAGAAGCAAACTCTTGGAGGCATAAGATCTCCTTGTTTTCCAGTGACCACTACTATGGAATCCTCATCTAGAGCTTCAGCCCGATTTATCCCTGTGGCTACCGTAGAACCAATAACCTTGTCACGGAACGAAATCTTGGAAGTCACCCTGGAACTAAGGTCGCCCTTACTTGATCCCTCCTTCACATCTGATGCAAACCCTCCCCCACTCTCCCCCTTATCTCTTTCGATGGCATGGCCATCTTCTTCACCGTGTTTCACCCTCAAACGCTCTCTCTCGCTTTCTCCTTCTCTCATTCTCTCTGAGTACGAAGTACGTACTCTTTCTCTGCTAGAGTTTTTTATCTTCTTCTTTATTTCACAATTTAAATTCCATACTTCTATTATCATAATAATAATAAATTGATGACAAGTAAATCATGTCATATTTTTTATTAACGGAATACGTCTATATATACGATTGAATATTTTTAGTAGTAATAAAATTTAAAAATATTTTTATCCTAACAAAAATAATTCAAGTATATTTTTGATGATTTGCTTATTCTAAAAATAAAGGGGCCATCTACTGTAAAGATACATCTTTACAGATTTTTGTCTTTATTGATTCAAAAGCGTGTTACTTAAAAGTGTTGCTTAAAGAAAAAGTGTTACCTTTAATCGTTAACTTGGCTCTGATACCAATTTTTAAAAGCCATTTTTCGAAATTTCTATTAACTCTTTCATATAAATTTATAAAAGTATTGACTATTTCTACTATTACTAGTTTTTATAATTCTGATTTTATTTATAATTTTTCAGTCTTGTTTTAGTTTATAATATTCTTTTTTGTATATAAAGTCTTTTATCTGTTTGTCTTTTTCTTTAATATAATTTCTCAAATCCTCAAAAACTTCTTTTATTTCTACACTTTCTGTTGTTTCTAGATATCTTTTTAATTTTTCGACTTCGTTCTCCATTTTTTCTTTTAACAATTTTAATTCTTTTAAGTCATAATATGATTTTTCAGGCATTTATAAATTTTTTAAGTTTAATTCCAACTTGTTTATATTTATTCTTATTTCTATCCTTTTTATTATAAGGTCATTAATTTCGAACTGAAGATTATTTAATTCCCTTTTATACTCTTTTATTTTACTTTTTAATTTTTTCGCCCTTTTTCTTTTTATTTTGTTTACTGGTTTTTCAATCTTTGTATGCTTCATTATTTATCTTAGAATTTCTGCAAATTCTATCATCGATTCATTACTATTTTCTAGAGACTCTATTAATTTTTTTAGCTCTTCAACTTCTCTTTTCAACTTGTCATAGATTATTTTTAGAGCTTTAAATGCTCTTTGATTTATTTCAGAAAACTGTAAATAATTTAAACGATTTTCTCTTTCAAAGAGCTCTTGTTTCTTGTCTTGATAAGTTACATATATTTCTTCTTTATTTATTGTCATAATTTAGTGTTTAGAGTTTCAATTAACTTTTCGACCTTTTTTGTTAATTCTTTTATTTCAGAATTTTCTTCTTTAATTTTTAACTTAGATAAACTTAAAGGGCTATTAATTTTGGATTCTCTTATTTGAAAATTCGATGAAACTAATTTTCTTGATGGTTCTTTTAATAATAGAACTGGATTTTCAATAGCTTTATATTTTGGTATTTCTGTATTTACAATTTTCTGAAATAATTCATCGACATAAATTCTTTCTCTGTTTTTAAATATTATACTATGATGGCTATTTGTTAAAGCATAATTTATAGCATATGTAATCGAAAATGGTTCATCATCTTGTTCCATTAGATTCTTTCTGTGAAATTTATAAGCCAAACTTATAGATCTACCAAGGTTTTTAGTTGATAAAGGTATAGCATATCCAAGATGGGCGTTGAATTTAACATTTACATTTGCCAGGTTTCCATGAACAATTCCGATTATTTGATCTACTGGGTCATCAGTAATTCTTTTGTCACAGATTGCTAAGCTTATTGGTGAATTAATTCCTTTCATATATGTAGATTTGATTAAAACTTGTATAGTACTAATATGAATCTATCCAATTTTAGATCTTTTTTGTTGATCCTTAATTTTCTCAATCTGTTTACTCAATTCTTCATCATTTATCAAAGCTATCTCAAGTTCTCCATTGGCGGATTTTATCTTTATAGGGGCTTCAAGTTGAATTTTTCCATAGTATATTATATTTTTTCTATTAAAAACTTCTTTTAAGAGATTTTGTTTATTAAAATTTTCATTTGATTTGAGATTTAATTCTGTTTTTAGAACAGTCTGTTTTTTATTATCTAATAAAGCAGTTAATCTATAATAATCAGATTCTTCTGTTAATTCTAAACTTTCTAAATAATTCATAAATGAAAGACTAGGATGAAGATGTACCTTTCTGGAGAAAAACTTTCTTTATTTTGTATATTTTACATAAGGTGTTTTTATCTCCAGAGGGGAGATTGTAGATGCTAACTCCAGAAGGGAGTTTAGAATTATTTTTCCCTAAGGGAATTCTTCTTCAGACTATAGAATCGCCTTGGCATCTTCCTCCTTGCTCTCCTAGCATATGAGTACTCTTAGCCTCCTGCTTTCTATTGTCTGATGCTTTTACAATTGCCTAAGCAACCTATTTATAATAGTTGGGTTTGATGGACAATTCTCATCCTTACCCTTCTTATGACGTTATTGCTTACGTCATTGTTTTGTTCTCTTGCACCAGCTACATTGTTGGTGCTCTATGACCTAAGTGCTTACGTCACTATGCAATAATGTTAAGAGATGCTTCAGATGCACTGTCCTCCTCTTTTATCATGTGACCCTCAGATGCATTGTCTTCTTCCTTCATCATGTGAGTTGATTCCGTTTCATTATTGCTTTCTTCAGATATCTCTGAGGCACATAGCTGGCACTTGTGGTCTTCTCTGTCTTTTATCAAATAGCAGAGATTCCTCTTTATCCCTTCAGGGAGCTTTTCTAAGAGTCCAGATAAGTTATAGAATGCTGATTCAAATTCCACCAAGAGTCTCATCTCTCTTTCTTCGATTTCATTTCTTTTACTGGACACAAGCAGAGTATTTCTACTTTTATAATTAATCCTTGTGTGAGATTTCTTCGTTATTTTTTGAGTTCTTTCAAAGACCCTTGCTAATGTGTTGGCTAGCCTTCCTTCATGACTGTAAATTGTTAAGTCTTGAATCTGATCAATTGGTTAAAAATTTCCTGGGAAGACGGACATGAATATTACTTGGTGTGCTGGAACCAAGCATTCTTCTTCTTCATTAAAAATAGGTTGACTGTTTGTAAATTTTAGGGATATATCCCTTGGATTTATATTGTCAATTATATTTTTAAATCTCTTTACTGCATCAACGAATCCTGCAGGAAACTCATTAATAATTTTTAGATCATTAAAAATTAAAATTGTATCAATTAATCCATATTGGAAAAACTGATAGGTGTCAGATGGGGAAGCATCTGGAAATATAACCAGCTTTGTTAGCTGTTCTTTGGCAATAGGATAATATCCCAAAATTGCCCTTTTTTCTTCAGTCCAATTCAGGACTATGTTAAGGGTTTCTCTGAGATTTGATCTACAGACCCTTTTCTTTTCCTTGATTTCAGCCCTTGTAGGAATGTTTCTTATTATCCATGTTCTCTGGGTTTGAATTGGAGCTTTATCTGCTCTTTTTAGAGTTTGCTCTAGATGGAGAGTTTCATATTCCCTAAAGGATTTCTTTGCCTCTTCCAGTGTTAGAAACCCTCCTTTATGAATTATCCTTGACTGGTGTGTGAATGGTGCTGCTTTTTCCCAGGCATCATATACTCCTTTCATGGGGCCATTATAAATTACATAATATTTTTTATCTTGGGTGGATTTTTTAATGATTTCAGCAATTATTTTATTTTCTGAAATTTTTTCTTCACCTGATTTGTCCACCATGCTTAGCTGGCTGAACTCTGATGGTTTTGCTTGTTGTGTTGATTTCATTGCTTCAATGGCCTTCTTGAGAGATTGGATCTGTGTCCTTATTTGCTGACAATGCTTGCATTTTTCAAGTTCTTGCTCGTATTTTTGAATTTCTTGATCTAATGTATTAACTCCATTCTCTTGTTAATGTATCTACAATAACATTTTTGTCACCCTTAATATATTCAATTTTTATTGGATATTGTAACAAAAATAATTGCCATCTTACCAATCGTCCATGATTATAATCAACTTTTAAATTATATCGTATGAAACCTGTTAGGTAACTTGAATCTGTCCTTAATGTAAATTCTCTGGGTAGTAAATCAATTTTCCACTTCTTAAGAGATTTAATTGCTGCTAGAGTTTCCTTTTCATGAGTGGTATATCTCTGTTCTGTTGGAGTAAAAGTTCCTGAAATATACCTGCAAAGTAATTCCTTTGGGGAATCTTTAGAATCTAGTGATTCTTTTTCTTGTTCCAAACTTTTTATAGTTTTCTTAACTTTTAGACATCCTGACCAGGTTATGTCTGAAGCATCTGTTTCTACTATTAAGTAGTCATTTTCTTCTGGAATATAAAGTTCTGAAAGTTTTTCACATAATTCTTTAATCCTTTGAATTTGCATACTATCTTTTTCATCCCATTTCCATTCTTTTTTAGTACTTATTTTTGGAAATAGGCTTTTAGTGTATTCTGTTATATTCCTTAAAAATCCTTGATCAGAAATATAATTTATACACCCTAAAAATCTTTGTAATTGTTTTCTATCTTCTATTTTATTAGGAAATAAATTTACCTTTTTTAGGATATTTGGCTGAAGTTTTAGCTTTCCTTGAGTGGATAGAATTAATCCAAGAAACTCTATTTCTTGTTTTGCTATTCTTGCTTTCTTTTTGCTAAGAACTAATCCTTTTTCTTTACATCTTTCTAAAACTATTAATAATTTTTGAAGATGATCTTCTCTATCCTGTTTTGTAAAAATTAGTATATCATCAATGTACACTAAAACAAATTCATTTAACTCTTTTAAATTTTCTTCCATAAATCTTTGATAAATACCTGGGGCTTGTTTTAATCCGAATGGTAATACATTCCATTCATAGAGCAACACACTTGTTGATTCTTTTGTTGGGCAAGTAAAAGCAGTTAATTTCTTTGTTTCTTCATCTAAACGAAGTTGCCAATATCCTGATTTTGCATCAAGAGATGAAAACCAAGTTGCTCCTTTGATTTTTTCTAAAATAGAATCTTTTCTTGGAAGTTTATGAGCATCACCAATAGTTGCTTCATTCATCTTCTTATAGTTAATAACCATTCTTCGTTTTTCCCTTTTAATTTCATTATTGTTTTCGACATAAAAGGCTGGAGCCGCATGAGGACTTTTACTTAATCTTATAATTCCTTTTTCCAAAAGATCTCTACATTCTAATGAGAACTCTTCTCTATCTCTTGCGGAATAAGGAATTTTATTTGGAACATTTATCTCTTTTGTAGGATCTTTTAATTTAATACTTACTAATTCGTTATTTGTATTTTTAATATCTAAAGGATTTTCAGCACAAATTTCATCTAAAAGTTCTTCTATCTTTATTTCAAGATTATTTTTTGGGATATTTATTTGAAAGTATAAATTTAAATAACATGTCTCTAATATAGAAAATATTTTAAATTTTAAGATCTTATCTATAGTAGTAGTTGGTATTTTTATACGTTTTGATTTTTGATTTATTGACGAATCGTGTGGAGCTTTTAAAACTATATATGTTAATTCTTGAATGAATGGATGATATAGCTTTAAAAAGTTATTTCCTATGATAAAATCCATTCCAGAATCTAACATATATATAGATGGAACAATGAACCTATAATTTTGAATAAAAATTTCAACCATCTCTGCTTTTTGGTCAATTTTATGTATTGATTTGTCAGCTATTCTAACTCTTAATGGTTTCTTTAATTTTTTCCAATCAAGTTTTATATTTGAACTAGCAAAACATTGTGTTGCTCCAGAATCTATGAAAGCATTTATAAACTTTTCTGTTATTTTTATAGTAATAAATGTGGCATTATTACTCAGTCTCTGAGTCTGTTTCCGAGACATATTCAAAAATATAGTCTAAGTTATCATCAGATTCTTTTAATGGTTCCATGAAACAAGACTTAGCAATTTCTATTTGTTTGGTAAGATCCTTTTTATCCTTCTTTTTTGGACATTCATTTGCATAGTGTCCTTCTTCTTGGCAATACCAACACTTACAATTTTCTTTTTTATTTGGGCAATAGTTTTTTTTTGTCTTTTGTTTTTATTGTTATTTTTCTTTCTAAAATACCTCTTTTTTCTCTAGTTTGGATAATATTTTCTTTTTCTTTGAAAATTTTTATTAAGACCATATTTTTGGGGTATCTCTTCATTATTCTGACAACAAATTCTAATTATATTCGCAAATCTTTTTTGAGTTGCTTCTTGCATACAACGTTCTTTTATTTCCTCTCTTATTGCAGAGGTTGCTCCACCAAAATTATTTTCAATTGTCCCTCTGTTTATTTCTCTTATAAATCTTCCCATTATAAATTCATTAGCAGGATATGGAAGTTTTGTTATATACATACTAAGATAATGATTTTTATCTTCTTCTTTTAATTTGTAATAATGTATTCTATATTCACATATATAAGATTCCACATTACATAGATCATATATCTGAATATTAGCTAAATGATTTTTTGCTTCTTGATATTCTTTATTATAGACTTCTTGTTTATGATCTATAATATTTTTTCCAAAAAATTCTTTATATAGAATCATCATTATATATAATATCTTATCATAAGCTGTTATTTTTGTTGCTAAATCTTCTATTATTTGGTTTTCTATTGATGTCATATAATCTCTTATAGTTCCTTTAGTATGAAACCCTATGTAATTCCAAATATCTCTTCCAGACAATTCACTAAGCTTTGGATTAGTAAAAGCTTCTAATAAAAAGGAATTCAACCAATTTTCGAAAATTTCTTTTTCATTCTTTTTACAGTCTAAATCGAGCATTCTATCTCCTTCCATTTCCTGGATTTTAGGAACGTATTTTAATGGTATTTTTGTATATTTTGAATCTTTATTTATAAACCCTTTTTTAAAAGCATAATTATCAAAACATGTTTCCCATTTAAATTGAGATTGATTATCCTTAGATGTTCCAGCTTCATTTTTTACTTGTATTGGAATTGCTGGTTCTTCGTCACTTGAATAATCTAGGATGTGTTCTTCATTTTCTATATTTTCAGGGTTTACTAATTCTTCTTCTATTTGAAATCCTTGTTCCATAATATTATTTTCTTGAGCCATCTTTAATTGTTTAAAAAGCATTGTAACTTCTTCTAATTTTTCTTCAATATTCATAATTTTAGTGGTGGTTTTACTTTTAAATCTGTTATGTTGATTATATTGTAAAATTTTTTTTCTTTGGAATTCTCTTTTTCCTTATTTCTTTGAAATTTTATAGATACTAATATTTCTTCAAGCATGTCTACTATAGAATTTAATTGTGGGTTAAAAGTATGATGAAGATGTGGTGAATCATTTCCATGGTAACATTTTTTAGAAATTCCATGAAAAATAAGTTTTTTCAGGTTTTTTAAGTCCTTCAATAAAACTTATAGTAAAATAAAGATTTTGAGAAAAATCATTTTGTATTGATTTTAAGAATTCGGTGTCATTACAGTTAACATTAGTTAAAATCATTAATTTTTGATCTATTAATTTTGATAACTTAATTATTTCTTCTCTTAAATCTTCTAATTTATTTTTTTCCATTAGGTGACGCTTTTATGAAGAGTTACGATTTTAAGTGAAAAGTGTGATTTTAGAATGTGTGGTTTGAATTTTGCCACCTAAGCATATCTTTAAATTTTGCTCTTTACCTTATATTTTACCAAAAATAAATTATTGCTATTGTTTTGTAGTGGCTTTTATAACCATATTCTCTTTCTCTATTAATTATTGTATTCGTAACCGTTTCCTTTATCAATGCAACCCTACATATTATTCTCTCTCTTCATTAAATTTATGCATGCCAAAACATTTGAGGAGGAACTTGAATAGGATTACACATTCATGAATCATGACAATTCTGATGAATCTGTATTGAGTCATTTTGTCTAACTGGTTTTACTTGCTAAGTCAGTCATCTTTTCATTAGGCAAAGACTCTAGTAAGGATATTTAAACATTTTTAAATAAGAACATTTAATCTTATTTATTAGATAGATTATCATGTATTTAATTTTGAATACATAACATAAATTTAAAATATTGTCATTGTTAAAAGGTAGATTATCATGTATTTAATTTTGAATACATAACATAAATTTAAAATATTGTCATTGTTAAAAGGTATATATTGTTATTTTTTAAAATTGTTATTTTAGTTTTGATATCAATTTTTTAATTTATTTAAAATTTAATTTTTTAATAAAATTTTATTAGAAAATTATTTTATTTTTTTATAAATTTTATAATATTATTTTTTATTTCTATTTTATTATAATTATTTTGATACTTTTTTATTTTTTTGCAAATTGAATATCTTTTACAAGTTTAATTTTTATTTATAATTTTATAATCCTTTTAATAATTCTTTTTTTATTTTTAAAGATTTATATTTTAATCTACCGATTCTTATTGCTAATTTTTTATTTTTTTTGTCTAACAGTTTTTGTTTATTTTTGAATTTCTTGAATAAAATTTATTGTAAAATTAAGATTTAAAAAAATTATTTTGTATTGATTTAAGAAATTCAGTATTATTTGAATTAATATTAGTTAATTTTTTTTGCCTATTAATTTGAATAATTTAATTATTTTTTCTTAATTTTTTTAATTTATTTGTTGATTTAATTTCGTTCATAGTTTATGTTTTTATTATTAAACCACATTTTTTAAAATACGTTTTTTAACTGTGGCTAAATAAACTTTAAAAAAGATTATTTTTATGGTCTTTATATGAGTGATGGCCTTTTATTTATTATTTTTTTAGAGTAAAGTATTGTTTTTATCCCAACGTTTGGGATAAGTTCTATAATTGTTCCTAACGTTTCATTCGTCCTATTTATGTCCCCAACGTTCCAAAATTGATTCAATGTTACCCTCCTGTTAACTCCACTGACAGAACACTAATGGAGCTGTCTACATGGACGCCTTTGTCTATTGTGGCAAACTATTCCCCTGTTGACCGTTACTGAGAATTGAATAAAAAAAGAAATTTTAATTTAAAAAGGTGTTGAAACCCTAATTTGAGATAGCCCCTTTTGTAGATTCGTCTTCTCACCATCGCCGTCTCTGTTGCAGTTGTTGCTGACTCCATGGCTTCGCAGGGCTCCCAGGCGGTGCGTAGCAGCAGTGCTTCGAGTCGAAACAGCAGCCAAGGCCATCGACGGAGAACAACTTGTTACTGTGGGGAGAGGCCAGTGCTTGCGATTTCATCAACGGCAGATAATCTGGGACGGAGATTCTGGGGCTGTGTTAACTATGGGGTAAGTACAAAATGTAATTACTGGGTATGACTATTATTTGATTATCTGATTAGAATTTTCTTTTGGTTTTGGCTTAGATTGGAGAAGAGTGTGGGTATTTTGTGTGGGCAGAGTCAGAGCAAGAGGCACAAGTTGTTCGATTGAAAAGAAAAATCACAGACTTGAAGGGTAAAGTGACAACAGTTGAGAGGATGTTGACATTGGCAGTAGCAGTTGCTCTGGTTAGATGGATATGTGCTATAATATTACTGTGTGAAAAAATGTCATTGACAAAAAATGAGAGATTTTTTTTTGCAATAAGGCTGCACAACATAGCCACTAGTGTGTAATGTCTTGGCAATATGTTGTCTGTATTTTAGGGTGTGGTTGTAGGCCAGGGATTAACTTGGATCAAATGTAATCTGTTGATTGAATAATTTTGAATGAAAATTTATTGTTAACCAATTTTATGTCTTTAATATACATTTTCATGGTACATTATTGTTGTAACTATTTGCAGATATAATTAACTAAAACAGTAACCTAGAAATAGCATAAAGTATTAACCTCAACATTAGGTCTAGTATGGCAATAGTTCACAACTTAACTAACATAGATATCATGTACATGTCCAAAAATTGGAAATATAAATCAACCAAGATGCTAAACAGTGTTTATGAAGTAGCAGCATCACCAAATACAAAATATGAAATCAACAACCATAGTTTTTAACCTATCACAAAAAAAAAAAAACAAAAACAAAAACAAAAACAAAATACATCACAAGTCACAGAAAATCACTCTACATTGTTCCATGTTCTTGGTGGAGTCTTGGCCATGAACCTGAGCTGGGATTGGGTGACCTTCTTCACTGGGCTTGGTAGCACCCTTGGTGTTGTTGGGGCTGGTGCAGAAATAGTTTATGAATGATTCACTTTAGCCCTTTTTGAAGTAGCAGTCTATGATTGTTGGGAGCTGACAGCTGGCTTTCTCTTTGGGTGTAAGAGTGGTTTTTTGTTGTTTCCCTTTTGCTTCCTAAGACCACTCTCAGTAGCTTTATTAAAAGAAGTCTTGGCAGAGAGTCTGGCACTTTTTCTAACCCCTCTCTGTGACCTCCCATTTGAAGTAGAACCAGCAGCATTGTTAACTTGTGCACAAAACAGATGGGCAGATAATTCAATGAAGCAAATGATGAAGACAAAAGTAAAGACAACAACAAATAATTAATGATATAGTCTTACAGCAGGGTTTGGAGATTGACCCTAGGACTGACTAGGTGCAGACTCTTTTTTCCCCTCTTCCGTGATGTTCACATCAATTAAACCTTCATCTCCCTCCCTGTCATCATCAATGTCACTGAAATCAAGACTATCAAGAGTGTGATCTAATGCATTCCCATAAATTGAATCAGAACTCCATGAACTTTCACTCTCCCTAGGTTCATAGTCATCATCATCATCAGAGGTCTCACTCCCCTCCTCTTCTTCTTCAACAGCATCAGAACTCCTAACAGCCTCACATGATCCCTTACTCATGGACCCAACCTCTTCCACTTCAGTAGGTCCATCAGTAACTGGCTTTGACCCAAGCCCAACATTAGGACCTTCATACACAACAATTGGGTCAGGCCCAGCCTCATCACCTATTTTAGCAGGAGTAGTTATTTGCCCCGGTTGCACATCTTCTCCCACTTCACTTGTCTTGTGAACAACATAAACCTCAACCATATCATCCTCCACCTCAATTCTTGCCATATCCATTGCATCTTTGTCGTTTTTAAGCACGGCCAATCCTTCCTCTAACCCAGCATTCACAGCTTTATACCACATCGCAGCGATATCCTTCTTCAAAAATCCCTGTCTACTCATTATTTCATAAACCTCAATCAAATTTCATTCATCTTCATCACAGTAGTCTACAATGGACGTCTCCCCACACAAATACATAACAGCACCTTCTTCAAGCCGAAACCTACCCTGGTGATAAATTTTTACACTAAAATGACTCATCTCTTCCGCTACTTTTTCTATTACAAGTTTCAAACATCATAAAACAAGGGTAATCAATGTGCAGGAAAGAAAGTGTAAATCAAAACATTCTACTAACATCAACAACCCTAAACCCTAACAACAACAATATTGCAATCATAGAAACCCTATGCATTAACATCTTTACTTGCATGAATTATTCCTTTGAAATGAAAATCAAATATAGATTGCACATACCTTTTCACTTTATGCCGTTTCAAAGTTTTTAGTACCAAGACGGGGCAATGCTCTCCTGTATGTAGGGAAAACTAAAATACGAACTCGCTTCAATCTGTCTTCTTCCAGTGTAATTGAGCTCGTCGAAAAACAGAGGAGAAAAGTTCGATAGGGGTTCAGGGAATGTGGAAGATGAAGTGTTACGTTTTTCTTTCTCTCATCTGAATGCAAGCATTTCGTATGCTAAAAGAAACATTATGTGCGAAGGAAAACTCGCGTCAATACACACATTTGGGGTTAGCAACGTTTATTGTTCACGTAGGCAACTCCATTAGTGACAATTATAGGACTTATCCCAAACGTTGGGGATAAAAATAATACTTTACTCTTTTTTTATAAAGTGTATAGTATTTTGACTTCAATTAAGGTGGCACATTCTAGCGCCAGTTTTTACATGTCCTTCTTCTCAATGTCATTTAAAAAAAAATTAAATGTAAATAATGAAATTTTACCATGATTAAGAGAGTTTTCATTATAGACAAAATATATTTGACGAATTTGTTAATTATTAATCATTCATGTCAGTTAATTATGGTGTATATTCAAATATATATAATATCATTAATATTGTTTTAAAATTTTATGTAAAACATTAATTATATATTATAATTCTTTTTGAATTAATATCATCATATATTAGCTAAATTTATATAATATGCTATAAGATATTGTAATAAAAAATGATCATGATTATTTCCAAATTTCGTTAGGTTGATAACATATATTGGTTGCATTTTCAATTTATAAAAATACTAGAACTATACATCTATATATTAAACTTCTAACTAGTTAATTAGTTTATAAAAAATATATTAATCTAAAACAATAAAAGTATAATTTATAATTATTCTGTCTTTTTCTTTTCAACAGGACTAAATATTTTTTTTATATATGTTCTTAAATAATGATGTAACTATATTCATTATTTCTTATTCAATTTTAAAATTCACTTATTATAATATTCACGGTATAAATAAAATTTTTTTATTATATTTTATATCAATTATCCAAATTTTAAAAATAACATGCTAATTAAATTAATTATTTTTTAATAAAATTATAAAAATATAAAGAAACAAAATCTTTTAATTTATTTATAAAAATATTATTTACACACTAAAATTAATCACTAAATTCAGTTATTATATATTTATAGTTTAATTTATTTTAATATATATTTTATATTAGTAATTAATTTTGATAATTAATTTCGGTGTATAGTTAGCACGATTGATTTATTTATTTATTTATTTTATCAAAGATAGGAGACTCCAACCCGCAACCTCTTAATTGAATACGAAGAGATTATACCATTTGAGTTATAAGCCAGGATTGATTTATTTATTGCCTCTAATTAGTTGCCATTAAATTAGTTGTCTCTATTCTCCATCCTGTTGCCACTTCACCCTTTAATTTGCATCATTTGCATGTACCCTAGTTCCCACTTCTCTGTATTCTATTTCTATATATATGGGTACCAATATCCCAAAACATCATAGTAATCCTCAAACAACATTATTATTATTGTAGTGATCGAGTTCACACTTCACAATTGTCTTCGCATTTCAAAGACAAAAATGGCTCAACCAGTGTTTGTTTCATCAGCCCAAATCTCAAAAGAAGATGAAAAGATAGTGTTTGATTCATCTGTTATGTCATATGAATCCACCATACCCAAAAAATTCATATGGCCTGATGAGTTTAAGCCAAGCCAAGACATACCAGAACTTCAAGTTCCAGAAATTGACATGAAAGCCTTTCACTCTGGTGATCCAAAAGTTATATCAAATCTTTGCTCTAAGATTGATGAGGCATGCAAGAAGCATGGATTCTTTCATGTTGTTAACCATGGCGTGGACGCCGAACTCATAGCGAAAGCTCATGTTTTGATGGATGATTTCTTTGGCATGTCGTTGGCAGAGAAACAGAAGGCTCAGAGAACGCTTACAGATTTTCGTGGGTATGCTAGCAGCTTCACTGGCAGATTCTCTACCAAACTTCCATGGAAGGAAACACTCACTTTTCCTTACTCTGCTGAGAATTCATGCAAAGCTGTGGAGGAATATTTTGTTAATGCTCTTGGGGAAGATTTTCGTCACTTTGGGTGAGTTACAATGATTTCTTCCCTTTCTATTTTTATAATGAGCCATGCCTGAAATGTTTTAATTTAGTTATATTTATTTTTTAAAAATTATTTATATAGCGAAGGTAATAAGTAGTTATTTTTATAATAATGTTTTGGAAACGTTGAAATTTAATTCAAATTTGTCTTATTTAGTATTTATTAATTATCGTTAAAATTAATAAATATTAAATAAGAGAAGTTTGAATTAATTTTTTATTATTTATTGAATATTACGATTATTTTTTATAGTTGTGGAAATTAAATCAGTAAAATTAGCAATTTAAAAGTTTAAAATATTAACTAAAATTAAATAAGATATAATCATTGTTTTTTTACTACATAATATTATGTAGTTGAATATATGTGTGAAATTACTTTATATTTACTGGATATTAAAATTACATTATTTTATTCTGTGTTTTTTTATTCTTAATTTCCATGAAAAAATAATTAAAATTTTATTATCTCTTTTTGTTTTATTTTATTTTAAATGTTTACTTTAAAAAATAAAAAATTAAGTCAAATTATTTTTAATCAAGTAGAACATTTTATTTTTTTATTTTGTACAATTGACAAAATGGCTCAGTAATTTAACGTGGAAATGGATCTTTTTAATTTTTTTTAATTTGAAAAAGTAAAATGTGATATCATATAATTAATTTTATGAGTGGACAAAAAAAGAAAAACAAAATAGAAAGCATTAAAAGATTAAAAATTAGTCTAAGGGTGTTCATGGATTGGATCGGATTCGATCCGCATATCTGTGGTGTTTATTCGAATTCGATCCAAAAATTGCAGACATAAATCTGATCCGCAAAGCTATTCAATCCGCACACTAATCAGATCGGATTGCGAATTTTGTGTTGGTATCTGCATATCCACATATCTGCAAAAATAAAGAAATAAATATTCTTTTTATGTTTTATTTCAACTAATAATTATTATATATGTTGTATTATTTTAATTTATTATTTAAAAAAGTATGTTTAATATTATTTTAAGAGTAAACATATTTAAAAGAATAGAAAAAATAAATTTTATTGATTTTTTAATAAAAATAAGCTTTTAAAAATATATTTTGTGTTTTGCGAATATATGATATTTGATCCAATTTATAAATGTGCGAATTGGATCCAAATTTGTTTAAAAACTACGTATATTTAATCTGATTTGACTCGATAATTTTAATATGGATCGAATAAAAATTTTAGACATATCTAATCCGCGTCCACTCCTAAAAATCATATTTTATTTTTAATTAAAAAATTAAGAGAATCTATTTCTATTTTAAGTGAACATACATAGCATCATTATTGTTAATTGCGTCACGTTAGCCTTGTCCATCAATTATAATAGAATAGTATAGTTATTATGAGAAAAATAAAAAACAATTTATAATATAAAATATTTAAAAAATAAAAAATATAATATAATAAGTAAGAAATTTAAAAATAAATTAAATTTTAAGGGTAAACAAAACCTGGTTAACATTTTTCTAGAGAGAAATGTTCATTTTTAAGATATATATTTTCCTTAATTTCAATATACATACCTCAGAGAACTGTTTTAATTTGTCAACCTGACTGCATCAATTTTAAAAGGAAAAGATTAATTAAAAAATCTTGACACATATATATTTGTATTTGATAGGGAGTTCTACGAGAAATACTGTGATGCAATGAGCAATCTAGCCCTTCAAATCATGGAACTTGTGGGAATGAGCTTAGGAGTTGGGAAATACTTCAGAGACTACTTTGAAGAAAATAACTCTATTATGCGACTGAATTATTATCCACTTTGTCAAACACCTGATTTGACCTTAGGCACTGGGCCCCACTGTGACCCTAATTCCCTTACCATTCTTCATGATGATCAAGTTGCTGGTCTTCAAGTGTTCTTCGATGGCCAATGGTACTTGGTTCCTCCAAGACAAGGTGTCTTCGTTGTTAACATTGGTGACACATTTACGGTAACAAATCTTTATATTGTAATCTTGTTAGTTGGTAATTGGTTGATTTTATATAATTTAATATATTTAATTAAACTATTTAATATAATATATATTTATATTTTAACTATTATTTTTATATAAAAATATATTGAATAGATGCCAATTAAAATTAAATATAGCATATATTACAGTATGGTGTAATTATATTCCTGAGTACATACATATACCGATTGAGTTGAATTGACATTTTAAATTTATTCCGCGTGATTTCTCAAAATTAATTAATATTTATAAATAAATACGTGTATTATTAATAACTTATGTTAATATATATGTTATACAATACTGATTTGATAATTAATTTTTAATATACCCATAATATAATTGTTATTTTTATTTATTTATTTTCAGGCTTTATCAAATGGAGTTTACAAGAGTTGTTTGCACAGAGCTGTAGTGAATGACAAATCAGCAAGAAAATCACTTGCTTTCTTCCTGTGTCCTAAGAGGGACAAAGTTGTCAATCCACCAAAGGAACTCATTACTGAAGAGAATCCAAGAAAATATCCAGATTTCAAGTGGCCAACCTTGCATGAATTCACTCAGAAACATTACAGGGTTGATGAAGGAACTCTTGAAACATTCTCCAAGTGGCTTTTAGACAATAAAACTTCAACCAATTAATTAAGAGTGTCTCTTGTATATATATATATATATATATATATATGCCATCCAAATTAAACCAACAAGTATGTAATAATCGAACTTTATTTTCTTATGTTTAGGTGTGGATGATGATCATATATATAGTCGTAGACTCTTAGGAATAATATAATAAAGTGCTTGGTGTATGTCTTCATCGATTTTGAGTCCTTATAATAATATTATCATGTTTAAGCTTTTAAAATCATTTTCTCTTTTTTGATTAATTATTAATGAGTTATTTTTTCTTTTCAATGAAACAATAATATTATTAAGTTTTAAAGTGATCTTTAAATTTTCACTTAAAAATTTAAAATTGATCATTAAATTTTCAATTATTTCAATTTCTACATGAATTTTTATTATGTAATTTATATTAATCCTTCATTAGTAGCGTGTTAATTAATATGACATCATAAATGAACAATTAATAATATATAGTCTAACCAGACTATATCATTTAAATTATAATTTATTAGCATAAAATATCAATTAATTGCACATATAATAATAAATAGCAATTTTACGTATTATAAAACAATTTATTCATATGTCAATTGATATCATTATGTATCACAATATAATTTGTTTATATATTACTGACCATTAAAATTTTAGAGATAAATTTAAAACTGAGAAAAAAATTCAAGTAACACTTTTAACTTTTAAGAGTTAATTTAACATTTATTCTATTTCTTTATTTCAAAACTTCCAAAGAACGTCCACATACATTCATTATTTTGCTCTTAAATCATGATTTAATTACCTTCTCACATCCTTCAATTTAGAAAAATTATTACCGAAAATTCGTCTAAAAGAAAACACGTGTAGGACATATTCTGATCTATATCTAAACATTTAAATATTAAAATTTTGTTAAAGAATCCATCTAATTTTATAATTAATCTTTTCCTTTTCAAAATAGATGTGGTAACAAAAAGAATTTAACTGAGGTATTGAAAATTAACGGAAATACCATAAAAATAATTTTTTTTCTTCCAAAACGGGGTTTACTTTTCTTTAATTTATTTTTCTAATTGTTTGCATTGCTTATATTTTTTTTATTTTCTCTTTTATATTTTAAACAAAAATATTACGTACATATAAAAAATTAATTACTAAATCAATTATCATGTATTATATTCATACATATTAATTCATATATTTTTTTAATTAAATACTCAATCAATAAAATGATCAAACTTGTATCAAATTTATCAAAGTAGAATAATAATTTTTTTGTTTTACAGTAGAATAATAAAATTTTATGAAACACCAAAGATATATTTTTATTCGGTGAGTGATATTTTATATTATATACATAAATCATAATTGTATTTTAAATTGTTTTATTTTCCTATGCTCAAAATAATTACTATTATTCTATCATAAAATTGGCAGGAAATGCAATTCAAAATGAAGCCATGTGTGTATCATAAGTTCATAACTTATCAGTCAAAATTTATTAAAATACGGTTAAAATATATATTAAAATATAAATACACATTAAAAATAAATTAAATTACACATGTATTTATATACAAATATATTAGTGACTAATTTTAGTATACAAATGATATTTTTGTTTAAAGTAATAAGCATAAAAATAATTTTTAAAATAGAAATCATTGTAATTAACTCACCCAAAGTGTCGAAAATCTTCCGTCCCCAAGAACTGTAACAAAATATTCCTCAACAACTTTGCATGACTTCTCATCAGAAGAATAAGGAAAAGCATACCCTCGTTGAGCCTTCTTCTTCTTCTCCAGGAATGGCATGCCAAAGAAATCATCCATGAGAGAATCCACGCTTCTTGCATGCCCCATCAATTATACTATGTTTTCATTTTCTTTGGGGTCTTCATGGGGTGATGAAACAAGCATTGCTGCTTCAGCCATTTTTTGGTTTTGAAATGCAAAGGCAATTATATTGTTGTTTTAATTTGAAGATGGATTACTATGATGTTTTGGTATATATATATACATGTTGTATCACACGAAAGGGTGATGCGGCAATATTTAGTAACATTGGTTATGATCATATTTAACTTTTTTTTTTTTGTATTTAACTTATGCATATCACAAATATAATAACATAAATATATTTTTGAAGTGTGTTTAGATATGAATATATGTCCTACACGTGTTTTCTTTTAGACGAATTTTCGGTAAGAATTTTTTCCAAATTGAAGGATGTGAGGAAGGTAATTAAATCATGATTTAAAAGGTCAAATGAATTTTACCAAAATGATGAATGTATGTGGACGTTCTTTGGATGTTTTGAAATAAAGTATATAGTAAGAGTAAAGATCAAGATAGCAAGATTAAAGATCTTGAGAATGATCAATGACTAAAAACTTTCTGTTAAGTGTAACTCTCTCTCTCTCTCACACACACACACTTTCACAGCATGTATATATATACTCTATATATTTGTACCTGGTATGAGTTAAGAGAGTTGTATAATGCAATTAAGCTTTAACTTCTATAGTTTTCATTTTCCTCTGCTACTATTCAGTTTCTATAGTTCTTCAACCTTAGTTTTCTTGTTTCGCAAGTCGTCTATTCAGAATCACTTTATAATAAAGAAATAGAATAATGTTGAATTAAGTCTTAAAAGTAGTACTTGAATTTTTTCTCAATTTTAAATGGATCCCGATAGGGAGATAATGGACTATTTATACAATGTGTACAATAGACTATTGAATTACAAAATGAACATCCCTTCTACTATTTAGAATAACCATCCGAGTTCTAGAGATAATAAACATCTTCCCAAAATATTAAATTGATTTTGGAGATCTAGCGCTCTAATACCATGTCATGATACCACTCATCCCAAAAGCTTCAACTGATGGAAAAAAGGTAACACTAATGGTTATATCTCTAATACTTCATAAACCTCCATTGTACACATTTATTCCATTAGCTCCTCATACTTTCCCATTTTAAATTCATCCCTAAAGTTTTAATAGTCAATAATATATAGATAAATTATGTTATTGTTGTTAAAATTTTTATTCTAATTTGCTAATATAAAAATTAGTCCGAGTAATATTGTAATTATTAAAAAATTTTATTAGTTAATTGCGTTGACAGTTAATTAGTTTTTTGATAGAGAGAATATAATTATTCACAAAAAATATAATTTAGATATCTAATTTTAATAATCACAATAGACACATGACATAAATTGACATTTAGACAAATTATGTGTATAACACGTAAAATTATTATTTACATTTTATGTGATGTGTAATTAATTGGCATGTCATTATTTTATTACATGTAGTTAAACCATGTTCTGACATATGTTATTAATTGTCCATTTAAAATATCGAATTAACACAATGTTAATAAAAAATATTCAAAAGATTAAGGTAAATCAAATAGTAAAAATTTAGATTAAAAATAATTAAAAATTTAATGACCAATGTAAAAATTTGACTGAAAATTTAAAAATTTGAATTTTTTAAATTTTAAATTTTACTTTAAAAAGTAAAGTGTGATCTATCATTATTTATTTTATAGATAGAATAAAAAAATATATGAAAGAGAAAATATTCAATGAAATCTCACTTTATTTTTTAAAGTGAAAATCTAAAATTTAAAAGATCCAAATTCAAATTCAAAGACTACTTTAAAACTTGATAATATTATTGTTTCATTGAAAAAACTTGATAATATTATTGTTTCATTGAAAAGACAAAAACAAATAATGGAGTCGTCAATAATTAATCAAAAAAGAGAAAATGATTCGGAAAGCTTAAAAATAATAATATTTTATATTGAACTTTCATTTATTGACCATAAAAGTTCAGCGCAGATTGATGCACCAATAAATCCCACAACAAAATATCCAGAAAGTTTATTTAATAAGTGGAAATATAATATATAAACCAAACGTGAAGTTACACCAATGACATAATTGTTTGTTTAATGTGAAGTCAAATCCAATATGAAATAATGATGGGCAAATATGATGATATCCATGTATCGGATAAGAATACATCTAGGAAGCCAACATCATTTCGGTCAAAAGACATAAACATAAAAATATTTAAAATTAAACATTTAAAGAAAGAATATTTAAAAGTGAAATAAAATAAAATGAACTTAGGGTATAATTTAAGATTTAAAATTTGAAATCTAAAATGGTCGAGTTATGCCGACAATTTATTTTAGGTGAAATTGTGGTAATATTGAGAATAAAAAGAAATAAAAAAGATAAAAGAATCATTTAAAAAAATAACGAGTAAATAAGTTTATTTGGCTAGAGTCTAATAATTATTTTAATAATATTTTGGTGAAGATTTAAGGTTGTTCTTTTCATAATAAAAATATAATGTATACTGGCATATTGTTAAGGGATTACAAATGGTTTGGGATCTGGGCATAAAGAAAATCATTTTTGAGACTGACTTTCTTGTTAGAAAAAACTTAAGCATGAGTTTGAGTTTTCATTCTGTTATGGATAAGTTTCATACTGTGTAAAGGAAAAAAAAAAAAGAAATTAAGTTTCATACTCCATGACAAAAAAAAATGTATCATACTCAATCAACAGTATAAATATCGAGAAATATGTATAATCTTAATGTATGAAATACCATAAATAACATAATAATTAGTTTAAATTTATTTTTTATGTTCCTTCTAATCAAGAGAATTTACAAGAGTTGCATGCACAGAGCTATTGTGAAGAGCAAAATTGTTAGAAAAGCACTTAAAAAAAAAAATTCAAATTCTTAAATAAAAACAAATGTACCATGCATATCGAAGTAAGGAAATGTTAAAAGCAAAAAATACAAACTCAATAATTTTTATGTTTGCATAAGAGAATGTACTAACATAACATTAAACTGACAATTGAATGTAAACCATCGTTTTCAAAGAGATTACAAAAAAAAGACTGTTTAAAGCAGTGAATAGAGTAAAATAAGTAATATAGTTCAATACACTCTTATAATCCACCATCCATTACAATCACACACCTAACACCTCATTAATGTAATTTTTTTTTTATTTTTATTTTTTTTTTGTTTTTTTTATTTTTTTTAACTTATAACCACACTAGGCACACACTCTTTTTTTTTTTTTTGGTAACTTAAAATCACACCACACATACTTTTTTTCTTTTTTGCATTTTAATTTTTTTTTTGGATTTTTTTAAAACAACTATAATATAAAACCAATCAAATTGCATCTGACAATAATATTTTCTCTTGATCAACTCCTTTGATATAGCTGGGTGTTGCTTTTTGTCTGTAACTCCATCTTTAAAATTGGACTCTGTTTAATAGAACTGTTAATAGAACTATGTCAGTTTAAAAAAAGATAAATAAAAATAAAAAACCTAAACTTAATTAGTAGCAATAAAATTAAAATTTAATGTAATGTGATACTCCACTTTAATTTGGGGTCTACTAGAAAGATAAAATTATTGATAAATAAAATGCAGTTTAATTTTAAAACCAAAAAAAAAAAAAACAGCTTTAAACTTATGAAAGCTCCCTCTACACTTCTAACAAGAAAAGAAAGGGGGGATAGATTGAACAACATTACAAAACTTAGTTGTAGTGTTCACAGTTTAAAATTTGCATTAAGTGCATGATTCACAAATTAGATTATAAAATCATTATTAGAAAAATGAACCCATATTATCTAGAATGAGTTGTGTAGTGTGTATGACAAAATAAAATAAATTATCAACCTACAAACTATTTGGTCATAAGTCATAACGTATAAATAAATAATTTTATATTCAGACAAATAAATAATTATTTGAATATGTGTCATTTGTTGAGAACCTTCAGAAATTTTTTGAGTGATATTGTATCGAAAAAATATAATTTTATATTCAAACAAACATACATAAGACTTTCGAACTAACTAAAAGTCAAAAGTATATGTTTGTGACTTTTTCTTTAATTAAGTTAATCTTCATCCTGCTAATGTTTTAGAGTAAATATATATAAAGATTAACTAATTATTTTAGGTCAAGAATATCTTACATTTAGATCTAGATAGAATTAATAATAAATTATATATATATATATATATATATATATATATATATATATAATTTACAATATTTGTATAGTAAAATTAATTAAAGGAGTTTTAATGCTAGCTAGTATCCAAGTAAAATGCATAATGACCGGCTAGTAATGACATTATGAAAAAGTAGTACAATAATGGAAGAGAGAATGAATATGATGCATGTCCCTTACATATCTCTGAAGTGGGTATGAGCAGTATGAATATAAGAGGAAAATACATGACATTCAACTTGGTAATCTTTTCTTTTTCTGCATGCGCTCTTTCTTGTAGATGACTATTTTGTATAACAAGTCAGATGGGAATGTGGGATGTGTGAAGGAGAGACCTAATAGGGGTTGGTATTTAGGGTATTTACATGTATAGATGACATGCATTGATGATTTTGCAGCATCAGTATCCCTTTCTCTTTGCTTCGTAGCTTATTAAAAAAAAATGGCTAAATTTTCAATCATAGTTTAATAAATTTCAAGAAAGTAAACTTCATTTAATTTCATAAAAAGTTCAACTAAAAAAAAAGGAATTAGATACATTACCCCTTCAAATGCATTCCGTACAACACAGTTGAGATCATCTTCTAGCAAGAATGCTTGTTTTGGTAACACCAAATATGGATATTCATAATCCTCTTTGAATTGAACTTCCATCCACCTGTTCACAGATACTGTACCTGCACAAAAACTCTCCATCTTGCTGCAATCGATTACCAACAACTTAATTAAGGATGGGAATTTCAAGGCAATGTTCCCATTGTAAAACCTTTCAAGGTTTGGTAGAGAGCGTAGAGACAAAGTCTTAAGTTTCTTGAAAATTATCTTCTCTTCGTCAAGCTTTGACGACTCTCCTACTTCTTCTTCAGACACAATCTCTTTTAGTGATTCACAGTTCTTTATGGACATGTTCTTCATCTGATGCAGAGTTCTGCTTGTTGAAGGTGTGAACAAATTCACAAGTCCATTGCATTCTGATATGTTCAACTCTATTAGGCTCGAAAACGATACCTTGCTTGGTACTATGCTCCTCAAACAATGGCACTTATCTATTTGCAGTTTTTCAAGATTTTCAGAAATCTGTTGCATCCAAGAATGCTCTAGCCCAATGGAATTCAGCTGCGACAAGGTACTCAACTGCAAACACTTTAGATGTGGAATAATTTCTTTCACACAAGCCATGCTGGGACTTTTAGTGCCAAATATCTCTTTGAAAGAGCAACAACTCACAACAAGCTTTTGTATGATGGTGGGCAGCTTTTGAAGTAATTCATATGGAAAAGTAGCTGAATCATCATGAAAACATTGCAACAGAAGAGCTTCTAATTTTGAAAGGCCATTCACATGAAACTGTCCATGCAACATCATCATGATTTCCTTCTTGTTCAGTGCTAGAAACTTCAAGTATGGAAATACCTACAAGGGGAAAAAGTATGTCTATTTCAGCATACTACTACATACATGTTGGCTAAAATAATTAATAAGACATTGATGGATATGTCATAAAATTTAACAACACATGGAACCTTTTCTGGCAACAAAATGGCTTGACACTCTGCTTGTGGATATTGAAATTTCTGAGACTCAAATTCGAATGTCTTCAACTTTTCACAGTGAAATAAGTGCACTTCCTCTAGTTTGGGGCATTCTAGCTTGTGCGGTGAAGGGTAAAAACATTCTAATTCTGGCAAAGACCACAGTTTTATGGATGTCATGCTTTGCAATGCAAACTCTTTAGGAGCTCCTTCAACAATTGCTTCATCCTTTGTAACAATTTCCACCAATCTATCACACTCTGTTATTTCCAGTTTCTCAAGTTTATTCAGATTTTCGGCTACAGATGTTGGAAATAACCTTTGAAGGTTGTTGCATCCATGAACGTAGACTTCTTGAAAACTCTGAAAGTAACTAATTTGTTGAGTAGGATCTGAACTAATGTGTTTCTCTAAGGCCTAAGTTGCTTTTGAAGGACACGGTTTCTTTTCTTTACTATATATGCTTATCAATCTTACAAAACTCTAGAGGATTATTTTGTTTGTGTTCTTGGAGAAGATTTCAGACAACTTGGGTATATCAGAAATTCAGAATATCATATAATAATTTTCTTTTAAATTTTTAATAGACTCTAATCTCAAAATAACATTTATTGATTTTTTTTATCTGTCAAGTATTTATTGTTGTATCACCTAAAGCAATGTTTGTCTCATGTTTTCATTTGGTAGAGTAAAATAAAGTGGTCCTTACCCAAGCATATTTGTAATATAAAATATTTCTCATATTTTCATTTGGTAGGAGTTTGTATCAAAATTACTCTGAAGTGATGAGCAATCTTTTTATTAAGATCATGGAACTTTTGGGAGTGAATTTAAGGGTTGGCATCAAATATTTCAGATGTAGAAAAGAAATGATTCTATAATAAAAGTGAATTCCCGTTATCTACTATGCAAAGACTTGCATGCAAACAAGAAAATCATCAGTTGTTTTCTTTCAGAGTCCAAATACAAAATAAAGTAGTGACTCCTCCAAATGAACTTATCAACAATGAAAATCCAAACGTGTATCCAGATTTCACATGGCCAGCTTTTCTTGAATTAAGACACATATTATAGGCATTATAGATCTGATGCAAGAACTCTTGATGCTTTCTCAAGGTGGCTAACAAAGAACAAAAGTATGTAATGAGTTATAATTTCAGTACTTTAGGATTTGTGTTAGCCAGGGGATAAAGTGATATTCATAAGTTTGATACTTTGGCTTGTCTAGCCGAATAGATGAGGACCTATGACTTACTTTCTAAAAGAATAAGTAAGATTATATTCAATTTTAAAAGAAAAAATATACCATAACAAAAATAAGAAAATGTTGAAAATTTAATCACTCTCCTGTGTTCACATAGAATGTCACGACATAATATTAAATTGACAACGGAATACAAACATTTTTTTTTTACTTTTAAAAAAGGAAAGTACTTAAAAGAATGAATAAAGCAAAATAAGTAATACAGTTTAACATACTGTTATCATCCATTATCCATGACTTACAATGCAATCACATTTCACACACATGGCTACACTAGCATAGATCATCCTCAACCCCTTTTTTTGTTTTTTTTTTTTAACTTATAACCACACCACACATGCACACTCTTTTTTTTTTTTTTAACTTATGACCACGCTACACACATCACATGCACTTTTTTTTTTTTTTTAACTTACAACCACACCACACTTGAACTTTTTTTTTTTTTTTTCTCTCTTTTCTGCTTTGGGTAAACTTATACCATGCACACTACACACCTGCTCTCTTTTTTTTCCTTTTTTAATTTTTTTTAAATTTTTTTAGTTGTTTTTGGAAAAGAAATACAACATAAAAGTCAAGTTGCCAATATTCCTTCCTCTTCATCAATGTCTTGTCCATGTGGGTATCCTCATTTTGTCTCTAACTTCATTACTGGAATTAGATTCCGCTTAATAAAACTGTTAATATAACAGTGTTAGTTTAAAAAAAGATCAAATAAAAATGAAAAATTGAAACTTAAATAATATATGCAGTAAAAAAAATGATGGTAATATAACTCTCAACCTTAATTTGGGATCTACTAGAAAGGCAAGGAAGACAAACATAAAGGATTTTGTTTTGGACAATAACAATAACAACAACAATAATAATGTGTATAGAAAACAAATTTTTGCTTTGAACCTTTCCCAATCATTGCCTCCAATCAGAACATGGTTAAAAAATAAAATTAATAAGAGAAGAACAAAAGAACAAATTAAATAGCACTTCAAGGCTTAGTCACAGTATTATTATTCTCATTAAGTGTATCTGTAAACTCTGTTAAATTAGTAAATAATTAGTCAATAAATTAGTTTTTAATAAAAAATTAGAAACGCAAATATTATATTAAATTAGGATAGAGCTCATCGAAACGAAAATTTTGACACTAATTTCAAAAAAATTGGTCTAAAATTAGACTGAACGGACCGAACCAGTTGAACTGGATCCAAACTAGACCATCGATCCAACCAGACCAACCTATTAAATTAACCCAAGCCTTTCTTCCCCCTCATTTCAGCTGAAGCATTCACAGGGGAGAAGAGAATGAAAAGCCTCCCGAACCCTTACGATAAATCCAATTTGTCGTAATTTCTCCGTCCGAGCTCCGATTGCCGCACCGTTTGCGGTCACGTGTTCACTGCGTCGAGCTCTACGTTTCTACCGGAACAATTTCATAGGTAAGTCATTAAATAATCCCAGCCACTCCTTTCTCCCAATTCTTGAAAGTATGGTACGGGTATTGAATTTCTTTACTTTTTGATGTTTTAGGATCTAATTAATTAGCTTGGGAAAAACGTTTACTCTTGCTTATGTGAAGCTTGAGTAAGGTGAGGATATTATAAATCCTATTTAATTTGTTGAATTTATGTTTCGGATATTAAATTGGATATATATGTGTCATAAATGTGTATTAGGTTAAGAATAAATAATTGGAGCTTGAAATTGTGAATATTGAAACTTGGAGGAAGCTGAGCCTAGAGTTTATTGAGTTTTGAGGGGCTGCCTTGGTATTAAATAAATTGCTTTGGTCGCTACGAGAAAATCGGCCAAGGTATGGATTAGGTTTCTTGCATTTAATATATAATGTTTTGTGAAAATTAAGGCTAGATGACCATAGGATAAGTTGAAATGCAGGTGCAGGTTTAATGTTTAGCAATTTGTTGATGAATATATTTGGTTGGTGTTTGTTGGATAATAAGTGATTGATTATGGATGGAGATCGTTATTATGTTAATTTGGAAAGAATCATGGGTGGATTATTGATTATATGATTACAGGTATATTGAAGGAAAGCTTGATGGATTTGTTAAAATATGAAATTGTGTAATATTATTGAATGGTAGTTGATGAAATGATGTAGAGTATATTGAGTATTGTTGTTGGCATTTTGAGTTGATATTGATAGGTCAGAAATGTATGGAATGGAAATATTGAATGAAAATAAGGTATTGAGGAATTTGCAAAACTTTGGTTTTGGGCCGAATTTCGGCGGGCTATAACTTGGTTTACGGAACTCCAAATCGATTTCAACTTGTTTTAAATGAAAATTGGATTTGTGAAGTTTATGCCGTTCAAAGAACGGAAGAAAAATAATTTAAAATGATTGAGTTATGCCTATTGAAAGTTTTGGTGTTAAATCTGTGTGCAGTTGAATACTCCACTATATGCAGCTTTCTTGTTGATCATTTTTTTTTAAGAGCATACATCCACGCGTA
This sequence comes from Arachis hypogaea, assembly GCF_003086295.3. Taxonomy (NCBI): domain Eukaryota; kingdom Viridiplantae; phylum Streptophyta; class Magnoliopsida; order Fabales; family Fabaceae; genus Arachis; species Arachis hypogaea. The sequence goes on along the minus strand of NC_092047.1, from coordinate 113,105,714 downwards.
CGCGTGGCATGGGATTTTGGCGACGCATACGCAACTGATGCCATGCGCACGCGCAAGGGGTAGTAAGCATGTCCACGCGTACGCGTGACCCACGCGCACGCGTGACATGAAGTTTTCGCCCACGCGTACGCATGACAAGGGACGCGCGCGCGAGCTGCACTTTTACACTCCCACGTGTACGCGTGGCTCCTATTTCAGTAAATATGGTTTTCAACGTTTTAAATTGTAGTTTAAACCTCTAAACCTCTATTTTCATTTCTTTAGTCATGAATAATAATATTACACCTGATACCCAGATGAAGTTAGGAAATGGGGATGACTTGGAAGTGAAGTAAAGCTGAAAAGTGATGAATTGATTATGAAATGTTATGGATGATCATGTATGATACTTGACTTGATAATCAAATGAATGATCATGTATGAAACTTGGCTTGAATGATTAAATGATCTGAGATACGAGATTCTCTGGATAAAGTACCGTGGTTTGCCACCACGTGTACCAAGTTGAAATCTCGATACTTTGTTGACCCTACGACATAAGGGTGACCGTGCATTTATAAATTCCCGAGAATGTTAACTCCCATTGAGTAATATTGATTATTTGAGAAAAAAGCTGTGCATAGACTCTTGGGGATGCACGTTGAGGGACAGTCTAAGGTTTTCGGACTTGTCGGGTTGGCTGGATAACCGACAGATGAGCCTCATCAGCCATAGGACAGGCATGCATCATATGCATTCTACTTGAATTACTTGTTGTGTATTAACTGGGTGTGCCTAAGTGTACTTGCCATGCTAAATGTATATTTGTCACCTGCAGTATTTGTGACCTTCTTGCGCTTGTCTTTATCTGTTTATTTGTCTGTGAAATGCTGACAGAGATGGAGGTATGGAGGAGTGACAGTATGGACTTAGATTTAAGGTTAAGTTAAGTTAGGCTTAGATACTCTTAGAAAACCACCTTTTATGGCTTCTGTTTAATACTTTAAGCTCTATAATATGAGTGTCGGCGTTCTAGGATTGCCTCTGGTATTCCCAAGACCTTATATATTATGTGTGTGGCACCTTTACCATACTGAGAACCTCAAGTTCTCATTCCATACTATGTTGTTGTTTTTCAGATGCAGGTCGAGAGGCATCTCGTTAGGCGTCTGGACCCCTGAGGCGAAGTGGTTACTGGGTTATTTTATTGTATAGTGATGTATATATATGTACTTAGCTCTCTCTCTCTCTGCATAACTTGTTCTTTTGATCCTCTTAGAGGTTTATGGAGAGACAGAATTTTATTTATGTACATTTGAGTTTTGGATATGTATATATATATATATGTGTGTGTGTAAATATTATCCGGCCAGTCTTGACTTCGCAGGCTGAGTTAGGAGCTTGTTATTTTGTATCTTTGGCACTCTATTCCTACTTTTATAATCTTATGTTTGATGGTTATAGATTTCTTAACACGCAAGTTAACTCGATTCTTGAACGTTGCGCTTTTAATTTCGCGATTTTTATTTCCCCTATTCTTCAAGGCTCCTAGTATATTACAATCTTTCTGCTATTACACGTGTACATTTTATTTTAGAGGTCGTAATACCACACCACCTCTGTTTTACGACTTAAGCGTAAAGCTCAGTGTGGTAGGGTGTTACAGTATCCAATTCTAAGATTCAATAACGCAGCAGATTATTTCGGTATATACTATTTAGTCCTATACAGTTAATTAATGAAGTATTTTTTCTAAAATTTAAATAGCAGGATAGAAATTATGTAACTAATTTTATATTCTAACAAAGATACTTAAGACTTAACCTAAAGTAAATATTCATTCTGGTAATATTTGAACTTAATTAAGAATAAATAAAGGTTAACTGAATGATTGGGTCAAGATCAGGCAAATATATACGTTTAGGCTTACTACTTGAAGGGATTTTAATATTGGCATATAATAAGTAAAATATAGGATCAACAAAATAAATAAATAACTCAGAATTGAGGTTGGAAGTGATTACTGAATCCAAAAGCATTTGTGTAATAATGGGAAGTATAAGAAAGAATGAATAATGTATGCCATTCCAACCAAATCTCTAACTAATTAATTAATCATTTCTCTCTCACAGAATCTAGTGGCTAAGACTTCAATTAAATAGAAGTCATAAAACTTTGGGCTGAAACATAATTCTATATGATCCTATACAACATCCTACGTACCATCTTTCCTCTTGGTAGCTCTGACAATCACTAACATAACTAAGGAATTTGTTGAATTTTTGAAACACTCATAATAGGGTGTGGTGTTAAATTAGAAACTTAATTTGATTTGATTTGCGCAAAAAAAATTATAGTATTTTACTAATCAAACTATGTATGTGCCACCTTAGTTAATTTTTCTTGTGACCAAACTGAAACAAAACATTCCGGCTTAGTGGCAACTCTCTTTTCTATATGCTTACATATCTGAACTGGCAACAAGCAGTATGAATAAGAAGGGAAAATGAATGACATCTTATTTAGCATAAATAATGTGAAAAGGGAAACTGTATTCTAAATTATTTTAACAGATTCAATCATTATGCAGACTGCAGAGTATAATAAAACTGAAGAGAGTAAACTTTAGGCTAATAAGAACTTCAACTTAACAGAAAGGAATATAATACATACCATCCCTTCAAATGCCTGCTGTACAGCACAGTTAAGATCAACTTCCAACAATACTGCTTTTTTATTCTTCTTAAATTCAACTTCCGTCCACCTGTTGACACTGACAGCACCTGCACAAAAGCTCTCCATCTTTTGGCAATCTATTAGTGAGAATTTGTCCAGTAATGGGAATTTTAAGGCAATGTTTCCATTGTAAAACTTTCCAAGGTTTGGTAGGGAGCAAAGGGACAGAGTTTTCAATTTATGAAACACTATTATCTCTTCTTCAACAAGCTCTGATGACTCTTCTGTCTCTTTTGACACTATCTCTTCTAATGATTCACAATCTTTTACTGACATGTTCTTCAGTTGATGCAAAGTTCTGCTTGTTGAAGGTGTGAACAAACTCACAAGACCATTGCATTCTGATATGTTCAATTCTATTAGGCTGGAGAACGATAACTTGCTTGGTACTATGCTCCTCAAACAATGACACTGGTCTATTAGCAACTTTTCAAGATTTTTAGAAATGAGATCCATCCATGCATGTTCTAATCCAATGGACTTCAGTTTAGACAGCTTAATCAACTGCAAACATTTTAAATGAGGAAGAATTCCTTTGCCGTCGTCCATGTTGGGACTCTGAGAGTAGAATATCTCTTTGAAAGAGCTACAATTCACAGCAAGATTTTCTATGTTGGGAAGCTGTCGGAGTACTTCATATGGAAAAGTATCTGAATCGTCATGAAAACATTGCAACTGAAGAGCTTCTAATTTTGAAAGGCCATTCACATGAAACTGCTCATGCCACATCATCATGATCTCCTCCTTGCTCAGTGCTAGAAACTTTAAGTTTGGAATTACCTATAAGGGAAAGAAAATATGGCCAATTTAGCATACTACATACATGATGGTCAAAATAATTAATATGACATGGATGGATATATGTCATAAAATTTAACAAGACATGAAACCTTTTCTGACAAGAAAATGGCTTGATTCTCTGCTTGTGGATGTTGATATCTCTGAGACACACATTCGAATGTATTCACCTTGTCACAGTGGAATAAGTGCACTTCCTCTAGCTTGGGGCATTCTAACTTGTGGGGTGCAGGGTAGAAACATTTCAATTCTGGCAAAGACAACAGTTTTATGGAGGTCATGCTTTGCAATGCAAACTCTTTAGGAGCTCCTTCAACATCTGCTTCATCCTTTGCAACAATTTCCTCCAATCTATCACACTCTGTTATTCCCAGTTTCTCAAGTTTATTCAAATTTTCGGCTACAGATGTTGGAAATAACCTTTGAAGGTTGTTGCATCCCTGAACGTAGACTTCTTGAAAGCTCTGAAAGTAACTAATTTGTTGAGTAGGATCTGAATCCCAAACATGTTCAAGATTTAGTAGCTGCTCAATAGTCAATTTCTTCAACCTGGACCTTAAAGAATTGATATTTGTGTCTTTCACTTCATGTGTCACTTCAAATATTGCTTTCACAGAATCACATTGTCGCACTACCAATTCTTCTAATTTGCATAGCAAACTGAGTATGTGAGAGGGTATTACAATACACGTGAATTCACATTTTTCCACAATCAAAATCTTCAATCTGATGAAGCAAAAGGATGGGACTCGAAATGGAGCATTCCATATTCCATGTATCCTTGAGTGTTCGCTGAGCTTCAATTCCTCTACTTCCCTCACAAATCTTGCAACCTGTACATGAAACATAATAAAAATGTTAAATTAATCGGTCCACATGTTAATTCGCTACATAAAATCTAGTGTTTTGATCCAACTTCATTCTCACTACGTACACTTTTTTAGTTGCATCTTTTTTAGAAATTAAACCTCTTATATCTTTATAAATTTTTCTGTTTTCCACTTAAAAAGATCACATAGCTATTTTGCTTTATATCATGAGTATTCATACAAGATTTAACTACTCAAATATATTCTTCCTATTCTCGTATAATCTTATTATTCTAATTAGAAACCTTCCACACATTTATACATGAACAGAAAGAGATCAGAGAGGAAGAAGAATAATCCATCCAAAATTTTATACACTGCAATTCTTCTCAATTGTTAAAATATGAATACATATATAAATATTTGCGCAAATTGTGTAAAGATAATATCATCCAATGTGAAATTCATGGAAATTTTGCAACAATAATGATGCATATCATATCTGCTTTTAATCCAACATCGGATATAGGTTGGCATATTAAAAATGTGCTATATAGCTAAAAACTGCGTCGATCAATGCTAATTCAAGTTATTGTGATATGAATTCTGACAGCTAAAGCATATAGGTTGGTAAAGTAAGCAAATTTTTCTCTTTACAAAATAATATTTGTTGTTATAAACACTTAAAATGTATTAAGAAAAGTTTTTGTCTTTTGAAGAAAAAATAAGAAAGGAGAAAAAAAAATAAATACATACCTCTGTCCTGTAAATATTACGTAAGGTAGAATTGAGATCAACTTCCAATGGGGTTGCATCTCCATATTTAAAAAAACCTGCTGACAACTTGTTTGTATTGATGGTACCTTCACAGAAAATCTCCATCCTGTTGCACTTAAATACTTTCAATTGCTCCAATGATGGAAAGCTTAAGGTAAAACCCCCATTGTAAAATCTTCTAAGGTTTTCTAAACTCTCAAATTGTAATTCTTGCAGCTGCTCAAATACTATCTCATCATGAAGTGATTCTTCTCCTTCATTAGACACAATCCATTGCATGGATTTACAATTAGATATTTCTATTTTTTTGAGTTGAGTCAAACTTTTAGTTGTTGCAGATGTGAACAAATATATCATGCTATCGCATTTAGATACAATCAAATGCGTTAGATTGGAGAAATATACAGGAGAAGAAACTAAGCTTGTTAAACCAGAGCAGCTTCTTACTTCTAAGGTTACCAGAGTTTTGAGAATGGATGATTCTCGTATCCAAGAGTGTTCAAATCCTATGGAAATTAGTTCAGAAAGAGAAGCCAACTTCAATTCTTTAAGATGCGGTAGAAATTGGGTGCAATCCAAACTAGGCCTTTTAGAGCAAAATATCTCTTTGATAGAACTATTTTTCACTTGGAGAGTTTTTATACAGGACACCTTTTGGAGAAATCTATATGGAAGTTCATCAGACTCAAGCTCAACATTAAAACTCTGCATATCAGGAACATTTATGTCGCCAAAGTGGCTTCCCTCACATTCTTCATGTCCAATCATCTTAGCTTCTCTTTCACCAAACAACATGTTGGTCAATTTGGGAGTAACCTGGACAGAGGAAATAAGGCCATCAATTCAAGTTGTTAGAGAAATAACTAAACCAAAGGACTTAATCTTATAAGAATGAATACCATACAAGAGAAAAATATACATATAGCACAATAAATACTTTATATATTTGATAATTTTGTTTTTGGAGGTGGGAACGGATATATAGACTCGTGATGCTGATCGCAAGACGTGTCCACCAATATATTTTGAAGAAAGATAAAAGAAAATATAAAGTACATTATTTTTACATATAAATCATACCGGAAGAAGAATTTATAGGCACTGTTATACAATACAATTCACTATCCATATTACAAGATTTTTTAACCTATTTACCATTAGTAGTCTCATGTAGGAAATATAAAGCAATCGCATGATTAATAAGTAATACCTCTTTGAAACAGACTTGGTCCTCAATTTGTGGATCATGACCATTCAGTGTCTTCAACAGGATACAATGCAATGAACAGTAAAAACAATTGAGGCTTGGTAAATCCAACAGTGTCAATGAAGTCAAAAGTAGGAACTTAATAGGGTTTGAAATTGCTCTTTCTGGTGTTGTTTTAATCCCTGCCATGATTTCCACCAAGCTTTTACAATGTTTCAACTCTAGAGTTTTAAGATTTACAAGATCCTTGCCTATTGATTTTGGGAATAAGCTTGTAAGGCTTTTACATGTATCAACACGCACTTGTTGTATACGTTGAAATTGGAGTACCCCACCAGGATCTTCATTCCAAATGCTATCCAAATTCGGCAACTTTTCTAAGACCAACTCCTTCAGTAAAAATTTAATTGGTAGGAGTGTCCTGTCTTTTGTTATGCATTTCACATCAAATATAGTTTTCACAAAACTACATTTTTGAACTTCCAATTTTCGCATGTTATTTAAAAAAGGAAGTAAATTAGCAGGTATTACTTCCGATAAAAAATCACATTGATGCACAACCAAAGACTCCAAATTACTGAAGCATGCTTCAGAGAGCGGCAATGAGGCACGCCACATCTCTTGAAAATATAGACTTTCTCTGAGCAAAATCTGCACATGGAAAATAAGAAATTTAATTACTCCTTGTTTGCTTCTCTACATTAGGAGAGTTGTGTGAAATCACAAGGGATTGGAATATATTTGTAAGTTTGACTTTTTATTTGTAATTATTTAGAATGTTTAATAAAGCTGGGTAAAAATTTAAGAATTATTTCTCATTTAAAAAATGTTAATAGATGTACACTAAAATCAGTTACTAATACATTTACTTGATAAGATGATTACTTTTAGGGAAAGTATGGGGAGCCAATGGAATATTTATACAATGTGTACAATGGGAGTTTAGAGAGTATTAGAGATATAATCATTAATGTTACCTTTTCCATTAGCTGAAGCTTTTGGGATGAGTGGTATCATGCATGGTATTAGAGCGCTAGATCCTAAAGATCAAGAGTTCGAGTCTTGGTGAACCCCAAAATCAATATAAATTTTTGGGAAGATGTTTATTATCGCTACTACTCGGATGGTTATTCTAGATAGTATAGGAGATGTTTATTTTATAACTCAATAGCCCATTGTACATATTGTACAAATAACCCATTGTCTCCCTAGCGGGATCCTTACTTTTAATATATAAATAATATTTTTTAAATAAAAAATATTTAAAAAATAATAAATTAATTTACTTCTGAAATAAATACATAATATTATATAATATTATATGTAACAAATATATAATTTTAAATGCTGTATACTACTAGGCCTCGTCTTGTTTAATGTCACTCATTTTTTAACGGCATCTTATTGAAACGCTCTAATATTACTTGAATGTTATGCGAGCTTATTATTATAACTAGCTAGTGTATTTAATCCACCTTCTTATTCATTAATTCTGTGTAATAATAGATACAATATTAGTTTAGATGGTATTTTTTCATTTTTAACCAAGAGATTTTATATTTAAAATTTACAAATAACTATATATAATGAAGAATATTTAAAAAAAGAAAAATTTGTACATCAAACCTTTTTCAATCCTTATATAGTAGATAAGTATATTGCTAATAATGAAAATTCTTAAAATAAATAATCTTCTAATATATCATGACATATCTTTTGTTTTGAATTTATGTGACAAATTTCATTATATAATATCATATAGATTTAATTAGATGATAAATTTTTTAATTTAAAATGTTTATAGTTGAATTTTTAATTTATTCAACGTACTAAATATTAATATAAGAATTTAAAGAACATTTATTTTTTTACAGTGTCATAATTATTTACATGTAATACGTATTTTTTTAAGGTTCTGCTGCAAGTTACAAAAAAATATAGTGCATGATAAAAAAAAAAATTATAAAGGCAGGAAGTCAAATGAAAACTGAATAAAGTCATGGAATTTCAAAAATTTCACCTAAACAAAAGATGAATATCAAGATATATAAAAGATTTTTTTGTTTAAGTTTAAATAATATTAATAACAATATGATTAAATGATATGAAAGTAAGGTTGTTATGTAACATTTCAATATTTAAACGAGCATTAAATAAAATATTGTAACCTTTCCTTATATATAATATAATATACTAAACCTGGAATTTGTTTATTTTTTGTCTATTATTCCAATTATGTAGTTTATAATATGAGGGACATTTTTACTTTGAAAGAATAAAAGACGTACTTTTTTGTTATTCATTTTGCGAATGGTGGTATCAACATCATCTTCCCATTGGACTTCATATGCAATCCAGCCTTGTCCTGAGCGTAACTTGAGTGAATTTAGATTTATTATGTGGATGTGGGGACAGAATGTTGTCATTCTCCAGAATTCGCCAAACATGAATAACTGTTGCAATGCTGGAAAACACAAAGTACGTTTGCCTGAGTATAACCATCTCAGCATTGGCAGCTCATCAAGATGCAAAACCTGAAGCTGCTCAAATATTATGTTCTCATTAGATTCATCATCCTCTTTGCATATTATCTCTCGCATTGATGTACAATTTCTTATCTCCATATGCTTGAGTTGACTCAAAGTTTCTGCTGTTGAAGATGTGAACACATACAACAAAGCATTGCAATGATATACAACCAATTTCGTCAGACTAGAGAAAGACACCTTGCTTGCTACTAAGTTCTTTATATCAAGACACCACTTCACTTCCAATGTTTGAATATTATCAAGGATGGGGTGTATCCACGAGTGATCCAAACCAATGGATTTGAGTTTATGAAGAGAAGAGATGCTTAACCCTTTGAGAGCGAGATGCCATAGGAGTTCAACATAATCAGCCTTAGGTTTTTCCTCAAAGAGCATATCAACTCTTTTTTCTGAATATCCAAACTCAAGTACCTGAGACTTTAGTTCCCAAGTCAACTTGACGCCTCTCATATTAAATGATAATTTCTCCAAGCTCTGAAATAGGAGATTAACCTAACAAGCAACACAATGAAAATGGACTCGTTTTAAGAACAACATAAATTAGTTTGGACATCTACTAGTGAATAAATAATGTAATTCATATACAACTATGGCTGGATTTGTTCATTTCTCTAATTCTTAATCACTCACTAAACAATTCTAATAAACTTAGGTAATATTGATTAGATCCAAAGAAAAATATATGCCAACATTTTTTTCACGCAAATACTTTTTTTGAAAATCTTTTGGGATAGAAAAAAATTTCTGCAACTTATTTTTTCTATTCTATTAATTGCAACCAAAAATTATATAAAGAAAATTGTAGGCAACCAGCAACGAAAAAAATGAATAGATTCGTTTTAAAAACAAAAGTTAAATAAGTTGAAATATATATTACTCTACACCTAATAATGAACAAATTATATGAAATAGCGGGTGGGAAACTGGGTTATTTAATCATATTTCATATTTTATAATGTCGAACATAGCAACTTATGATATTTTTTTGTGAGAAAAGGATAAACCATCAAAATATATTGTTTTGCCACTTTTCTTAAAATAAATCACTTTAAAAAAATAAAAATATGAGAAATATGAAATGATGAACAGTCACTTCACTATCATCATATTAATTCAATTGTTTTGTTTTGATGTTAAAATGTATATTGCAATTCAAATAAAAGCTAGAATACCTTTTTTTAATAAAATGCAAAAATTATTATTTTTATAATTAAAAAATAAAGATATCATATATAATTACGGTGTTAGTTGTTCATCAATATTGTTAGTTGTTCATCAATATTCACATTGAAGTTTCTGTTATATTTATGATATTGCACAATTTTTTTCTTAATTACGGTGTTATTTAATTTACTTATTTCTTATCAATGATTTTTGTTACGTTATATAAATTTTTATAATTGTTTGGTTGATATAAACTGATTTCAATAAAACTATAGAATCGTCATAAGAAGTACCTGCTCGATTGGAAGTAGAACTTGTTGATCTACAAAAGTCTCTGCCTCTTGACAATTGAGTATCATCCATTTAGAGACTTGTATAGATAGTTGTTTTAGCTTCGGAAATTGAAGCTTGTGTAGTCCCGGATAAAAGTGTTTGAGCATTGGCAGCTCTCTAAGCACCAGTGAAGTCAAAGAAGGAAGCTCAAATGTTTTGGTGTCTCCTAATTCTGAGGTTCTTTTATCTTCTGCAAAGATTTTTACCATTTTCTCACAGTCTTTTACTGAAAGATTATTCAGCATGGCAAGGTCTTTAGCAATGGATGTTGAAAACACAGATTCGAGACTATCACATCTGTAAATGTTCAAATCTTGCAGAGCTTGAAAGTGAATAATTCCTTTGGGATCTTTATCCCACACATGTTCCAAATTTGGTAGATTCTCTAGAGATAATTTTTTCAAACGAGACATCCGCATTGCTTTTGTGACCTGCTTATTGCTACTGTAGTCCATATTAAAGATGACTTGCACTCCATGGCAATCGGATACATGCAGATATTCCAAATTCTTAAAGCAATGAAGCAAATGAGATGGAATTACATGCACAAGATAACCACATCTCTTCACAACCAAAGATTTTACATTCTCAAACATGTTCACTTGCACCATAGTTTTGTCACACCATACTTGTTTTAAGTTTGGATGATTCGAAAGCTCCAAATGAACCTATAAAATGATTGCGAGAAGAAAAAGGGATCATTTCTTAGCTTTTAAAATTGCTGTCATTGAATTTTTTTTTTCTAAAAATAGTTACAAAGGTTTAGTTATAAAAGATAAGTATATATATATATATATATTCAAGCTTTTGTTAAGTTATATTTTAGCAAATTAAAGAATCAGAATATATATGAAGTTCTTCGACAAAAAATTTAAAATAACTTAACTAAAATCAAAATTAAAAAAGATAGATGTGTTAATATAAACTATAATATGTATATAAGTAAAAAATTGTAGAATTCAATAAATGAAATTAAAAACATTGAGAATATGAATAAAACTTTTCAATTTAAAATAGTGCATGTCGAAATATGACTACTATAAAAAATAATACAAACTTGTAATTTAGTTCAATATTTAGGAACGTACCAAATCCAAGTAGAAGGGAATTAAAAACAAAGATATGAAAAATAAGCATTTAATTGTATAAATGAAGAAGGAGTACCTTATCTGCAAACAGCATTTGAATGGTGGCATTCAGGTCTCCTTTCCAATACCCTTTCTCTTCCTCACCATATCTTTTACTGGCAAGTACCCTTTGTAGCTTTGGCACTGTTATGTGTTTTGCGGTGAACGTTTTCATCTTGGGACATTCTCTCAGAATTAATTTTTCCAACAATGGCACCGAAAACTCACAATTCGAGTTGCTACAGAAACTTGTGAGGTTGGTTAGGTCTTTAAGTTGTATAGTTATCAAGTTGGCAAAGACAATTTGAATCCCCTCGTCATTTTCCTGCTCATCCTTGGTAACTATTTCATTTAATTGAAGACAATACTCTACCTCCAAGGTGGTGAGTTGAACCAAGCTCTTTGCTGTTGAGCATGTCATTAGAGTTTTCAATTCACCACAATAATATACTTGCAAGCATGTCAAGTGAGCGAAGGACACCGAAGAATGTGCCAACCTCCTCAATTTGTGGCAGAATAGTAAAGCCAAGCGGTGCAGTGATCTCTGAAGAGCAGGATCTCTTTCAAATCCAATATCCTCCATCTCTTCTGCCCACAAAGTTAATTCCTGAAGAAGTAATACGGTTCCCAATCTTTGCTTGGGTGCGGTGTTTCCACTTGGCACGAACTCTCTAATGTTAGAATCATAAAGCAATTGAAAGATTTGTAGATTAGGAATGGTGTGGAGGAAGCAGTATAGAGTCTCGTCATGATGACTCTGCCATGTGTGCAAGCGAAGTTTTTTCAAAGAGGTAAAGCGGTATTTGCCTGTGTTGTTCAGTAACCACTCTACTCCTTTAGAGTCAATAGTCAGATGCTCCAAATTGGACAATACCTATATACATCAATTTATAAAACTCATTATCAAATAAACTCCAATTACACCTATCGAAGAAAAACTATCGATTGTTTAGATCGATTAATACACTTATATATTGCAAGTGGCTTGTTTAGATCGATTGCAATCAAGACTGCTGCCACCTAAAATGCTGGTTTGGAACTTCTTTCCGAAAGGGCCGTATAAGTATGTATGTCTATATATTCTAATCTTTCCAAGACGAAATTTGTTTGCATATATAACATTTGGTTGGGTTATGTTTATGTATTTATGTTAAAGCAAACCATATACACTGATTAATAAATAGTTTAGATCGATTGCATAATTGAGGCTGCTGAGATTTGAAAAGCTGATTTTTCTGAAAGCGTATAAATATCTATATTCCAATTTGGTAAAAAAAAATTTATTTCTATGCATAAGAAATATAAATATGCATTTTATTTTGAAATGATAGATATATTTCTGTTAAAAATAAATAAGAATGTAAGTGTCTATCATGACTTTGATTTTGATGCACACATTATCTTTGTGTGTTTGAATACACACATGAATTTAGATTTTATAAAATTAGACTTTTGTCCCCTTAAAATTTTATTCAATAGTGTGATTCTTTTATTTATTCATTTACAATTTTACATAAAAAAAAAGGTAAAAGTAAGGAGTATAGCACGGATGTAGTTAGTAAAATAACGGAACTAAAGAAATTATTAAATAACCAAAGCCATTGAAAAATTATATTGTTAGAAATTTTTAATGATATAAATGCATATATAAATTTACTATTCAAAAACAAGTGTCATTAGCAAATATCTTTTTATATTTATCAATATTAATTCTTGTTTTTTTTTTGTTTTACACGAATATTAATTCTTATTAAGCAGTGTACTTATAGTAATAATTTCTCCATCAATTTATGCTTGATGTCAATGAAGTCATGACCATGACGTGGTGGATATAGACTATAGAATACAATAATGTCATAGGTTTTGGTAAGCACTTTTACCTTTTCTACCGATAAGAATGCTCTTTCTTCTTCATTGACACTTTCTGTTTTGAATATTTCCAAATTTGGACACTCAATCATTGTCAGTTGCTTCAAGTTTGGACACTCTACAATATGTCTCCCTTTGTAGAAACATTGGATGCTTGGTAAGTCCCTAAATGACATGGAGACTACTTCAGGAAACTTCAATGTTGTTTCTGATCCTCCATCACACGCAATGATTTCCTCCAAATGATCACAATATTGTATCGAAAAGCTTTCTAGTTTTCCAAGATCCTTGGCAATAGAAGCTGGCAACACATTGCTCAATGTGTTACATGAAGAAATCTCTATACTCTGCAGATTTGTGAAGTTAACCACTCCTTTTGGATCTTCACTCCATACTTGCTTTAGATAAGGGAGAGAACCCAAATCAATAACCTCCAATAATGCAGATTTATTTGCGTCACTTTGTTGCGGAGGAAGTCTACTTTCGAAAATGAATTCCACCCACTCACATGAATAAACCTTCAAGCTTTTCAAACTCAAATAACAACATTTCATGTGACTAGGGAAAATCTTGTCAATCTTATTGCAGTGGCTAATATCAACAGAAATGAGACTAGAAAATGAATCTGCCCTTACTTCATTTTCACATGGCCATATTTCTTTTAACATCTCCATTCCACTCAATTGGATTTCCTCCAGTTTAGGAAAGATACAATCCTGTTTTGATGCAAAATAATACAATTATATAATATACATAAAACATAAAAAAATCTATTACAAATTTTACAATTCTGCGCACCTTCGAATACTCATTGTTATTTTCTTTGCTGATGAATAACTTCTCCATTAGTGAACACTTACTTATAGAGATGCTTTTTAGCTTATTGAGACTGCGAGCCATAGACAAGGAGCATAAATATGTCAAGTTACAGTCTACCAACGTTAATTTTATCAAGTTCTGAAACCAATCATTTGAAATTCGATCGCTCCATATGCTGTGGATCTTGATTGAGAACAACTTCAAGCTCTCTAAGTTTGGAATTTCTACCTGCAAGAAAACATACACAAAAATCATGTTATTCAGTTTGGAAGCACTAATATAAAAATGTTAAATACAGGTTATTTTAAACTTGAGGAACTTACATTTTCATCAAAAAGAGAAAAGGAAGTTGTGGAACTCTGCTCATCCTCTGCTGGGACAATTCCTATGTCGTCATTGATTCTTGCTTGCTTTTCCATAGATTCCGGTTCCAAAGGCATGTCTGCATTGTTGTAAAAACTGACAAATGATGGTAACTTCTGTAATGTCAAAGAGCATAACTTATGAAGCACAACCTTGTTGGATCCTTCTTCTTTACTAATAACTGCTTGTAGAGAATCACATTCAGAGACATCAATTGTTTCTAGACTAGTAAGAAATTCAACAATGTAAAAGAAGAATATGCTCTTCAATTGGGGGCACATCTTCACTTTGATTATCTTTAGTCTAGAGAATGAGGAATTTGTAATAGGACTGCAACATATCTTTTTTATGTTCTTTAGGTTGAACAGGCTGAGGAACTCTAAACTGGGAAAAGCATCATGAGGTTGTGACAACTCCGTTGAATTCACAATGTATTCAATGTCATTGTTATTTACGATGGAAAAGTGTTTCAGATCTGGAAATCCATTCAGATTCAGCTCATAAAATACATTTTGAACCCCGTGTAGCTCTCCCAATAGGAAATTCACCACTCCTTTGAATAGCAATTTGACTCCTTTGAGGGAGTGAATATCCAAGCCAGGTTCTAGCTGCAGTGCCAAAGATCTTGAAGCTTCATACTTTTTGGGCATCTTGAAATCTCCGATCGAAATTGTCTCAAAGTCTCCAATCACAATTTTGTAATCATTCAACTCGTCAAAGAACAAGTCTGCTGGCAAAAGTTCAGCACTAGGAATGTAGGCATCTAAAGTATTCAACTGATGCAGATGTTTCAACTCAGAAAGAGCTGAAATTTGACTGTGATTTATCTGTCCTTCCACCTCCATTTTAGTCAAGCTATTTTCTATATACAATTCTTCCAAATTAGGGAAGCTCGATAAAGATAAAGACCTAGTGGAGCTGCTTATAAAACAATTGCTAATATCTAGAAACTGTAACTTGCTTAAGCCGTCCAAATGTGTTGGCCAGTCTTCAATTCTAGATCCTGAAAGGCTAAGAATCCTCAACTTTCTCAAATGATTTAAAACGGACAAGTCACGAAGAGTGCATTTCTCCAAGCAAAGCATTCTGAGGTTTGGTAAGCATTTGATTGAAGACGGCAGACTCTGCAAATGAATTCCGGACAATACTAAAACTCTGAGTTCTTCCATTCCTTCAAAAAATGTATCAGGTATTTTCAAAGTTGAATCATCACAGTCAATATAAAAGAATGTAAGACGAGGACAGTTAACACGTTCTGGGAGCCCATCCACAATATGGCACTTGTGTAGATAAATTGCAGAGTACCTCTCAAGTTGTTCCTTGTGAGGCCAGACATCCAGTGTTTTGTTTCTCAGGGTAAATACATTTTGATTCTTGCACGCTATAGATAGAGCAGCATCTCGAACTATATCGTGCATATTGAAATTATCGTTGGAAGTACTACTATCCAACAAGCCTGAATTTTTTAGCATCTGGATTGACTGGGATATGCTCTGACGGGCGCCCCTCAGTGTATGGACATCATTAAGTATGCCCAAACCATAACAGTACTTCACCAAGTCAACAATTAATGACTGATGATACATTTGAGCACACACTAGGAAAATGGACTTGAGCTCCTCGCTTTCTAGATGATCATAACCCATCTTCACAGAATTCTCCATGTACCTGTGCACCTCATTTGATCCTTGTTGGTTTTTGAGTCTTTCTAGTTCGCCTTCCCACTCTAGCTTGTTCTTCTTCATTAACCACCTTCCGACTATAATAACTGCCATTGGTAACCCAGCACAATAATTATGAAGGGTTTCTGGGTTGAACTTGGGAATTTCATTTGACATTTCAACCACCTTCTTGAACAATGTCAGAGTATCCTTTTCATCTAACTTGGGGACAGAGGAAATTAATTTTTCTTTAACATTCATCTTACCGAGCAACACTTCTTTATATCTTGAGGTGACCAAAATTTTGCATCCCCGCTTGCTGGTGCCAGAACTGCCAGGAGAATTTTCACTTGCCGTTTGCTCTTCCTCTTCCTTTTTGCTGCTAGTCACGTGGCTTGAAACGACATCGTCATCATCAAATGGAATCCCAATCTTATTCAAGTCCAGTTCATCCCAAAGGTCATCTAAGATCACAAAGGTATTCTCCTGTTTCAGCCTCTTCCTCAGAAGTGTTGCTCTCCCATTCTCACCTATATTTCCAAAGGTTAATCTTAAACCGTCAGCGATATCTTGCTGAACCTTTAGAAGGTCTGGATCTTTCTTCACGATTGCCATGACCACCGTATCAAACAATTTGCTGTCGCCAGCCTGCTTTGCAATTCGTTTGACGAGAGAGGTCTTGCCCACACCACTAGGCCCATGCAGTCCAACCATTCTCACCGTGGAATCTTTTAGTTGCTCCAGGATTTTCTCAATGATACCCTTCCTTGATTCGAATTCAAGATAGTCACCATCAAGTGGATTGATATCCGCAAACGTTACAGCTGGTGGAAGTGAAATATTTGCAAGAATGTTGGGTGCTTCCTGATTTAGCTCTTTGATTGCCGGTGCCAATATCTTCTTTGCTTTCCTGCCAAGTTGACGCCTGTGCCACAAGAAAGGCAGAGCCCCGCTAGAGCACCCCCCGCTAAAGCAACTTGTCTTGGATTCAAGCATTTTGTCATCGTGAAACTCCTTACTTTCTTCCAGCTTCGTTGCCACCTTGTCGAGCCAATCTCGAGCAGTAGATGTCATTTCGTTTACATTGTCTTTAGCAGCTTTAACTTTCCCATCTACCGTTTCCTTATTACTTTCAAGAGTCTTAATGAGTTCTTTCAACTCTTCTTCATGGTCTTTGTAATTGATTATATAATCAAGTTGCCGAATACTCGCTTCCAATACTTTGTCAATAACTTTCTCTAACGGTTTAAACGGTAGGTCCGCCATTCTTCTGGATTTTCTAAAAATATATCTCCATTCTGTTGAATAACATGGAAACAAACTAACATGAAGAAAGAATACAGAAATTAAAATACGCGATAACATGGAGACAGATATTAACGAATAAAGCAATGCCAGGAAATCAACTTTTTTTATTTTTTATTTTTTTGCTAACATTGCCCTATGTTTTTAAAATTCTTACATTTTATATCTTAAATCATAAATCCTTAATTATGAATTCTAAATGTTAAAATTGATTAGTGTTGATTAACTAAAAATTAGTTTGCTATATCTAAATGATAATGGTAGAAGATAATGACCTAAAGCTATTTTATTTAACTTAATATTTATAATTCTACACATGTAATATGCATAATTATATATATTTATTATATCTAATATTATTTAATTTTTTTTACATTAATCAATAAATACGAAATAAAATAATTTTAAATTACTTTAGACAAATATTTTAATATTTTTTATTTAAATATTTTATAAGGAGAGACTGGATTATTAAAATAATCACTTTTAAGATACTAATTTAAACCTTTTCAAAAGTAACATTTTCTGTATTGTTTGTGAATGTAACTGTAAACCCCGTTAAATTAGTAAATAATTAGCCAATAAATTAATTTCTAATAAAAAATTAAAAATGTAAATATTATATTAAATTAGGATAGAGCTCATCGAAACGAGAATTTTGACACTAATTTCAAAAAAATCAGTCCAAAATTAGATCAAACGGGCCGAACTAATTGAACCGGATTCAAACCGAACTCGTGAACCCAACCGGCCGAGCACATTTAAGTAAGCACGGTTCTTTCTTTCCCCATTTCAGCAAAAAACGCTGAAAGCCATAAAAGGGGATAAGAAGGAAGAAACCCCAACGCTTATGGCAAAAATTCAAAATGCTGTAACTCCTCCATCCGAGCTCCGATCGCTGCACTGTTTGTGGCCACACGATTATTGTATCGAGTTCTACGTTTCTATCAGAACAATTTCATAGGTAACCCGCTTATTCACCCTCAACCTCTTCTTCCCTAATTTTTGGAAAATTAAGTGGGGAATTTCTTTACTCTTTGATGTTTTAGGATCCAATTAACTTGAGAAAAACGTTTACTCTTGCTAATGTGAAGCTTGGGTAAGGTGGAGATACCATAATTCCATCTTAATTTTACTGAATTTATGTTTTGAGTATTAAATTGGGTATATATGTGTTATGAATTTGTATTAAGTTGTGAATAAATAATTTGAGCTTTAAATTGTGGACGTTGGAATTTTGGTGGAGGCTGGGCATTAGAATTTTGTTGAGCTTTGGAGCTGTGTTTATGTTGGGAGAATTGCTTTGGTCGCTACGTGGGAATCGGCCAATGTATGGTTTAGGTTTCTTGCATTTAATATATAATGTTTTGCGAAAACTTAGGCTAGATGACCGTAGGATAAGTTGGAACGTATGTGTATATTGTGGTTTAGTATCTTGTTGTTAAATATGAATTGATGTGGTGCTGATTAGTTGAAGGATTGATAAATTGTTAATCATTAATTTGAGGACACAAGTATGTAATTTATGAACTATGGTTTGCATTAGTTGGTGGATTTGGCATGTGTATATGTAATTATTGTTGGTGTGAAGTGTGATTTTCATGGTGGTTATGGTGTTGAGGAAGAAGGACTTTTTGGTGCTAGCATGTGCAGGTTATTGTGTTGGTAACATGGGAATTGTTTTGAATGAGGAAGAGGTTTTGTAAGTTTAGCTTTCGGACCCTCAATTGCTTCTAACTTGTTTTGAAATGAAAATTGGGTTCGTGATGTTTATGCCATTCAAAGAACGGGTGAAAAATATTTTAAATCAAAGAAGTTATGCATGTTGGAAGATTTGAACTCAAAACTGGTTTTTGTTACAATTCTGTAGCTTTGCTACTGAATCTGTTTTTTTTTTTAAAGAACGTACTCCCACGCGTACGCGTGGCCCACGCATACGCGTGGCATGGATTTTTGGTGATGCGTACGCGACTGGTCCTATGCGTACGCGTGAGGAGCTAATAAGCATGTCCAATATCTTCTTTGCTTTTCTGCCAAGTTGACGCCTGTTCCACAAGAAAGGGATAGCTCCACTAGAGCACCCCTCGCTAAAGCAACTTGTCTTGGATTCAAGGATTTTGTCATCGTGAAACTCCTTACTTTCTTCCATCTTTCTCTCCACCCTCTTGAGCCAATCTTGAGCGGCTCGCGTGATTTCTTCTGCATTGTCTTTTGCAACTTGAACTTGCTCATCTACCGTTTTCTTATTACTTTCAAGAGTCTTAATGAGTTCTTTTAACTCTTCTTCATGGTCTTTGTAATTGATTATATAATCAAGTTGCCGAATACTCGCTTCCAATACTATCTCAATAACTTTCTCTACTGGTTTAACCGGAAGGTCCGCCATTCTTCTTGATTTTCTAAAAATATATATCCATTCTGTTGAATAACATATGGAATCAAACTAATATCAAGAAAGAATACAGAAATTAAAATACGTGACAACATGGAGACGGATATTAACGAATAGAGAAATGTCAGGGAATCCCCACTTTTTTTTTGTTGAGTTAATAGTCAATTTTGTCCCTGAAAGATACCTCGATCTCCATTTTCGTCCCCGAAAGTCAAAATTATCAAAATCGTCCTCCAAAGATACCTTACCTAATCACGTTTGTCCTTCCGTCATCTCCCTAGCTGAGTTGGCAAACGTTCGCTGACGTGGGCCGTTAACTGCCAAGGTGGCAAACGCCAGGCTGTAGCATGTTGTTGATGACAAGATAACTCTTGTTTAAGACGTCAAATTAGTCCCTGGAGTGGATAAACCCTAATCCCAATTTGAACGATAAATACATCGCCGTGAACACTTTCGGTGGAAGTAGAGGTAAGTAAGAGCCGTAATCCCTGGTTGGCTGATTGGATGGAGATATGAAATGGTGGTTGTGGTGGCGGTTTATCACTTTCAGTTTGCCAGCGATTTCTTCAACTTTTGCTGCTCACTCACCAGAAACAGATGGTCTTCAAGGTTTCCATTCGGCATGTAATCATAAACCAAAAACCTCTGGCTTCCCCTGTCATTAAATTTTTCATCATCATCATCCACTACACAACAGCCTCAAAGAGGCACCAGATTCCGGTACTTTAGGTTGCTAATAATCTCCACCTCATTACAAAACTCCATATCCCCTTGAAAATCAGATTCCAAGATCCTCTTAACTGCAACGACTGAACCATCGGACAAAACCCCCTTGTAAACAAGCCCAAATCCACCCCTGCCAATGAAATTCTTGGTTGAGAAATTATCAGTGGCCTTCTCAAGCTCATCAATCTTGAACCAAATAGACCCCATATTCGGCCTCAACCTACGCCTAGACCCTTGTTCCTCAGGATCAAAATCAAATTCATCATCATTAAGCTTCTTCCTCCTAACCTTCCTATCATACCAAACATAAACCCCTAACAAACAAGACATAACTAACAAAGCAACACCAGCACTAGTTAACCCAAAAACCAAACCCTGGTGAATTTTTTCACCAGAACCACCACCCTGTGGGTAAAGTGACATACCAAAGATGCAACTCATGGCACCATTGCTTTCAGGTCCATACTGATTAACAAACGCAGCAGCATATAGAATAGTAAATTTGAAACAATTTTCAGAGTGAAAAGCATTACCATCAATAGAGACAAGTTTATGCTGCACCTGAAACCCCGCAGTAAGACACACATCACATAGCGAAAGATCAGTGAGGTCTTGTTTGCAACTAGTATCAAGAGGCGTGATTTGACCAAGCTTCTTGTCCCAATCTTTTAAGGTTTCAATTCCTGTGCAGACATTTCGGGACATGATGAACTGGTGAGGGTCAAAGCTCAAGTCAACGAGGTTGTTTTGGAGAGACAAGAAATTGAGCTGAGACTGGAAATCATGGACGCATGAGGTTGAGGTTTCAAGGTTTGGGAGGTTGAAATTTGTAGTTGCTTTAAGGTACTGCGCGAACCCTATTCCGATTAGAGATAAGAGCGAGGTGCAACAGTTGCTCAAGTTTGATGATAAAGAGTGGAAATTCTCACATGCTGAAGGGTTCCATGGAACTCTCTTAACATAGCTGAAGTCGATGGGGCATATTGAAGGAGAAGAAGGAGAAGGTGAAGGTGAAGGTGCTGCCATGGTGGAAGACAGAGCAATGGTTAATATGACACAGGGGTAACGAATTGCAACGTTTGAATCTCTCCTCTGAAGACAAAATGGCGACGTTTCAACCCTAGTAGCGCTTTCTACCGAAATGACGTCGTTTTTGTTTTCTGTCACCTTGGCAATTAACGGCCCACATCAGCAGACATTTGCCAATTCAGCTAGGGAGATCACAGAAGGACGAATGTGATCAGGTAAGGTATTTTTGGAGGACGATTTTGATTAATTTTGACTTTTAAAGACAAAAATGGAGATCGAAATATCTTTCAAGGACGAAATTGACTATTAACTCTTTTTTTGTTGTTCCTAATATTGGCTTATGTTTTTAAAATTCTTAAATTTTATATCTTAAATTATAAATCCTTAATTAATTATGCATTCTCAATGTTAAAATTGATTAATATTAATTAACGAAAAGTTAGTTTGTTATCTAAATGATAATGGTAGAAGATAATGACCTAAAGCTATTTTATTTATTATATCTAATATTATTTAATTATTTTTATATTAATCAATAAATACAAAATAAAATCATTTTAAATTACTGTAGGTAAATATGTTATTATTTTTTAAATATTTTTCATCTAAATATCCTACAAGGAGAGACTGAACCACTAAGATAATCACTTTTAAGATACTAATTTAAATCCTTTCTAAAATAACATTTTTTTTTTATTGTTTGTAAATGTAACCGTGTCACTTGATACTCAAAGAGCACCTAATTGTTCATGTTCTTTTAGTATCCTTGTTTAGATGTTTATATAGATATATTAATACGTTATTTTGAAATAACGACTAAAGTTTAAACTCAGCTATCATATATCTTGGTGGAAAATCTTTAATTAGCTAGTAATCGACACAAATATCCTTGAATTGTATTCCTTTTAGTTCACAATAATTGTTCCGCAATAAAATTTCACATATAATGAAAAACCAAATAATAATAATAATAATAATAATTTTGGTAATGGAAAAAGTTTATACGAGCAGATAGAATTATCCTCATAAAAAATACAATTTAATTATTTTTCTTAAAATTACATTATTACTAAGGGTAAAAAAAATTAAAAATAGAGAAGCAATTAATAATAGCTAGATATTTTAGAACAGAAAATTTATAACTTTAAAAACGATGAGTTTAAATAAATTTTAAAGTCTTACAAATAACATTTTTCATTCTTATAATAAAATTGATTTAATAAAGTAAATTTTAAAATATACTTAATTTAGTCCTTGATACTAGTTTGTTTCTTTAAATGTTAAGGCTAAAAACTAGGATGATAAATTAACATATTAAAATTTAATTTACTACGTTAGTATTACGGAGTACGATAATATTAAAAAGATAAAAAAAATTAAAATATATTTTATTTAATATTTATTAATTATTGTAATAATTAATGAATATTAGATAAAATAAATTTTGATTGTAAGACCCAAATTTTAAAAAGTTATTGATTTATTTATGATTTATTATATTATTTAAAATTATACTTTTAGAAATTTTTATATATAAATTGAGTGAATTCTTATTTATTATTTAGAGTTTTTATAATTAAAAATAGTGAATATTTTATATGCCTTAATTTTAAATATTTAGATTTTTAATCTTATTTTATAAATAAAGGAGAATTAATCTAATTATCATCAAATCTTCATTGAATTAGTATTTATTCGAAAATAGAATTCAAGTTGATAATAAAATAGTATTCAAAGCTGATTATTATATATTTAATTCAAATTTGGATTAGTCACCAAAAAAAAATTCGAATTTGGATTATTACTCTATACTTTTATTTTTATTAAAAACTACCATCTTATCTTAATTCCTAAAATCCCCAATTTCATTATACAACACAAATCCTAATTTACCCTCATTAACTTAAACCCTAACCCACTCACCTCTACCACTCCCACACCCCACACCCCACACGGACACACACACACAAAACACCTACACACCCAAATAATCCTAACGGGTAGTGTTAGGGAACCAATGACCTAAGCGTACAATGTGTACAATTGGCTAAATCTTTGGTTTATGAATATAATGAACATCACCCATACTATCCAGAATAACCATCCGAATACCAGAGATAATAAACATCTCATGTTATAAAAAGCTGATTTTAGGGTTCACCAAGGTTCGAACTTTTGACCTTCCGAATCTAGAACTCTAATACCACGTCATGAAACCACTCATCCTAAAAGCGTAACTTGACAGGACAATGTAACACTAATGATCATATCTCTAATATTTTCTAAACCTCCATTGTGCACATTGTACACTTAGGCCATTGGCTCCCTATACTTTCTCAATCTCAACACACACCGTGAAACACCAGGAAAGAAAGAAAATGAAACAGGAAGAAAGAAAGAAAAGAAGAAAGAAAAGAAGAAAGAAAGGGGGAGGAAGAGAGGGAGATCCGAGGGTGAGGGTTGCGAGAGGAGAGGGAGACTCGAGAGAGGGAGAGCGCTAGGGGAGAAGGAGCTATCTGCACCGCCACCGTCGCGTCACCTACGCCGTCGCCACCAATAGTCGCGCCGCCACCATGCCAAGTCACCGTTGAGAACAGAGCCGTGAGGAGAGAGGGCTCGCGAGTGAGAGAAGGTTGCGGGCCTGGAAACCACCGCGCCCAGTCACTGCCGGGAAGTCATCGCCGCCATCCAAGCTCGTCGCCGCCTGTCCCGTCGTCGCCATCTCTTCGCATCGCTGCCACTGGTTGAACCGCGAACAGAGGAAGGAGGCAAAGCTTTTCCCGTCACCAGCACCGGACCTCAGCCGTCATCATCCCCATCCGGACAGCCGCTTCTGCCACTGGAGAATGCTGTTGCGTCGCCGGGATCCACTACCGGTAAGGGTCTTGTTATTAGATTTTGTCCTTTTTGAATTCTGGGAATACTATAGTCACTGCATGTTGCTACAGCCGTTGTCTTGGTCGCGTGGAAGGAGGAGGATCAAGGTGTCATCGTGCCTTGCCTCCGCCGCCGAAGACCGCCGCTGAATCCTCTGGCTTGGTAAGCGTTTCATTTCGAAAAGCTTTTTTGTTGCTGTTCTGTTATCTTATGCTGAGGTGTTGCGACGTTGTCTCTGTCATAAGGTTGAGTATCAGTGTTTGCATGTCGTGCTCAGAGTTTTCGGCTGCTTTGTTTTGCTATTTCAGTTCGAGTTGGGTTGCATGAATGTTGCTATGGTTGTTGCTAGAATGGTTTGAGCTGAGATTGCAGCTTCCGCTGACCGTGGGTCGAGAGAAAGGATTTTTCTGTGATGCGTTGGGTTATGGTATTGCTTATCGAGGTAGGGGTTTTTTCAAAGAACTTAATTTTATGATTTGGAGTTGTTATAAATGGATATTAATGTGATAAATGTACTTTTGGTAATTGTACAAGCCTTATGTATTGCTGAGCTGTTTTGTGATTAACGTATGTGTGGTTGGATTGGATTGTTGTTTGATTTGGTTATATGGTTGGTTGCTGAAATATTTCATTACAATTTTGAAAAACAGGTTTGGTTCATTGTAAATGGATTGAGTTTGGATTTGATTTCTTGAATTATGAGAAGGATATGAATTTTGGAATTAGTCTGATTTTAAACTGATTTGGTTTTGAACCGTGGAAGGGGGTTGTATACTGTTTTGGTTGGGACCCGAAACGGGTGGCATAGTCCAAGTTTTAGGGGAGATGCTGTCGAAATTTTATGAAATTCAAGATTTTGTTCTAAAATATGATTTAGAAAAGGATTGGATTCGAGAGGTTCTATTGTTTGGTTCTTGATTTATTAAGAAACAGGTGATTCAAGTTTAATATTTTAAGGAAAGCTTATGTTTTAAGTTTGATTTAAACATGAGGGACCTATGTTTTGCGGTTTGGTCAAAGAAGTACCTTTGGAGGAGTTTTAGCAGATTTTAAAGGAAATTGACCTTTGATTACTTAATTCCGAATTGCTTTTGAAGTATTCTTTAAATTTTAACTAAACAAATCCGAGCCTTTGGGAAAGTTTCTGATTTAAGAATGAAAAGTGATGAGTTTGGAAAACTCTCGTTTAATTTTGATGATGAACAAACATTATTAAAATGTTTAATTACAAAATTATTAATTTGATCTTAATTTGCATTTGCCTAATTAATAATTTTGTTGTGCAGATTTTATATTGGGCCGAAAACAAATTTATTGTGCTAGCCCAATTTACACTGAGCCTTGGTTTTAATAACAAAAAATGAATGTGGCTGATTTAATGTTACTTAGGCCCAAATGATTTTAATTGCTCTAAGCCCAAGAGTGTTACATGCTTTCCATTTGCTTTATGCTTGCTCCAAATTTTATCAAGAAAGTAAATGTTATTAATGGGCCAAAATAAATATGGTTGAAACCAAGCCCAACTTTGATGAAAGATCCAATGCATGATCCGAAAATAAATCCATCAGGAAAGCAAATGTTGCAATTTGCCTTATGCCCTCAACGGATCTCTTCTCCTAACTTGTGATGGAACTCAAAATTTATTGAGAATAATTAATATATGCATTGGAAACATGAGAGAGATTATAATTGATTTGATGGGTCATTATTGCTTCACGCCACCAAGAAAGAAAGGGGAGTAGGAATTAATTCAGCATTGTTTTACTTTATTCAAACTCACTACATGCTTTTAGTTCCACTTTGTCTTCTCTCTCTCATCTCTTTCTTCTCTTCGGTTATTACACAGGAAACATTGGTAGCCATGGAAGCAAAAATGAGCTACCGAAAGGAAGAGAAAGAAAGCCTAAAGACCATCACAATGATGGCAAGAAAACATACTAAAATAAAAATGAGCTGTGGCTAAGATACTTACCAAATGTGGTTAGATTTGGTGAGGTTATCTTGAGCTTTGCATGCTCAAAAAGAAAGAAGAAGATCTCGGCCAGCAAGGGAGATTCTTGAAGCATGACTTGTCTTTGATTCTGCTCAACCACCACAGGGAGTAGCTAGAGTGGCGAAGTGATGGTTGAAGGCAGAGATTGAAGCAGATGAAGTCATCATCATCATGAAGCATCAAGGGCCAGAATTCCATCTTGGAGAGCAAGCCAAGGATGGAGAGCTCGGATTGATGAAGGGTGATGATCAAGAAAGGACTAGAGGTAATTGCATATTGGTTAATGCATGGTTATCTCTTCTCTCTCTTTGTGGCCGAACCGGTTTTGTTGAAGGAGGAAGAAGTTGGTTCGGTTTTGGCTTCAAGTGTGGAGGCTTTCCTCTTCTTTAAAAAGGGGGAACAACCACTGTTTGAAGCAAGGAGAAAATTTGAGAGTGCAAGGCACAGTGTTCTCAGAGCTACCTGAGCTAACAGTTTTCTCTTCTCCTTCAATGTTTTCTGTTTTGTAATTTTCTATTTAATTTTGTCATGTCTTGAGTCTCATGGTAAAAGGAAAACAGTGAGGTTTGTAATGAAAAAGCCATAGAGCAGAAAAAGGCAGAGAGTGCAAAATTAAAAGAAAAAGCCATAGATGTCTTAGAGTTCTTTTGTTCATCTATGTTGTGTTTCATGATTCTGTGGGAATCCCCTTGTAAGTTGGGTTAGCACTTTACAAGTTGTAATCAGATTGATTATAGTGAAATTCCATCATGGTTGTGATGGAGACTGGATGTAGGCTGCACTGCACTTAGCAGCTGAACCAGGATATATCTGGGTGCAATATTTCTTCTCTCCTACTTCATTTCTATTTTCTACTGCACAGGAGCAAAAACTAAAATGTCTCGTGCCAAGTGACGAGACAAAACAAAAAGTCTCGTGGCAAGTGACGAGCAAAAACAAAAGTCTCGTGTCCAGAGACGAGCTAAAACAGAAAAGCCTCCTCTGTATTCAGCAAGTGTCAGCAACATAAAAAAGGGGGCTAAGATTCAAACCCCCCTTTCTCTTAGCTACTGAAACCATCAATTGGTATCAGAGCTTGGTCTCAAAGAGATCAAGCTTTGCAGCTTGGAGTAAAGATCACTATGGCGGAAAACAGTGGCGCAAATGTGGTGTCTTATAATCTAACTGAAGGTCAATCAAGCAACAGACCCCCTCTTTTCAATGGGAAAAATTATACCTATTGGAAGGAGAGGATGAAGATATTCGTACAAGCAGTGGATTACAGACTTTGGAAGATTATTCTCGAAGGGCCTCAAATTCCAACTATCACAAGTGCAGAAGGAGTTGTTTCTCTCAAACCAGAAGCAAGATGGACTGAGGAAGATAGGAAGAAGGTGGAGTTAAATGCCAAGGCAATAAATCTGCTCAATTGTGCTATCAGCTTCGAGGAGTACCGACGGGTATCAAGATGCACAACGGCAAAGGAAATCTGGGACAAATTGCAAATCACCCATGAAGGAACCACCATTGTCAAGAAGACTCGGACAGATATACTAAATAGAGAATATGAAATGTTTGCAATGAAGGAAGGAGAGTCCATTGATGAACTGTTCGAACGGTTCAATGCTATCATTGTTGGCTTAGATGCTTTGGGAATTACACATTCTGATTCTGTGCTAGTGAGAAGAGTGTTGAGATATCTCACAAAAGAGTGGGAAACTAAAGCTTTAATTATTTCTGAGAGCAGTAGCCTAGACTCCATGACACTTGATGATTTGAGAGGAAATCTTCTTGCTTTTGAAAATACCTATTTGAAAAAGGATACAAAAAAGAAAGGAATTGCATTTTCTTCTGTGACTAACCCTCTGGATGATGAATCCAGTGATAACTCTTTTGAAAATGAGTTTGTTTTATTTGCAAAAAAATTCAGGAAAATGGCTAAGCTCAGAGGCAAAGGCAGCAGCACAAGGAGAATAAAGAAAGACCTTAGCAAGGTAACTTGCTATAATTGCAAGGAAATGGGGCATTTCAAATCTGATTGTCCTAAGCTGAAAAAGGAGGAAAAGCCGAAAAGAGGAAAGAAGAAAGGACTGATGGCCACATGGGAAGACTTGGAGAATGACTCTGATGATGATGATGAAGAAACCGAGACCAAGTCACAAACATGTCTCATGGCAGACCACATAGATCAGGTAGTCTTTCATAACCCTAACACTGAAGATCTCCATCTTATGATAGACCACCTTTCAGAAAAAATAAGATGTTTTCTGCTGGAAAATCAAGAACTTGAACAGCAAATTACCATTCTTAAGGCCGAAAACAGTTTTCTAAAAGAAAAAGTGAGAGAGGCCGAAACTGCTTGTGATCTTGTTGAAGAAAATAAGTAGTTAAGAGCCCAAGTTAGGAGCTGTGACAGTAACCATTGTGTTCTTGCATATGTGGACTGTTTTAAACAGAATGAAGAGTTGCTTAAAAAGGTTAAAAGACTTGAGGAAGACTTGGCCAAATTTACACAAAGTTCTGAAAGTTTAAATCACATCTTGGCTAGTCAAAAACCTCTTTATGATAAGGCTGGGTTGGGGTTTCATAAATCTGAAAATTCACATTTTGAAAATATTGCTTCATCTTCTAATGACACAAGATTTCAAGATCCCACCTACTTTAACAAAAAGGCAACTCCAAGGTTTTGTAGACTATGCAATCGGAATGGACACTTTCCCATTCAATGCTTTTTCGGTGAAAGAATGGTTGGTGACAAAGTTTATAAAATTGTTTTTGATTACAATGGTTTAGGACATAGAAGATGGTTTAACGTAAAAGGATCCAAAAAGATTTGGATACCTAAGGTTACTTAAGCATTGTTTTGTAGGTGTGCCTAGCATCCAAAAGGAAGGAAAATGTGTGGTATATGGACAGCGGATGCTCTAGGCATATGACCGGAAAGGCAACCTTCTTCATAAAGCTTGATGACTATGATGGAGGACTTGTCACTTTCGGTGATGATGCAAAAGGAAAAATTGTGGCTGTTGGGAAAGTTGGTAAAAACTTTTCTTCTTGTATAAATGATGTTCTCCTTGTACATGGCTTGAAACATAATTTGTTTAGTGTTAGTCAACTTTGTGATTTGGGTTTTGAAGTTATCTTTAAGAAATCTGTTTGTTTAGTTGTGTGTGAAAAAACTGGGAATGTTCTTCTTGAAGCTAAAAGATGCAACAATGTGTATGGATTAACTCTTGAGGATTTAAAGGAACAAAATGTAACATGCTTCACATCTTTTGAATCTGAAAAATGGCTTTGGCATAGAAAGTTGGGACATGCTAGCATGTATCAAATTTCTAAGCTAGTCAAAAGAAATTTGGTTAGAGGAATCCCAAACATCAAGTTTGATAAGGATCTCACTTGTGACGCTTGTCAATTAGGCAAACAAGTAAAATCCTCTTTTAAATCAAAAGATGGAATCTCAACCAAAAGGCCATTGGAAATGTTACATATTGATCTTTTTGGTCCTACTAGAACTCAAAGTTTAGGAGGTAAACATTATGGTCTTGTGGTGGTAGATGATTACTCTAGATTTGGTTGGGTACTTTTCCTTGCTCATAAAAATGATGCTTTTCATGCTTTTTCCACCCTTTGTAAGAAAATTCAAAATGAAAAGGATTTGAAAATTGCCCATTTAAGAAGTGATCATGGAAGAGAATTTGAAAATCAAGATTTTGAAAAATTCTGTGATGACTTAGGGATTTCTCATAACTTTTCATGTCCTAGAACCCCCCAACAAAATGGGGTGGTTGAAAGAAGGAATAGAAGCCTTCAAGAAATGACTAGGGCTATGTTATGTGAAAGTGAAATTCCTAAATTCTTATGGGCTGAAGCTGTGAACACAGCATGTTATATTTTGAATAGAACAATCATTAGAAAATGGTTAAAGAAAACACCTTATGAGCTATGGAAAGGAACCCCTCCAAATCTTAAGTACTTTCATATTTTTGGATGCAAATGTTTTGTACTTAATAATAAGGAAAACCTTGGAAAATTTGATCCAAAATCATATGAAGGAATGTTTGTTGGATATTCCACCACAAGCAAGGCCTATAGAATTTATCTCAAGGAGCATAGGACAATAGAGGAATCCATACATGTTACTTTTTGTGATTCTAACTTAATTCCCAGTATTGTGAAGGATATTGATTCAGATTGTGAAGATGGAACAAGCAAAGAAATTCCCAAATCTGTCCAGAATGAAGAATCTGTCAGCCCTGTTCTGTCTCGTCAGATTGGAGGAGACACTTCCATTTTGTCTCCTGAACAGGCACGAGCAACTGAAACAGTGAGACCACCAGAAGTTCATCAAAGCTCTACGCATGTCCGAAAGCCTAGAGAATGGAAGTCTATGAGAGGTTACCCTCATGATTTCATCATTGGTGATCCTTCTCATGGCGTAACAACAAGATCCTCCACCAAAAGGCAAACCGAACCTAGCAACTTTGCTTTCTTGTCACAAATGGAGCCCAACAATGTCAAACAAGCTCTTGAAGATCCATCATGGGTCAAGGCCATGGAAGAGGAGCTAGCTCAATTTGACAAGAATAAGGTTTGGACATTAGTACCTTATTCGGATGATATGAAGGTAACGGGTACTAAGTGGGTTTTTAAAAATAAACTTGGTGAGGATGGACAAGTTGTTCGTAACAAGGCTAGATTAGTGGCCCAAGGTTACGATCAAGAAGAAGGTATAGATTTTGATGAGTCTTTTGCTCCGGTAGCTAGAATGGAAGCAATTCGTTTGCTTCTTGCCTATGCCGCCCATAAAGGTTTCAAAATGTTTCAAATGGATGTTAAATGTGCTTTCCTTAATGGTTTTATTGATAGAGAAGTGTATGTGGCTCAACCCCCCGGTTTTGAACATAAAGAGTTTCCAAATCATGTTTTCAAATTAACTAAGGCTCTTTATGGTCTTAGACAAGCTCCAAGAGCTTGGTATGAAAGGCTTAGTGCCTTCTTGTTGGAAAATAAATTTCAAAGGGGTACCACCGACACTACTTTATTTATTAAAGCATCTAATGATGATATACTTCTTGTTCAAGTTTATGTTGATGATATTGTATTTGGTTCGGCCAACATTTCCTTGTGTGAAGAGTTTGGAAAACTCATGACTAGTGAGTTTGAAATGAGTTTAATGGGAGAGCTTACTTTCTTTCTTGGCCTCCAAATTAAACAAACTCCTAGTGGTACTTTTATTTACCAAGGAAAATATGCAAAAGAACTTATTAAAAAGTTTGGCCTAGAAAACTCCAAAGCAATGGGTACACCAATGCATCCCAACACAAAACTTGAAAAGGATGATGATGGTCAAGATGTGGATGAAACAAAGTATAGAGGAATGATAGGTTCACTCATGTACCTTACCTCCTCTAGACCGGATATTGTTCAAAGTGTGGGTGTATGTTCAAGATTTCAATCTCACCCAAAAGAATCCCATCTTACGGCTGTTAAACGCATCATTAGATACATTAAGGGAACTTGTGATTATGGCTTGTGGTATCCTAAATCTGATGAATTTTGTGAAGTAGGGTTTTGTGATGCAGATTATGCGGGAGATAGAGTGGATAGAAGAAGCACGTCTGGCATGTGTTGCTTCCTTGGAAGCTCACTCAATATGTGGTCAAGCAAGAAACAAGCCACAGTGGCTTTATCCACAGCTGAAGCAGAATACATTTCCGCATCTGCATGTTGCACTCAATTAATTTGGTTAAAAACACAATTGGAAGATTACAAATTAAAAATCAATAGTATACCCCTATTTTGTGATAATATGAGTGCCATAAATATTTCAAAAAATCCTGTTTTGCACTCAAGAACAAAGCACATTGAAATTAAATATCATTTCATTAGAGAACATGTGTAAAAGGGTACTATTGATATTCAATTTGTAAAATCTGAAGACCAAATTGCTGATATTTTTACAAAACCTCTCTGTGAAGACAGATTCTGTACCTTGAGAAAAAGTTTGGGAATGTTTGATTTAAGTTTTATTGAAAATCTGTGAATTTGTGACTCTGTTCAGTTTTTGCTCGTAGGTTTGGACGAGATAAAAATCATGGCATGATGGAAGAGCTGTGGTCAAGGGGGAGGCAGCGCAGAATTCAAAATTTTATGGGCCCCACCAAAATTCCTTGACCCCACCTTAACAGTTATGGTAGTTATCTTTCTACAAATAAGAATCTTCCTCTTGTGTCATCAAATCTCCTTGGAAGTGGTTATTGTCAAATCAAATCCCTATATCCATCTAATCCCTTGATTTAAGGCAACAACTTTTCAGTTTTGGATTTCAAAAGTTAAAAGGGAAATCATTTTTTGGATAATAACCACCCATTATGGTCATTAACCGTCCACCAATGGTCATTACTCTCCATATTCTCTTTCCAAACCCCATTAAATGCGTTCACCCACCTTGTCTCTCTCCCTCTCTCAATTCGGTTATCACCACCACCCTTTCATATTTCATTCCCCATTACCATGAAAAAGAAAACCGCGCCAAGAAAGAGTGAAAGAATTCTTCTTTCTCAAAAACCATCAACACCCCAAACGCACACTCATATCCACATACATTCTACTTCCTCATCCTCTCCCTCACCTCCAACCAAACAAACTGAAACCATGAGAAGAAAGGTAGTGGCCCAAAAGAGTTCCGGAAGAGGACGAAACAGGAAGAACAAGGATCCCCAAGAGGAAGAAGAGCAAGAATCTTATACTTCTCCCATTCCATCACCTCCACCCTCATCACCGAAGCGGACTACTCCTGGAAAAAGCTCCCAGAAGAATCAGGGGTTTGCACTCAATGACACTACTGAACCTCCAAACTTGGAATCCATGGAATTCAGAGACAAATATGGCAAGACTCACTCCCACTTTGATCCAAGCAGATTTAACTCTTGCACCTCTTTTGAGTTTCATAAGGAGGTTATGGAGAAGCGTCATCTGTGCACAACTTATCTTGTTATCCTTGAAAATCTCACCAACAAAGGCATCAACGTCTCTCCTCTGTTTGAACTACTCAACTGGAAACCTTTGCTTCTCATCCAGAAACCAGTCTACCCTGGTCTTGTTCGAGAGTTTTATGCCAATATGCGACTCATTGACGGCACCCTTCATTCCTATGTCAAAAGGGTTCAAATAGCCCTTGATGCTGAGACTATTGGAGAGGCCCTGGGCTTCAAGGATGAAGGACCACGAGCATACATGGTGGAAAAATGGGACACACAAGTTGGCGTTCCATACAAGACTGTTCTCAAGCACATTTGCGAGAACCTTTCTGGATTGCATGGCACCATACCAACACATAAAGCTCTAGGACCGGTCAATTCTCTGCTTCACCGCATCATCACACATATTCTGACTCCCCAAAGCGGCTCACACAACCGAGTAACATTTTCTGACTGTCTCATCTTATTTGCTTTGGTTACCTCTACTCCTATATCCTTCGGTTATATTATGATTAGACATATGTGGGATTCTGTTAGAAGCACCAGAAAGGCTAACCTGCCTTATGGTATGTTTCTAACTAGAATATTTGAGTACTTTAAAGTTGATTTATTGAATGAGGCTGTAGAAAACAAGGTGTCTTCAATTAGAGGAGCAGGAGCAACTAAGGAAACCAAAGGGCGACAAACTGCTGCATCGGATAGTGACCATGAAGGCAGACCAGAATCTTCCAAAACAATCAAGTCCATCAAACAGATTTTGGGAGAATTTTCGAACATGGCAGATTTGATGTATCGGTCAGCCAAAGAAACCCGTAAGCAAGCCTTTGACAATGAGAAAGCTTGGAAAAATTGCAAAGACAGGGTCAATCTAATGATGGAACATTTTAAAGAAGATCTGGGAGATGATAGTGTCGGAGATGCTGAAGAACAACTTAATTTTTCTGATGATTTGTGACTGTTTCTTTACTCTGTTTGATATTGGCTCCACTAGGCTCAATCTTTTTTTTTTTTTGTATGAGCATGACTTGATACTCACTGCTCTAGGATACTCTCTAGGATATTGTGATATACTCTTGCTACTTTGCTTTGAATATTTTGCTATGTTTGATTCTGTTTTGTGCAGGTGCCCCCATGATGACAAAAGGGGGAGGAAATTTAAGTTCCAAAATTGAAATTGGAACAAAACAGGGGCTGGAAAAACAGGGGAATAGGGGTTGAAATTTTTAAAATTGAAAATTTATGATCACCCTTGTTCAAAGAATGCATGCGTTATTGCATTCACTATATTGCTTGAACTACATTTGGTTCATGATGATGTTTGATTTTGATGCTTGGCTGTTGATTCATCATTGATAAATTTGTTGGATTGAAAACTTTTTTTTTGGCAGTTCCTTTAAATTGTGCATTGTATTAAAAACTGCCTTGTTTTGATCATGTGTACTTCAAATATTTTTCACATCATTTTGTTTTGCTCTGATATACTAACAAGAAATGTTTGGAAATATTTGGATAAATTTTTGTTTGTATGAAAATGGTTGAGCAGTAAATCAGTTTATGATATCAAATGAGTTTTGATTATCAATTAAAACTGCTCATAAATCAAGCATTTAGCATCATAAAACATGCTAAATAACATTGTTACTTGAAGCTTGATTTAAAATGTTACAGGTTAAGTGTTTCCCTTGGTAACATAAGCATATATCAAGGGGGAGCATTGTGACATTTTGAAAGGGGGAGAAATTCAAATCAAAGGGAGTATTCTTTACTCAATCTCTAATATTTTTCCCATTTCAATTTTAATAATGTTTGTCATCAAGGGGGAGATTGATGAGTTTGGAAAACTCTCGTTTAATTTTGATGATGAACAAACATTATTAAAATGTTTAATTACAAAATTATTAATTTGATCTTAATTTGCATTTGCCTAATTAATAATTTTGTTGTGCAGATTTTATATTGGGCCGAAAACAAATTTATTGTGCTAGCCCAATTTACACTGAGCCTTGGTTTTAATAACAAAAAATGAATGTGGCTGATTTAATGTTACTTGGGCCCAAATGATTTTAATTGCTCTAAGCCCAAGAGTGTTACATGCTTTCCATTTGCTTTATGCTTGCTCCAAATTTTATCAAGAAAGCAAATGTTATTAATGCGCCAAAAATAAATATGGTTGAAACCAAGCCCAACTTTGATGAAAGATCCAATGCATGATCTGAAAATAAATCCATCAGGAAAGCAAATGTTGCAATTTGCCTTATGCCCTCAACGGATCTCTTCTCCTAACTTGTGATGGAACTCAAAATTTATTGAGAATAATTAATATATGCATTGGAAACATGAGAGAGATTATAATTGATTTGATGGGTCATTATTGCTTCACGCCACCAAGAAAGAAAGGGGAGTAGGAATTAATTCAGCATTATTTTACTTTATTCAAACTCACTACATGCTTTTAGTTCCACTTTGTCTTCTCTCTCTCATCTCTTTCTTCTCTTCGGTTATTACACAGGAAACATTGGTAGCCATGGAAGCAAAAATGAGCTACCGAAAGGAAGAGAAAGAAAGCCTAAAGACCATCACAATGATGGCAAGAAAACATACTAAAATAAAAATGAGCTGTGGCTAAGATACTTACCAAATGTGGTTAGATTTGGTGAGGTTATCTTGAGCTTTGCATGCTCAAAAAGGAAGAAGAAGATCTCGGCCAGCAAGGGAGATTCTTGAAGCATGACTTGTCTTTGATTCTGCTCAACCACCACAGGGAGTAGCTAGAGTGGCGAAGTGATGGTTGAAGGCAGAGATTGAAGCAGATGAAGTCATCATCATCATGAAGCATCAAGGGCCAGAATTCCATCTTGGAGAGCAAGCCAAGGATGGAGAGCTCGGATTGATGAAGGGTGGTGATCAAGAAAGGACTAGAGGTAATTGCATGTTGGTTAATGCATGGTTATCTCTTCTCTCTCTTTGTGGCCGAACCGGTTTTGTTGAAGGAGAAAGAAGTTGGTTCGGTTTTGGCTTCAAGTGTGGAGGCTTTCCTCTTCTTTAAAAAGGGGGAACAACCACTGTTTGAAGCAAGGAGAAAATTTGAGAGTGCAAGGCACAGTGTTCTCAGAGCTACCTGAGCTAACAGTTTTCTCTTCTCCTTCAATATTTTCTGTTTTGTAATTTTCTGTTTAATTTTGTCATGTCTTGAGTCTCATGGTAAAAGGCAAACAGTGAGGTTTGTAATGAAAAAGCCATAGAGCGGAAAAAGGCAGAGAGTACAAAATTAAAAGAAAAAGCCATAGATGTCTTAGAGTTCCTTTGTTCATCTATGTTGTGTTTCATGATTCTGTGGGAATCCCCTTGTAAGTTGGGTTAGCACTTTACAAGTTGTAATCAGATTGATTATAGTGAAATTCCATCATGGTTGTGATGGAGACTGGATGTAGGCTGCACTGCACTTAGCAGCTGAACCAGGATATATCTGGGTGCAATATTTCTTCTCTCCTACTTCATTTCTGTTTTCTACTGCACAGGAGCAAAAACTAAAATGTTTCGTGCCAAGTGACGAGACAAAACAAAAAGTCTCGTGGCAAGTGACGAGCAAAAACAAAAGTCTCGTGTCCAGAGACGAGCTAAAACAGAAAAGCCTCCTCTGTATTCAGCAAGTGTCAGCAACATAAAAAAGGGGGCTAAGATTCAAACCCCCCCTTTCTCTTAGCCACTGAAACCATCAAAAAGAAATTGGGTTTTTGGACTTAAATAATGTTGGTTTTGAAACTGGTTCGGAACTTTTGGCCTACATGCCTTGGTTTTGGTTTTAAGTCTCCATTCTAAATGATTTTAGTTTGGGTAATTATAATTCCGAGAATTTCTAAAGAGTTTAAGAAGTGAGGCAGGTTATTCTTCCCTAAAATCTTGTATCTTAGCAAAGAAAGTTCTGTTTTAAGGTGATGATTGAAAGTCTCTTGGAAGTTTTGTAAAATGTTATATTAAGCGACTAAGATTTGAAAAGGAATTGATTTTGAGGAAAGTTGAATTATGAGTTTGAAGAGATTTGAGAAATAAAAAGTGACTTATGGCTTGAATAATGATTGGTTTGATATGAATTGTTAATGAAATGCGGAAATGATGATGGATGAATGATTATGAATAAACATATGTGGCTTCCGCACGTTTATCTGAGATACGAGTTTCCTGGGTAAAGAACCGTGGCTTGCCACCACGTGTTTCAGGTTGGATCTCGATACTCTGTTGACCCTACGTCGTAAGGGTGATCAGGCACGTATAAATTCTCGGGTATGGATAGCCCCAGTGAGTGATTTGAATTATGTATGAATGTAAAATCTATGCATAGACTCATGGGGATGCGCGACGGGGGACAGTCTAAGGACAATTAAGACTTGTCGGGTTGGCTGGATAACCGACAGATGAGCCTCATCAGCCATAGGACAGGCATGCATCATATGCATCTGTATGCTTTGTTTGGGTTTGAACTTGTTTGGGTTTGCCTAATTGCTAAACTGTTCTTAGCTGCTACTTGAACTATTTGCTGTAATTGCTACTTACTTGTGCTTTTCTTGTCTGTCTTGCCTGTGTTTGTCCTGACGTGCTACATTTGAGAATGAACTTTGGTGCTGAATTAATGATTGTGTTGTTGATTGTGTGGTTGGTTTCTGATTGAGATTTTCTTTTAAGAAAGGAAAGGTTTCGGATTTCTGAAAGATTAAACATTGTTTCTTTGAAAAAGTTTTGAACGTTTAATTATTGGTTTTTAAAAGATTTATAAGGCAATAATAATCACTGAGATTGAAAACAGTTTTCTTATTAAATATCTTCTTGTGACAACTTTGAAACTGCGTGGTGAGACCGTGTGGTTAGGTTCTCACCCCCCCTACAGCTTTACCTTTTCAGGAACCGGAAGAAGAAACATTAAGAGGAGTTATACTGTGTTTGGTTTATATGTTGTTGAATTAATTAGATTATTCTCTTCCCTCGTCTTTGTTATTACAATTTTATAAGAGGGATATGGGTTGTATGTTTTATATATATTATATTATAAGATATTATGTAAGAAGTCTTGTATTTGAATCTATGTGTTTGTTTTTTTTAAGATAAAGTTTTTATTTCCGGTTTTCAAAGAAATCAGCGATACGGTGTTGAGTCAAAGGCTCCTATTTTAATATTAAGTATATAAAATAGTCATAATACTTCTTGCTATCAGAGTAGCGTAACCGGAAGCGTGACTTTCTAGTAGTGAGAGTGTTACATTGATTATTTTTGTTTATTTTATTTTGATTATCAAATATTTCTGTAAAGAAATAAATTAGACTAATTAATATAATGAAACTAATAAAATAGACCATTTTTAACGAGGGCGGAGTTAGAATCTTTTTTAGAAAGAGACCAACATAAAAACTAAAAAGTACATAGGACAAAATATAAAATTAAGAAGGGCCCAAACTATAAAAAGAAAGGACTTCATAAGTGAAATTTATTAATTTAGAGGAGACCATTCCCCCCCCCCCCCCCCCCTCAACCGCACTAAACTCCGCCCCTGATTTTTAAAGCTTATTGAATTAAAAGATATATAAAGACTAAAACCAAAAAATAGATATTATGGATCGGAATCAAGAACTTATCTGATCAGAAATTATACATGGAATAATTATTATAAATAAGAAGAAGCTAACTATGTTGGATAAAGTCAAAGTATCACAAATCACTGTCATAAGCTTTTTGTCCAAATAACTATTTCTTAAAAAGTGAACTACTAAAATTATATTTAAAAGATTTAAGTGAGAATAAAAATAATTTCGAAATCTAAAAATGACCAAACAAAAATATCAAAAGACATAAAATTTTGACAAAAATAATTAATTGTTTAATAGTTTTATTTTTGACAGAAATATATCACGATAAATTTTAAAATATTATATTTAATTGTGTTTATGTAATATTTTAAAATACTTGAGAATATTTTAGATAATTTTAAAAGGTTCTAGAATGATTCAAAAGGTTTCAGAAGACCAAAATTTTTTTTAGAAGATTCTAAAAAATTATAGAGCATTCTAAAATAGTGTAGGTATATATAAAAATATAACTAGTAGTTTAAAATAATTTTAAAAAGTTTATAAAAATGTAGTGGGTTAGATATCTGTAATAAATGTTTTGAATACTTGACTTGGACTATTGATTAGACTTAATTCTAACTATCCATTGAGAATATAAATGACTATAAATAAGGATGAAAGTTAGTGTTTGAGTGTATAAGGTATTTGTAACAAGCACTTATGATAGTAAAGTGTTCTTTTTACCAACTTTTATTTTTATTGTGTTTTCTTGTGTTCTTAACTTTTTTGTTAAATATTGAGGGTTAGCTCAAGAGATTAACATTGAGTGAGTCCAAGTGTCGGCACGTTAGCGTTAGAGTGTGTCTAAAATCGAGACAATTTGGCATCAAAGCAAAGTTCAAGAGGAAGTATAAGTAGTTCATGGATATGGAATTTTGTGTGATCATAGACCATGTTAAGACTTAAAAAAAATATTATTCCTTCTCAATGAAAAAGTAAGAAGGTTCATTCTTTAAGTAAGCCTAGAGATAAGTACTCTATCTTTTTAGAAAAGAGAATTTTTTTTTTGTTTAAGAATATTCTATCATTTATGGATGTGCACTTTCAAATGATAGAACATGACAGGAGGCTCTCGAAGCTCATGTGTTGGGAGAATCAGATGTTTTTAAAGAAAACATGCTCCAAATAGAAGAAAACCTTGAGAACCTTTTGAAGCTATTTGAGGGAACTCAAGTTTGGTTTGAACAGGAAAAATTCTAACCAAACATTTACTTTATGGTAGTGGAGGAAGTAAGTGGATGTAGAGAAGGGTACCTACAACATAACCACATGAAAAAATTTAAAAGAGAGTTAAAGAGATAATTCTTTCCTGATAATGTGGTCTATAAAGCAAGGAATAAATTGAGGAGGTTAAAGTATAAGAGTACGATTAGTGACTACTTAAAGGAGTTCACTACTCTCATGCTTCAAATTCCTAACTTAGCATAAGAGAATGCATTGTTTTTCTTTATTGATGGGTTCTAACTTTGGGAAGAAAGCATTACAAAGAAGAAATATTAAGGATGTCGATGAGGCCATTATGGAGGCCGAATCACTCACCAAGTATCATCGAGGAGACTCTAAATTCAAGTCTTCCTCCAAGTCTAATTCTACTAAAGATGGGGGAGACAAAGTAAAGAGTTTCTCAACTAAGAAAGAAGGAAAGTATTCTTCAAAAAAAGAGTACAAAAAAAAGAAGAAAATTTTCGTGTCCGAAGAAGGATGTTTCGTATGTAAAGGACCACATCAAATGAAAGATTGTCTCAAGTTAGGAACTTTAGAATCTATCACTTTAAGAATGAGAGGTTCAATCACAGATGACCAAATATATTAGATTTGTCCAACTCATGAATGTTGTGTAGCGCAAGGAGGTATGCCCTATAGAAATAAAAGCTTTGTCAAGGCTTTTATAAATGAGAAACCTGTCATATCTATGATTAACACTGGTGTTACACATAACTTCATTACGTCTGATGAAGCAAAGATGTTTGGGTTGAAAAATACCGAAAAAAGGTTGGTTTAAACCTGTGAATACCACGGATAAACCTGTTAAAGGAGTAGCAAAAATGGTTGAAATGACTATATTTTTGAAAGGATCTTATAGATTTTTCAATAGTATCCATGAATGATTTTAAGATAGTCATCGTATGCATCATAAAAAAAAGGGGTCTATATGCATGGTCCTTACAATCTCTAAAAATAGGGAGCCACCGATACTTTTTGCTATGCAACTCAAAAAGATGTTCAAGAAGGGAGAGATGGCATACTTGGATTTATTACAAGCAGAATCAACGTTCGAAGGAGAAGATGTTTTTCCCAAAATCAAGAAAATCATTGAAGAAAATAAGGAT
The DNA here is from genome assembly GCF_003086295.3 of Arachis hypogaea. NCBI lineage: Eukaryota > Viridiplantae > Streptophyta > Magnoliopsida > Fabales > Fabaceae > Arachis > Arachis hypogaea. Next base: position 113,064,294 of record NC_092047.1, on the reverse strand, counting down.
GTGATTTCTCTGAGTTTTCAAAACAACTACTACATAGGAGAAAAATGGATCATAAGATTGAATTGGAGTCAGAAGTAAAACCTCCTTCCTCTGTACCATACAAGATGGCGCCCTAAAACGTGAGGAGTTGAAGAATAACTCAAGGATCTACTAGATGCTAGGTCGTTCATCCGTCCATCGAAGGTACTTTATAGCACACCAGTCTTGTTTCAAAGGAAGCATAATGGTTCGTGAAAACTATGCATCAAATATCGAGCATTTATAACAAGGTAACCGTCAAGAACAAATGCCTTATTCCTTTGATAGTTGATTTGTTTGATCAACTTGGTGGAGCCAACTAGTTCTCAAAGTTGGATTTGAGGCCAGGATATCACCAAGTGAGAATTGATAATATTGATAAAGTCTAAGACCATGTATGTCACAAGGTATGGATCGTATGAGTAGTTAGAGATCCTTTTGTCTTAGCTAATGCTCCTTCAACCTTCTATATCTTGATGAACGAGATCTTACGATCTTACCTTAATCAGTTTGTAGTGGTCTATGTGGATGATATTATTATCTATAGCAATATCTTGAAGGAACATGTACAACACTTATGAATTATGTTCAACATCTTACAAGAGAATAACATATATACGAAAAAAAATGTTACATTTTAAGGGATGAGATCTACTTCTTGGGATACATCGTGTAATATCCTGGTTTCCGTGTTAGAGTCGCATATGTGAGTTTTATATTTTATTCACATAACGTCTATGATATGTTTTTCTTTCTGCAATCTTTAAATAAAATGAATAATAATGTAATATTAATATTATTTTATTATTTAATTTTATTTGACGAAGGACGGTCACTTCATATTGGACCCGGAAGATTGAAAAAGCTCAGGTTTACTAATGTCATTTACATTAGTAATTTACCCAATCTTTATTCTAAGTAAATATCACCACTTGAGATGATTATTTGAGTTTTTACCATGTCTAATTACTTTAATTACCTTTTAAGATATTTAAAAATTTAACCTCACTGACTCAGCAGCTCAAAAATGCGATAAGCGTGCTTAATGCGCCTCACGTCGTGACACATGCCTTCCCTATTTCATTAAGTGACATTAGTCACTAATTACACCGTATAAAGGGCACAAATCTTCTCTCACTCCCTCAAGAACAGCCGTGACATGCATGGAGGATTTTGTTGATTTTTCAACTTTCTGAGTTCAATTTCTTGAGATCCGTGACCTCACAAAAATTCTGATCCGATAGAAGTGATTATATCTTTCTCTTCTATGCAACGACGTGTGTTTTATTCGGTAAAATCATAGAGTGGAGCTTCCCCTTCCAGGAAACAGTTTGGCCGAACCAAAAGAGGGAAGAAACCACCAAATTTTTGACGTTTTTGCTCTGTTTGACTTATCAAAAATCTCCTCCGGTATCTTGTGTGTGTTCTGCGCTTCAAAGAGGTAGGTTTGACTCTTTAATCGGTTAAAATTATAAAATAATTGATATATGTGGTTGGATTATTATTTGTTGACGTCTGTTGCTCAAATCTGTAATTGGTAACTGTTGAAATTTTAGCTGAATTGCTGTTGGATTTGTTGTTGTGTTTTGGCCATGTTGAGAAATAAAGAATTGAGATGTTGTTGTTGAATAATTGACTGAAATCTGAGTTATATGATAGTATGTAACTTAGTTCTGATGGTCGGATTTTAATTTGGAATTAATGATAACTAAATGAGTATTTTAAACGGAGTTTTTGAGTAAAAAGAAGCAGAGTCTTAATTTTTGAGAAAGATTTAATGAACTTATTTATTTATTTATAAATATATGAATTTTTATTGAAATTAATTGAGTTTGGTTTTTAAAGAAAAAAATAATAGGTTGCAATAAAGAGTTTAAATCGGAAGACGGTTTTAGGAGAAATAAGATTTTAATTGAACGAAAAAGATTTTATTTTGAAAATGAAAAAATCGGGCCCTATTTACTTATTTTTAATGAAGTTTTGGGTGTTCGAAAGTTTATAAAATAGTTTGAATAATTTATAAAGTAACCAGTGAAGACTGTGTTGATTTTATAATAGTTTATAAAATAAGATTTTAATTGTGGTGTTATGGATAAAGAATTATTATATCTTTAGAGGTATTTGATTATGTGATGTGATGTTTGAGGTTTGGAAAGGCAACACCAATGACTCTTCTTGTCATCAATTTATCCGACAATAGAACGGTACGGGCGCTATAACCCAAGAGTGTGACCCGTCACTTTAATCGTGGGAGTGGTATGGGCGCTATAGCCGAAGAGCGTGCGGACGCCATAACCCAAGAGTGTACCAGACACTATACCCCAAAACGATGGCAACGAGAGACAACATTCGTGATAAACTCCATTTTTAGAGTTTATCTTGTGTTGAATTTAGAGGATTTTGTCAATTTTTCTCCCATTTATTCACTAAGATAGCATGATTTTTGTTATTCTTCTTTAATTGTGCTTAAGAGTGAAAGCATGATTTTTAGGTCTTAAAATAGCTAAATTTAATTCACCTTGATTCCATTAGATGTATTGATATGTTTGTTAAGTGATTTCAGGATTAGGAGGTAAAGATTGGATTGAGGGAATGAAGAAAAAGCATGTAGAAATGGAGAACTCATGAAGAAATGAAGGAATCTTAAAGCTGTCAAACTGACCTCTTCGCACTTAATCGATCATAACTTGAGCTACAAAAGTCCAAATAACGTGGTTTCAGTTGCGTTGAAAAGCTAACATCCGAGGCTTTGAAATGGTATAATATTTGCCATAGTTGCATTGCGTATAAGGATGCGTATATGCACTTTATGCGTACGCATCGGTGCTGCACGTGACTCACTATACTACAACTCGTGGCCAGCGATTTTAGGAGCATTTTGGGTCCAATCCAACTCATTTCTGATGCTATTTAACCCAAGGATTGAAGGAGAAATACATGTAGAAGTTACCAATTAGTTTAGTTTAGTTTTCACATGCTTTTAATTTAGTTTTCTAGAGAGAGAAGCTCTCTCTTCTCTCTAGAATTCGGATTAGGTTTAGATCTAGATCTACCTCTTCTTCTTCTCTCTTAATTTTTCTCTTTCATCCTTAATTGTTCTCTTGTAGTTGTAACATTCTACTTCTCTTGTAATTCCTTTATATTGTTAGTTGTAGTTGATGAACCTTCTTTTGTAGATCTACATTTCTTCTTCAATGCAATTGATAAGTTCTTTGTTGTTTTATAATTGTTTCGCTTCTCTATTATTGATCTCTTGCTTTTGTAATTAGATCTCTCTTTAATTCTTGTAATTCAAGTTGTTTAATTTTAATGCCTTCCAAGTGTTTGATGAAATGCTTGAAAGGATGTTAGAGTAGAATTTTATGTTCTTGGCTTGGGATGGTAATTTAGGAACTCTTGGGCCACTAATGTCCAAGTAATTGATTATTGGTAACCATTGACTCTAGTTCTCACTAATTGACTTAGTGGATAGCTAGGACTTATGGACTTGAATTGATATAGCTCATTTGACTTTCCTTTACTAGTCACTGGTTAGAGGATGATTTAATGGTTGTGGTTAGTGATAAGGATAGAGATCCTTGACCTCCAAACCTTGCCAAGACCGTTTTCTCATTTAGATTTCATTGCCATCTACTTTTCTTGTTTCTCATCTCTAACCCCAACATATACAACCCATAACCAATAACAAGAACACTACCCTGTAATTCCTTTGAGAGATGACCCGAGATTTAAATACTTCGGTTTATAGATTTTAGGGGTTTGTACTTGTGACAAACAAAATTTTTGTATGAAAGGATTATTGTTGGTTTATAAGCTATACTTGCAACAAGATTTCATTAGTGAAATTCTAGACCACGCAAAAATTCGATCATCATTTCGCAAAGATGTAATGCCGGGCACGAGTCAAAAACTGACAAATGAGCTCATTACCTGCACTAGGTCTAGACATGCATCATACTTGTTTGCGTATATCTCTTGTGTGTATTTTGAATTCGTTCTTATGGTTGTATATTATGTATTGTTTGCTCTTGATTGTTGTTTGCCCTATGTTCCTTTGTTGTGGTCTGATTAATCTGGGACACGTGGTCGATTTATAAAAAACAACTTAATTTGTTTTATCCCGACCCTACTAACAACTCCCCAGTTCTTACCCCATATCTTCCTTTCCCCTTCAGATGGAGACGAGTGTCATTTTCTATGAGTTCGAGCAGCCTTATGTGTACGAGGATCCTGCCCTTCATAACTTCTATGTGGTCGCCGCGAAGCCTTGAGTTCATATATACGTAGTTAGAGATCATCCCTTCCATCACTCGTTAACTTCATCCCTCTTTGATTCTGTTGCACCGTATTCCTTTTCGCTATCGTGGTTACATCCCGATTCTGTCTACCATCCTTTTGATTTCATGCATGGAGGTCCTGTTCTAGCACAGCAGGATGGTCAGGCGGTGTCTGAGCCTGGCCCTGTCATCGATGATCCCATCCCTGAGTTTTCTCCAATAGATTCGGATATGTCAATAGAGTATCTGTTTACTCAATCCTCTAACCCTTTCGCCATAGAGTCAATTGGGACTTCAGTCACTGCGGTTGGTCAGCCATCAGCTGTTGAGCAGATTTCTCCTAATGGTACAACTTCAGTAGGAGGTGGCAGTGATGGTAGCCCCCAGTGTACACCCGAGGTCATCATTATTTCTGACGACGAGGACACCGAGGAGATAGAGATTGAGGATCTGACTTCTGAGGACGATGAGGATCCTGAGATGGATATAGAGATCGTGGACTTGACCTCTGACAACGATTAGGCAGCGACATCAACACTTTCTTTTGGGCAGCTTTCTAGTTTAGCGTTTCTTTTGTCTTAGACTCTAACTTTTGTTTTTCGAGAGATCAGATTATAAGACTAGGCTAGTCTAGGTGTCAGATTCGGGGGCTTCTTAGCTGGAAAACTCGTGAAAATCTATAGTATTTTAAGAATATCTAGAGTGTTATCATAAACAAAATAAAACAAGGACTTATGTGCAATAGGTAGAAGAGAATATCAAGATAAATTTTAGAAATCAAATATGTTTAATTTAACTTTAAAAGTTAATTTGATTATAATATCTACTAATATTCTTTTTTTAATAAATACTTGAAGAATTTAGTGAGTCATATCGAAAAATAAATAGAAAAGTGTTATGTCTACTGAAAGAAATGTTGAAGATTGATCTGTGTATTAATTTTTTTTAGAAGCTAAAATATCCATTTTTAAAATTCTTGAAGACTGATTTGGATAATACTCCATCACAAAATAAACTAAAGCCTGATTTGTTTGTTAAAATAAAATTCTGGAGATATTTTTTGTATTTTTTTTTTTATTTTTAAATTAAAATATTTATTTTTAAAATTTTTTGAGATTGGTTTCGATAATTACTCAAAAAAAATTATCGACACCGGCATAAATCATCTATAACACCGTCGATACTCTACGATTTTCTAGTTGTTTGAGTAGCGATGAGCTTCGGTAAAATAAGTTACCATTTAAATTTTAGGTGAATGCTATGGTGCCTAAAAGATGTTGCCTATTTACTAAAAAAGGTTAAAAAATAATATTTAATTTAAAAAATATAACAATAAATAATTTTTAAAAAATTAAAACTTACTACAGAAAGTAAGTTAGGCAAAATTTAGGCACCAACTTATAGGCACCATAGAATTGGCCTAAATTTTATTGTTGGTCATTGGTAATTATTGTTGTTGAAAGTTATAAACGTCTCGTTTGAAAATTTAGTTTATCACATCATTGCTTAATAAAATAAATTAACTGTTGCAATTATAATTAATTAATTATACAGCTTCAGATTTTAAAGATTCAAAAAATAAAATATAAAAAATCGTATGAACTAAAACAAAATAGGTGTCTTTTACAGGTATGATCTAAAAGTTCTCCATGTATTTTGCATATGGACTTTGACTAAGCGAGATTATACATATGTCAATTTCAATAGACGCCATATTTTTTCCTTATTCTATATATTATAGATGTTTTTTTTTTTTTTTCATAAAAGCTAATACATAAATTTTGATATAACTTTTAATTTTATGTACATTATTTTTCTACACTTTTTTATATACGTAGTATAAAAGAAAAAAATTACTTTTATTAATTATTTTTAATACTCAAAGTAAAAAAATACAAAATAAAATCTACACAAAATAGTTTAAAATATATTCCTATTTCTAAAATAATTACACATCAGAAACATGAAAAAAAAAAACAGAATAAACAAGTGCTATTTTGAAAAGCGAAAAATCTCACAAGGAGAAAATCTTGAAAAATGCCTTTAATTATTGTTTATCTAAAATAAAAATCTGAATACTCTTCTCTCTAAATATTATTTAAGTATACCTTTTAGAATAAGTTAAAAATTATCTTTCTTACTAATTAATTCTTATTGATTGTCCTTAGAGGTAATTAATTTAATTTCCCTGTTGTAGACATTTAATCCACCAAAAAACAACACAGATAGCACTTTAGGGTCATACCTTGAGACCAAAACAAATTGCTAACAGTAATGAGGCAATTCTTATTGTTCAGCAGCTAACTCCTTTGTTGTTTCTACATTTTCCCCCCTTCTTCCAGTTGCATCTCTTCCTCACATTTTCTTCGCCTTTTTAAATACTCAAAAAGTATTATGAAGCTTCAGCCCTGCGAAATGCGTTTACCAAAATTGTTAACATTTAAGGCTACAATTTTTGCTTAATTAAGCTCTCTCCATATATATAAACATTTCAATTAAGCTCTCTCCATAATAAGCTACAAAAAAAACTAACCTTTGTATTTCGATTGGGATGATTTGCCTTTATTTCTTCATCACTATCTTCCAAGCGAAAAACTCGAGAGAGAACAAGAAGTTATGCTAATCGAGTGAGATAACAAAGACGAAAGTTTTTTTTTTTTTTTTTTTTTAAGTCAAATATGCAAAGCTACAAGATGTTCTTAAAAATAAACCATATATGATATGATGGATGGAAAGAAAAAGCGTGGGATTAAAAGATGTAATAATTTCCAGACACGAAAGCACCTTGGCATGTTCTTTTATTGCAGATGTGCGAATAAGTTATATTTAAAGGAAAAAATAGTAATTTTTATTTGTTGATTAAAAATATATAGGGCTTTATTCAAAATTAAACTTATACTCCTAATCAGATATTTATTTATTTATTTATTTTGACTAGATAGAGTATTTTTTAGGGAACAAATTAAATAAAATAGATATTTTTTAAATCGTATTATATCTAAATAAAAACTTTTAGAAACTAAAATAAAAGATAAAGGTTCTAATTAAACAAAAAACATATTTATAACAAAAAATAAATTTAATATTGATACACTATCAATTTAAAAAAATTTTAAATGTATATCTAATTATGTAACATTCTATTAGCAAAAATAATTATTTTTTACCTTAACGGTGAATATGATTATTTAAAAAAATAAATATAATTAAATAATTATATAAAATATTTTATACTATAAATATATTAAAATTAAACGCATAAAAAAATTAAAATGACTTTTTTTTTCTCTTTGGCCACGTATACATCAAAACACACAAGACAAACAACCCACGCACATTTCTATAAGTTGAAGTTATCAAATTTTTCCATTTTAAATTTTGGTATTGACATCGATCTTAAATCTAAAATCAAGAATATCTCTAAATTATTTGTTTTCATGTGAAAGATCATACAATATATATTATTGTAATCACATAGCATATTCAGATTGAACTTTTCTTCGAAATCAAATGGTTCTAAATTCCTAAATTCTAATATATATATTACTTTTATATTAAAATTTTTACATATTTTTATTTTAAATATTAAAATAATTAATAAAAAAAGAAAAAAATTATATTTTACAATATAAAAAATTATTATATATAGTATAAATATTATTTTTTAAAATTAAAATAGGATTCTTGAATAATAAAAAAAAATTTATTTAAATTTTTTTTTCTAAGTTTATAACAACCACCCTAGTTGTTCTTAGAAATGGAGCCCGATGTGAGTTGTGACCATATAATATAAGAGGCAAATATAAAATACTATACAAGCCTAAGTCACAAAATTTAAATTGTTTAAAATTCAAAAGATGATATTTGTGTTTAGAATCATTTAGGGTCCGGTTGACAAGTTTTAAAAGCTATTTTTTTTAATTTTTGACTTATAAAAAGTAATAGTATTAATATTTAGTATAATTTTTAAAATTAAATTGTAACTTTTTAAGAAGTTATTTAAGTGTTTATGAAAAAGTTAAAAAAAATAAATTTTCTCATAATAAATTTTTTTTATCACATTTCTTTTAAAATAAATATTTTTAAAATTAAAAAATTAAATACAAAATAACTTACCTATAAATTATTTTTAATATAAGTATTTATTGTTTAAATTATTTTTTTAAAAATAATTTAATTAAATTGTTTATAACCTTAGGATAATGCATGCCCCAGTCACCAACAATTGTACCTTCACCTTAAATACAATGCTAGAGTCACTAATAAATTTACCTTAACCTTACTACAATAATGCCCGAGTCACCAATAATTGTACCATAACCTTAAATGCAATGTCCGAGTCACCAATAATTGTACCTCAACCTTATCGTTTTGCCGGAGTCTATGGATGCTATTATAGCTGCAGTATTTGGTTGTTATTTGACCCAGTTGATTGCTGTATTTCTAAGAAATTGTAGAAAGGGGACATGTATTAACATTGTCATATTTTGGGCAGTTGGATGGGCGCCTGATCCAACTCACCCAGCATTTACTTTTTTTTGTTTTGTGTCAACTGTTGTAACATATATTCTTTCTTATCCACAAATAGAAAAAAAATGTTAATTTTAAGTGAAAAAATTAATAAGATAATAAAATAATAAATTATCATTAAATGTGTAACTTTTATTATATATAAAATTATTATGCTAATTTAAGAGGAATTAGATATTTATTTTTTATTTTACCAATCTTTTCGATTTACAAAAACAATCCAAAAAAATAGTCATAAGAATTGAGTAGCAAATGTGATGATATTTTCTAATAATAATAATTTTAAAAAAATAAATATATGATTGACTTTGATCCATAATTAAAAGTCAGGTCTAAAATAAAGAAAAATAATCAGCCACCGTGGAAGAGTTATAGAAAAATATCCAGGACATCATTTCAATTGTATAAATATTTTATGTAGTATTTTTTCAACTTTAATTCATAAAATTTACATTAAATGTTTGTTAATTTAAGTATTAAAATCGTCTTTTATAAATACTATTCCATACTCACTAAAAAATTTTGAACGACGACGTTGTTTCGCTGAAAAAGATGTCGAAATTCTATTGAAAAAGATGTTAAGACAAAATCCTCATCAAAAGAAATCTGGATATTTCAATACAAAATATAATAATTTATTCACATAATTTTCTAATATTATCAAGATATTTTTATTTTAATTGTTTTGTGCATATAACACCAAAATACTAACATCGCTTTTTAAATAAGCATCTTTATAACAAAATTAATGAACTTAAATAAGAAAAAAAGTTCTTAAGTTTAATAGTGTTTATTAAAATATTATATTTTTGACAAAATTAATAAAAAAAATTTGGCGGTATATTCAAAAATATTAATTTATATAATAAGTTTATCCAAAAAAATAAAACTAGTAATTTTATCGTTAATATGACCCTTTTCAAATGATTTGTTTAGAAATTAAATCTTTATTCTTTTATGATTATCTTATATATACTTCATATTTTTGTGGTTATTTGAATGGTTTTCAACTTTTATTGAATACAAGAACAATTTCGTTAGGTAATCAAAAAAATTCTGCCAGCTCTCATCAATTTTCGTTGGGTTGGATTTTAAAATTCATCAAACAAAAAAAATACACTTCAGTTATCCAAATTTACTCTAATTTAGAATTACATTAAATCACTTTTTCCTACTTTTTTTTTTCCCGCTGTGCATATCCCTTTTATCTCCATCCTATTGCTGAACAACCATCCCATGGCGACGCATCGCAGACCTCCGTCACACACCGATTCCATCTCCGCAACTCGACGACGCCAACACCACACGCGAGAACGCTGTCGTCACAAATCGTCGCACGGTCGCACCGCCAACCTTGATAACTTCTGTGGCGTCAACGCTGGTCTTTCGTTGGCGAGCTCTCATCAGCGTCAACAATGGTCTTCCGTTGGTGAGCAGCTCAATGCCACTACTGCCGCTCCAAACGAAGGTGACCGTCGCTACTCCATTGAAGTTGCGTCGCCTTCTCTGCTAGACCACTTGACGCCGCCTCTCCCATGCTTGGCCTCCACGCATGCTACGCTGGACTTTTAATGGAAGTGTCTTTTTAATTTGATCGTGTCTTTTTTATGGTTCTGTCTAATGGAAGTGTATTTGTGGACGTGTCTTCTGGATGTATTCTTTTATGCATGTGTCTTCTAGTAGAAGTGTTTTTATCGGTCTGCGTAGTGGCACAGTAACAGCACAATCACGATGTCGGCAACAGTACCTGTAGAGGGATTAGGTTTGATAGTGGGTCTAGGTTTAGAACGTGAATTGAATATGAAATTACTGTTTTTGGACAATCATTATGTTACGGCCTGGCCCAAACACCACGCGGGCCGACCCGACCCGTAGGCCACCCGACCCGAACGGTCGGGTGCGAGGCGCTCAACCACCGACCCGGACACGCGTCCTTGACAGCTCTCTACTACAGCTGTATGGGGAAGTTTCAAGGAAGGTGGGTCTACCCTTGCGGGACCCACTTCTGACACGGTATATAAGGGGAGGGTCCTACCCCTCCCCCAAGGTACGTCACACATACCACTTTACCCCATTTCTCGCCTGCATCACGACTGACTAGAGCGTCGGAGTGTCTTTGCAGGTGACACCCCCTCTCCACGCAAAGAACTCAGGACGTCGGCTACTCCATATTTGGCCCCGCAACCCGGAACCAGGCCATACCCCTACTCATCAACCCGAAGCCCCCTCCGAACCGTCCGGTACCTGACAAACCGAACATTGACGCCGTCTATGGAGACCGAACGTAAATGGACGTCATAGCAAGTGCTGCGGACCCAGGCGACAGGGCCAATCCGAGGGGGGCAGCCTCCGTGGCTTCCTCCCGGGGACGCACGAGATCCCCTCCTCGACGACCCGAGCCACCTTCACGAGCCCAAGAAAGACACCCCTTCGGGGGAACTGGCAGTGATAGCGCCAGGATAATGCAGGAACTGCGCCATAGGGTGCAGAACCTGGAGCGCCAGCTGGCAGATCAGGAGCACCGTCAACAAACTTCCGATCCCAACTATTTCCCGTCTCCCGAGATCCGGGGAAGAACCTCTCACAGAAGCCGCTCCCAGCGCACTCCCACCCCAAGATTGGGATCTGAAAGTAGCCGGGAAGACCAGGAACACCCGAGAAGACGGTATGACCCCTTCATCTATGCCCGATCTAGATGGACTTGCGCCGCTGGGCGAGATCGGGAAGACGACGGAGAAAGAACGAGGAGAACGCGACGACCTGTGATCATGGGAGCAACCCCCTTCCACCATTCCATCCTCGAGGTCCGGCTACCAAAGCACTTTGATAAGTCGACAGACATGAGGTACGATGGAATTCAAGACCCACATGAGCATCTAACGGCCTTCGAGGCCAGAATGGATTTGGAGGGGGAAGGCGACGAAGTCAGGTGTCGCGCCTTCTCGATCATTTTGGCGGGACCCACAATACGGTGGTTTAATAGCCTCCCGCAAGGTTCTATCGCTAGGTTCTCGGATATTAGCCGCGCCTTCTTGGCCCAATTCACTACCCGAATTGCGAAGGCGAAACACCCGATCAACTTACTCGGGGTGACACAAAGGCCCGGCGAGCAGACCAGAAAATACTTGGATCGGTTCAACGATGAGTGTTTGGAGATCGACGGCCTAACCGACTCGGTGGCCAGTTTGTGTTTGACGAACGGACTTTTGAATGAGGATTTCAGGAAGCATCTCACCACGAAGCCAGTATGGACGATGCAGGAGATCCAAAGCATAGCCAAGGAATATATCAACGATGAAGAAGTCAGTCAAGTCGTGGCTACCAACAAGCGGTAGCCCTCCTACCATCAACCTCGGTAGCACGGTGGCGGAGAAAGGCAGAAGGAGCGCACCAGGGACGGCGGTCCAGGCAAGACATCCGGGCCATTTACTCGAGTCAAAAAGTTCACCAATTACACCCCTCTCACCGTCTCCATTGTAGAAGTTTATCAGCAGATAGCCGAGAAAGGAATCTTGTCGAAGCCCCGACCTCTAAAGGACCGAACCGGAGGGAACAAGAGCCTCTATTGTGATTATCATAAGGGCTATGGATATAAGATGCAGGATTGCTTCGACCTGAAGGACGCGCTAGAGCAGGCGATCCGGGACGGAAAGCTAGCCGAGTTCTCGCACCTCATCAGGGAGCCGAGGAGACGTGAACGAGACCGAGATGGGGAGGACAAAAGCCGCGCGGTAAAATGACGCCAAGAGCCCGAGGACAATGAGCGCGGCCTCACCATAGTAAATGTGGTAATCGGAAGAGACGCGGCTCCGAGGTCGAAGTCGGCACACAAAAAGGATGCCAAAGTCCTAGCGGTCTCGTCGTCTAGCCCCACGCCAAGTTCTAAGAGGACCCCACCCATATCATTTAGTCCGGACGACCAATGGTTTGATGAGATCACGGAAAACCCTCCAATGGTCATCACGGGTAGGGTAGGGACCGGCTTGGTCAAAAGGATCCTCGTGGACACTGGCGCTGACTCGAATATCATGTTCCGCAACGTGTTCGATGCCCTAGGCCTCTGAGATGCCGATCTAAAAACCCACCAGCACGGTATAGTAGGCTTGGGCAACCACTTCATCAAGCCTGATGGAATAATCTCCCTGCCTATATCCATAGGGTCAAGACAGAGGAAAAGGTCGGTAATCGCGGAGTTCGTGGTCCTCCGAGACTCCACAGCCTACAACATCATCCTTGGGAGAAATACCATCAACGATCTTGGGGCAGTGATCAGCACAAAGATGTTGGTAATAAAGTTCATCACTGATAACGGATCTGTGGGATCCATAAGAGGGGACTTGGAAACGGCAGTCGCTTGCGACCACGCCAGTCTCTCCTTAAGAAAGAAATCCAAAGAGGCGTCGGGAGTCTTCCTCGCCGACCTGGACGTCAGAGTCGAGGACAAGCCTAGACCCGAGCCAGAAGGAGACTTAGAGAAGTTCAGGGTTGGCGACTCCGAGAAAAAGTTTACTTTCGTCAACAGAAACCTTCCACACCAATTGAAAGAACCTTTAATGGAAATGATCAGGGCTAACGGCGATCTCTTTGCCTGGACGCCAGCCGACATGCCTGGGATAGACCACCAGATCATGTCTCATCGCTTGGCAGTCAGGGCGGAGGTCAAACCAATAGCCCAAAGGAGAAGGAAAATGTCACAAGAAAGAGTAGAGGAGGTGGCCAGGTAGACAGCTAGCCTCCTTGAAGCGGGGTTCATACGAGAGCTCGATTACTCGACCTGGCTGTCGAACGTAGTCCTAGTTAGAAAGCACAATGGTAAAATGGAGGATGTGTGTGAATTACTCCGACCTTAACAAGGCATGTCCCAAGGACTCCTACCCCCTATCCAACATAGATGCGCTTGTCGATGCGGTGCCAGGATACCGGTATCTGAGCTTCATGGATGCTTACTCTGTTTACAATCAGATACCGATGCACTGGCCTGACGAGGAAAAAACGGCGTTCATAATGCCAGGTGGGACATACTACTACAAGGTAATGCCATTCAGGCTGAAGAACGCGGGAGCCACCTACCAAAGGTTGATGAACAAGATATTCAGCAACCTTATAGGCAAAACGGTGGAGGTATACGTAGATGATATCTTGGTAAAAACTAACCGGCCTAATGACCTCACAAGCGACCTTGAAAGCGTGTTCGCCTCGCTTCGACAGCACGGCATGAGGCTCAACCCACTCAAATGTGCCTTTGCCATGGAAGCAGGAAAATTCTTGGGGTTTATGATAACCCAGAGGGGAGTAGAGGCCAACCCAAAAAAATGTCAAGCAATACTCCAGATGAAGAGCCCGGGGTGTGTCAAGGACATTCAGAGGTTGGCGGGAAGGCTCACAGCGATTTCCCGCTTCCTCGGGGCGTCGGCTGCTAAGGCGTTACCATTCTTCAATTTGATGAAGAAAGGGGTAGCTTTCGAGTGGACCCCGGCATGTGAAGAGGCTTTTGAACACTTCAAGAAAATACTGGCATCACCACCAGTCCTCGGGAAGCTCAAGAACGGTGAACCGTTATACTTGTACTTGGCCATAACGGATGAAGCGATGGCAGGCACAACAACCAATCTACTTTGTGAACAGAGCACTGCAAGGAGCGGAACTTAGATATATTAAATTGGAGAGGCTAGCACTTGCGCTTCTACACTCTTCCCGTAGATTACGACAGTACTTTCAAAGTCATAAAGTGGTCATTAGGACGGATCAGGCAATTCGCCAGGTCCTCCAAAAGCCCGACTTAGCGGGAAGAATGATGACCTGGGCAGTCGAACTATCCCAGTACGACTTACAATACGAACCCAGGCACGCGATCAAAGCGCAATCCATGGCCGACTTCTTGGTGGAGATGACAGGAGACCCAACCGAGGCACCGAGCACACGGTGGAAACTCCACATAGACGGAGCCTCCAACCAAACATTCGGCGAAGCCGGGATAATCTTAGAAAGCCCCACTGGGGTCGTTTACGAGCAGTCGATCAAGTTTGAGTTCTCGGTGTCAAACAACCAAGCGGAATACGAAGCCCTCCTTGGCGGATTGGTCCTGGCTAAGGAAGTTGGAGCCACAAGACTCGAAGTGTGTAGCGATTCACAGGTCGTGACTTTGCAAATAAATGGGGCATATCAGGCCAGAGACTCGTTGCTACAAAAATACCTGGAAAAAGTTTAGGAACTAACCGAGCAATTTGAGGAAGTCTCAGTGCAGCACGTCCTGAGAGAGAGGAACATGCGAGCAAACCTCTTGTCAAAGCTGGAAAGTACCAAGCCAGGAGCGGGAAACCGATCTCTCAACCAAGGCCTAGCAAGAGAGCCGACAGTTACTCTCCATATAACAAGGGTGGGACCCTCTTGGATGGACCCGATTACCGACTTCCTGGAAAGTGGCCAAATCCCTGACAATGAGAAGATGGCCAGAGCGTTAAGAAGGAAAGCGGCCAAGTATGCGATCATACAAGGTCAGTTGTTTAAAAAGGGACTTAGCCAACCCTTGCTGAAATGCCTGCACCCCGACCAAACAGATTATGTGCTCAGAGAGGTCCATGAGGGGTGCTGCGGTTACCACATCAGGGGGCAAAGCCCTAGCAAGAAAGCTCATTAGAGCTGGTTATTACTGGCCATCGATGATGAGAGACTCCCAAGAATTTGTAAGAAAATGTGTCAAGTGCCAAGAGCACGCCAATTTCTACAAGGCCCCGGCAACCGAGCTCAATATATTGACGTCTTCCCAACCGTTCTCTCATTGGGGATTCGACCTCCTGGGACCCTTCCCGGTAGGTCCAGGGCAAGTCAAATACCTCATAGTTGCTGTCAACTACTATACCAAGTGGATAGAGGTCGAGCCACTGGCCAGCATATCCTCATCCAATTGTTGGAAGTTTATGTGGAAACAAGTGATAACTCGATTCAGCATCCCTGAGGTCATCATCTCCGATAACGGGACGCAGTTCACCGATAAAAAGTTCGTTGAGTTCCTTGCTGGTTTGGGCATCAAGCAAAAATTCTCATATGTGGAACACCCGCAAACGAATGGCCAAGTCGAGGCCGCAAACAAGGTCATCTTGCTAGGCCTCAAAAAGCGGCTTGATAAGAAAAAGGGACCATGGGCTGACGAACTCGTCTCCGTCCTCTGGTTCTACCATACAACCGTGAAATCATCTACAAGGGAAACCCCATTCCGTCTGACATACGGGGTGGATGCTATGATACCTGTAGAAGTCGGCGAGCCGAGTCCACGGCTGCTTCTGGGAGGAGTAGAGGAAGCTGTAGAGAAAGACCTAGTAGACGAGGCTAGAGAAAGAGCTCAATCCCCTCTTCTCAAAATACATTTCGAACTGCTTCCCTTATAATTCGAATTGGTGAGATTCGAACTACTCTGTGCATAATTCGAATTAGTTGAATTCGAACTACCTTGAATTCCATGCATGAATAGTTCGAACTGGTCACATTCGAATTACACTTCCCTATTAATTCGAATTGACCTGGTTTGAATTACTTGTGGTTTCCTAGTTCGATTTAGATTGATTCGAATTACATAGAAACATGCTTTTGGGTGATTCCTGTTACATTTTTTGCTTTAGTAGAATTCTGTAATTTTTCCTTCCATTTGGTTTAATATTGTGATTTGCCCTAATTGATGACTATAGATCACAAAATGTGTTGACTCTATAGTACTACTATTTTTTTTTATTCTTACTATAAAATTCAACACTATAACATACTAAACCAATTTCAAACTATTTTGTGGAACTAACCGTTTTCAAGTGTATAGGAATCTCATTCCTCGACTTAGTGCATATTTTATTTTCTGTTATATCTATTATACCAAAAAAAAAATGTATTTTGTATTCTTTAATTACGGTATTATTTATTGGTTCCTTATCAATAATTTTTATTACATCATATAAATTTATGCCTTTTTGTCTATGGTTAATCTAAACTAATTTCAATAAAATTATAGACAAAGTCGTTATAAGAAGTACCTGTTCAAGTGGAATTAGAACTTGCTGATCTTCTACAGAAGTCTTCGCCTCTTGACAATCGAATACCATCCATTTATACACTTGTATATATAGTTCTTTTAGGTTTGGAAATTGAAGCCTGTGTAGTCCCGGATAAAAGTATTTGAGCAGTGGCACTTCTGATAAGTACAGAAAACTTAGAGAATCAAACACAATCTTTATGGGGGTGTCTTCTAATTCTGAGACTGTTTTATCCTTTGCAAATATTTTTACCAACTGATCACAATTGTTTATTGAAAGTGTTTTCAGCATGACAAAATCTTTAGGCATGGATGATGGAAACACATACTCAAGACTATCACATCTATCAACTCTCAAATCTTGAAGAACTTGGAAGTGAATCATTCCTTTGGGATCCGTGTCCCACACATGTGTCAAATTTGGTAGATTCTCTAAAGACACTTTTTTCAAACGGGACATGCCCATAGCTGTTGTCACCTTATTGCTACTGTCGTCATTCATATTAAAGATGACTTGCACTGCATCGCAATCGGCAACTTCCAGATTTTCCAAATTCTTAAAGCAATGAAGCAAATGAAATGGAATTACATACGCAAGATAATCACATCTCTTCACAACCAAAGATTTTACATTGCGAAACATATTCACTTGCACCAATGTTTTATCTTGACGCCATACTTGTAACTCTGACGATTTGAAAGCTGCAAATGAACCTATAAATAGATGTGTCTTATGAGAATCAAGTTTCTGTAAATTACAATATGTATTTTTGGTTTTATATACAATTAAAAAGTGATATGATTTAATAAATAAAATTAACAAAAACTAGAGAATATGAAAAAAGATTTTTAATTTAATATAGTGCATGTCTAAATATGACTAATATAGAAAATAACATAAAGTAGCAGTTTAGTTCAATATTTAGCAATGTAGCAAATACAAGTGGAAGGATATTAAGAAGGAGGCGCACAATTAAAAAGAGGACATCAGAAGGCTTGGAAAAGGAGCATATATCATAAATGAGCTGACAGAGTACCTTATCTATCATTTGAATGGTGGCATTCAAGTCACCTTCCCAATACCCTTTCTCTTCCTCGCCAAATCTTTCTCTGACAAGTACACTTTTTAGCTTGGGTGCTCTTATGTGCTTTGCGGTGAACGTTTTCATGTTGGGGCAATCTGATAGAATCAGTTTTTCTAACAAGGACACCCAAAACTCACAATATAAGTTGCTACAGAAACTTTTGAGGTTGCTTAGTCCTTCAAGTTGTATAGTTATCAACTTGGCAAAGACAATTTTAATCTCCTCGTCATTTCCCTCCTCATCCTTGGTAACTATTTCATTTAATTTACCACATTTGGCTATCTTCATGGTGGTGAGTTGAACCAAACTCTTTGCTGTTGAGCATGTCATTAGAGTTTTCAATTTATGACAGCTCTTCACTTCCAAGTATGTCAAGTGATTGAAGGACACGGAGGAATGTGCCAACCTCCTCAATTTGTCGCAGGAATATAATTTCAGGCGCTGCAGTGATCTCTGAAGAGCAGGATCTCTTTCAAATCCAATATCCTCCATCTCTCGTGCCCACAGTTAATTCCTTAAGAAGTAATACGGTTCCCAACCTTTGCTGCGAAGAGGTGTTTTCACTTGGCACGAACTCTCTAATGTTAGAATCAAAACTCAATTCAAAGGTTTGTAGATTAGGAATAGTGTGGAGGAAGCAGTATAAAGTCTCATGATCACTCTGCCATTGGCTCAAGTAAAGCTCTTTCAAAGAGTTAAAGCGATACTTGCCTCTGTTGTTCATTAACCATTTGACTCCTTTTGAGGTGATTTTCAGAAGTTCCAACTTGGACATTACCTGTACATCAATTTATATTGAAAATAAATTTAGCAAATATCTTCTTATGTTTATATTTTAAATAAAGGTAAGTAATTTTTTTTGTCTTTTAACATTTGCGCTTTTTTTTCAAAAATATCCTTAACGTCTTAGTTACATTCAATTTTGTCCCTAATATTTTCAATTTGAATCAAAATTATCGCTGAATGTTAATTTTATGTAAGACGTTAGGACAAAATTGAAAACGTTTAAAGATAATTTTGACACAAATCGAAAACGTTAAGGACAAAATTGAATAAAATTAAACGATAGAGTATTTTTGAAAAAAATTCAAATATTAGGGACAAAAAATTTACTTTTAAATGATTATTTCATCAATTAATAATAATAATAATAATAATAATAATAATAATAATAATAATAATAATAATAATAATAATAATAATAATTTGTCGTTATTCATGGAATGTCTATGCGACCATGAGACTCATGATCATGATGTGGTGGATATGAATTGGAGTAGAGTAGTAGACAATAAGGTCATATGTTTTACTAAGCATTCTCACCTTTTCAGCCGATAAAAATGCTCTTTTTTCTTCATTGTCACTTTCTGTTTTGAATATTTCCAGATTTGGACACGAAGTCACTGTCAGTTGCTTCAATTTTGGACACTCTACAATATGTCTCCCTTTGTAGAAGCATCGGATGCTTGGTAAGCTAGAAAACGACATTGCAACTACTTCAGGAAACTCCAATGCTTCATTGCTTGTTTTTGATCCACCATCACAGGCAATGATTTCCACCAAATTTGACATGAGTAAATCGAAAACTATTCTAGATTTTCAAGATCCTTGGCTATAGAAGATGGCAACACATTGCTCAATGTGTTACATTCAGAAATCTCTATACTCTGCAGATTTGTGAAGTTAACCACTCCTTTTGGATCTTCACTCCACACATACTTCAAATATGGGAGATTATGCAAATCAATAACCTCTAGTGGTGATGCAAATTTTGCATCACTTTGTTGTGGAGGACATCTACTTTCGAAAATGAATTCCACCCTCACACATGAATAAACCTTCAAGCTTTTCAAACTCAAATAACAGCATTTCATGTATCTAGGGAAAATCTTGTCAATCTTATTGCACTGGCTGATATCGACAGAAATGAGACTAGAAAATGAATCTGCCCTTACTTCATCTTCATGTGGCCATATTTCTTTTAGCATCTCCATTCGACTTAACTGGATTTCCTCCAACTTAGGAAAGATACAATCCTATTTTGATGCAAAATAGTACAATTATATAATATGCATAAAATATAAAAAAATCTATTACAAACTTTACGAACTTACGTACCTTTGAGTACTTATTGTTATTTCCTTCGGTGATGAATAACTTTTCCATTAGTGAACACTCACTTATGAAGATGCTTTTTAGCTTACAGAGACTACGAGCCACAGTCAACGAGCATAAATATGTCAAGTTACAGTCTTCCAAAGTTAATTTTATCAAGTTCTGAAAACAATCATTTGAAAGTTGATCGCTCCATATCCTGTGAATCTTAATTGAGAATAACTTTAAGCTCTCCAATTTCGGAATTTTTACCTGTAAGAAATTAAACACACACAAAACTATGTTACTATGTTTGCCATCACTGATATAAAAATGTTAAATACAGATTATTTTAAACTTGATGAAAGCCATACATTTTCATCAAAGAGAGAAAAGGAAGTTGTGGTACTCTGCTCATCCTCTACCGGGATAATTCTCGTGTCATCAGTGATTCTTGCTTGCTTTTCCATAAATTGACGTTCCAAAGGCATGTCTGCATTGTTGTAAAAACTGACAAATGATGGTAAATTATGTAGTGTCAAAGAGCATAACTTGTGAAGCACAACCTTGTTAGATCCTTCTCCTTCCTCACCAACAATTGCTTGTAGAGAACCGCATTCAGGGACATCAACTGTTTCCAGATTAGTAAGAAATACAACAATGTAAAAGAAGAATATGCTCTTCAATTGGGGGCACATCTTCACTTTGATTGTCTTTAGTCTAGAGAATGAGGAATCTGTAATACGACTGCAACATATATTATTTATGTTCTTTAGGTTGAAAAGGCTGAGAAACTCTAAACTAGGAAAAGCATCATGAGGTTGTGATAGCTCCATTGAGTTCACAATGTATTCAATGTCTTTGTTATTTACGATGGACAAGTGTTTCTGATGAGTTTGAAAACTCTAAATTAATATTTGTGATAACTAAATATTATTAAAATAATTAATTATAAAATTATTAATTTGATTTTCATTTAACATATGTTAATTAATAATTTTGTGTTGCAGATTTTATATTTGGGCCGAAATGAAAAGAAGAAATCCCAAGCCCAATAAAATCAATATTCAGCCTTGATGTTAAAATTATTATGAGGATGGTGGCTGAAACAAGTGTTTTATTAAATGGGCTAGCAATTGTGATAAGAAGCCCAATTAAAGGTCTTGGTATGAGACCAAAAATGCTTGGTCCGAAATTATAAGGAATTGGGGCACAATATTATTTTATTCACTTAACAAAGGAAATCCATTCCTTTGATTATGCACTGCATGCTCCAACGGAACTCCTTTACTCATCATGATGGATTTCAAAATTTATTAGAGTAAAGTTAATAAGTGCATGGGAAATATGAGAGAGAGTGTCATTGACATGATTGATGGCATTAACATTACACGCCACCCAGGAAAGTAAAAGCAAGCTATTTTCAATTAATGTGTTTAATCACTTTGAATTGCTTTTCTTCAGATTTTCTCTTCTCTCTCATCTCTTTCTTGCTTCCTCTTCGGTCACTTCAACAGAAATTATGGAAGCCATTGAAACTACTTTGAGCTATCAAAATGAAGAAAGAGCAAGCTACAAGATCATCACAATGATGGCAAGAAAACACAAAAAATATAGTGGCTGAGATTCTTATCACATATGGTAAGATATGGTGATGATATCTTAGCCTCTCCATACCAAAAATGGAGGAAGAAGATTCGGCCAGCAAGGAGGAGATTCTTGGAGGCGTGACTTGTCTTTGGTTCTGCTCAACCACCACAGGAAGTAGCTAGAGTGGCGAAGTAATGGTAGAGGCAGAGATTGAAGCAGATGAAGTCATCATCATCATGAAGCATCAAGGGCCAGAAATCCATCTTGGAGAACAAGCCAAGGATGGAGAGCTCGGATTGATGAAGAGTGATGACCAAGGAAGGACTAGAGGTAATTGCATGTTGGTTATTGCATGGTTATCTCTTCTCTCTTTGTGTGGCCGAACCGGTTATGTGTGAAGGAAAAGAAGCTAAGCTTGCGTTTTGGCTTCAAGTGTGGGGGCTTCCCTCTTCTATAAAAAGAGTGAACAACCACTGTTAGAAGCAAGGAGTTAGAAGTAAGCAGTGAGAGTGCAAGGCACAGGATTCTCAGAGCTACCTAAGCTTACAGATTTTCTTCTCCTTCAATGTATTCTGTTTAGTATTTTTCTGTTTAATTTTGTCATGTCTTGAGTCTCATGGAAAAAGGCAAACAGTGAGGTTTGTAATGAAAAAGCCATAGAGCGAAAAAAGGCAGAGAGTGCAAAATTAAAAGAAAAAGCCATAGATGTCTTAGAGTTCCTTTGTTCATCTATGTTGTGTTTCATGATTCTGTGGAAATCCCCTTGTAAGTTGGGTTAGCACTTTACAAGTTGTAATCAGATTGATTATAGTGAAATTCCATTATGTTTGTGATGGAGACTGGATGTAGGCTGCATTGCACTTAGCAGCTGAACCAGGATATATCTGGGTGTAATCTTCAACTCTTCTCTCCTACATTTCTGTTTCTACTGTACAGGAGCAAAAACTAATATTATCTTGTGCCAAGTGACGAGACAAAAAAAAAGTCTCGTGGCAAGGGACGAGACAAAACAAAGTTGCTCGTGTCCAGTGACGAGCAAAAACAGAAAAGTCTTCTCTGAAGGTCAGCAAGTGTTAGCATCGAAAAAAGGGGGCTAAGATTCAACCCCCCCTTCTCTTAGCCACTGAAACCATCAATTGGTATCAGAGCTTGGTCTCAAAGAGATCAAGCTTTGCAGCTTGGAGTAAAGATCCTTATGGCAGAAAACAGTGGCGCAAATGTGGTGTCCTACAATCTGACTGAAGGACAATCAAGCAACAGACCTCCTCTTTTCAATGGGAAAAATTATACCTATTGGAAGGAGAGGATGAAGATATTTGTACAAGCAGTAGACTACAGACTTTGGAAGATCATCCTTCAAGGGCCTCAATATCCAACTACTACAAGTGCCGAAGGAGTGGTTTCTCTCAAACCAGAAGCAACATGGACCGAGGAAGATAGAAAAAAGGTGGAGTTAAATGCCAAGGCAATAAATCTGCTCAACTGTGCTATCAGCTTCGAGGAGTACCGACGGGTATCACGATGCACAACAGCAAAGAAAATCTGGGACAAATTGCAAATCACCCATGAAGGAACCACCATTGTGAAGAAGACTCGGACAGATATGTTGAACAGAGAATATGAAATGTTTGCAATGAAGGAAGGAGAGTCCATTGATGAACTGTTCGAACGGTTCAACTCAATCATTGTTGGCTTAGATGCTCTGGGAATTACACATTCTGAATCTGTGCTAGTGAGCAGAGTGTTGAGATGTCTCACAAAAGAGTGGGAAACAAAGTCTTTAATTATTTCTGAGAGCAGTAACTTAGATTCCATGACACTTGATGATTTGAGAGGAAATCTTCTAGCTTTTGAAAACACATATTTGAAAAAAGACTCAAAAAAGAAAGGAATTGCTTTTTCTTCTATGACTAACCCTCTAGATGATGAATCCAGTGATAACTCTTCTGAAAATGAGTTTGTGTTGTTTGCAAAAAAATTCAGGAAAATGGTGAAGTTCAAAGGCAAAGGCAGCAGCTCAAGAAAGATGAAGAAAGACCTTAGCAAAGTAACCTGTTACAATTGCAAGGAAACGGGGCATTTCAGATCTGACTGTCCTAAGTTGAAGAAGGAAGAAAAGCAAAAAAGGGAAAAGAAAAAAGGACTAATGGCCTCATGGGAAGACTTGGAGAATGAATCAGATGATGATGATGAAGAAACCGAGACCAAGTCACAACCATGTCTCATGGCAGATCACATAGATCAGGTAGTCTTTCACAACCCTAACACTGAGGATCTTCATCTTATGATAAACCACCTTTCTGAAAAAATAAGATGTTTTCGGTTGGAAAATCAAGAACTTGAACAACAAATCACCATTCTTAAAGCTGAAAACAGTTTTCTTAAAGAGAAAGTAAGAGAGGCCGAAACTGCTTGTGATCTTGTTGAAGAAAATAAGCAGTTAAGAGCCCAAATTAAGAGCTGTAAAAGTGACCATTCTGTTTTTGCACATGTAGACTGTTTTAAAAGAAATGAAGAGTTGCTTAAAGAGGTTAAAAGGCTTGAGGAAGACTTAGCCAAGTTTACACAAAGTTCTGAAAATCTTAATCAAATTTTGGCTAGTCAAAAACCTCTTTATGATAAGGCTGGGTTGGGATTTTATAAATCTAAAAAATCTCATTTTGAAAACATTGCTTCATCTTCAAATGATACAAGGTATCAAGACCCAACTTACTTTAACAAAACAGCAACTCCAAGATTTTGTAGACTATGCAACCGAAATGGATACTTTCCCATTCAATGTTTTTTTGGTGAAAGAATGATTGGTGATAAGGTTTATAAAATTGTTTTTGATTACAATGGCTTAGGACATAGAAGATGGTTTAACGTAAAAGGATCCAAAAAGATTTGGATACCTAAGGTCACTTAAGCTTGTTTTGTAGGTGTGCCTAGCATCCAAGAGGAAGGAGAATATGTGGTATATGGACAGCGGATGCTCTAGGTATATGACCGGAAAGACAACCTTCTTCATAAAGCTTGATGAATATGATGGAGGACTTGTCACTTTCGGTGATGATGCAAAAGGAAAAATAGTGGCTGTTGGGAAAGTGGGTAAAAATTTCTCATCTTGTATAAATGATGTCCTTCTTGTAAATGGCTTGAAACATAATCTGCTTAGTGTTAGTCAATTATGTGATTTAGGTTTTGATGTTATTTTTAAGAAGTTTGTGTGTTTGGTTGTTTGTGAGAAAACTGGGAATATTTTATTTGAAGCCAAGAGATGCAACAATGTGTATGGATTAACTCTTGAGGATTTAAAGGAACAAAATGTAACATGCTTTACATCTTTTGAATCTGAAAAATGGCTTTGGCATAGAAAGTTGGGACATGCTAGTATGTACCAAAATTCTAAGCTAGTTAAAAGGAATTTGGTTAGAGGTATTCCAAACATCAAGTTTGATAAGGATCTTACTTGTGATGCATGTCAATTAGGCAAGCAAGTAAAATCCTCTTTTAAAACAAAAGATGGAATCTCAACCAAAAGGCCATTAGAAATGTTGCATATTGATCTTTTTGGTCCTACTAGAACTCAATGTTTAGGAGGTAAACACTATGGTCTTGTGGTGGTAGATGATTACTCTAGATTTGGTTGGGTACTTTTTCTTGCTCATAAGAATGATGCCTTTCATGTTTTTTCCACTCTTTGCAAGAAAATTCAAAATGAAAAGGATTTGAAAATTGCCCATTTAAGAAGTGATCATGGAAGAGAATTTGAAAATCAAGTTTTTGAAAAATTCTGTGATGACTTAGGAATTTCTCATGTCCTAGAACCCCTCAACAAAATGGGGTGGTTGAAAGAAGGAATAGATGCCTTCAAGAGATGACTAGGGCTATGCTATGTGAGAATGAAATTCCTAAATTTTTGTGGGCTGAAGCTGTGAACACAACATGTTATACTTTAAATAGAACAATCATTAGAAAAGGGTTAAAGAAAACCCCTTATGAGCTATGGAAAGGGACCCCTCCAAATCTTAAGTACTTTCATGTTTTTGGATGCAAATGTTTTGTGCTAAATAATAAAGAAAATCTTGGAAAGTTTGATCCAAAATCATATGAAGGAATGTTTGTTGGATATTCCACCACAAGCAAGGCTTATAAAGTTTATCTCAAGGAGCATAGGACAATAGAGGAATCCATACACGTTACTTTTTGTGACTCTAACTTAATTCCCAGTATTGTGAAGGATAATGATTCAGATTGTGAAGAGGCTGGAACAAGTAAAGAAAATCCCAAATCTATGCTAAATGAAGAATCTGTCAGCCCAGTTTTGTCTCGTCAGATTGAAGGAGAAACTTCCATTTTATCTCCTGAGCAGACACGAGAAACTGAAACAGTGAGACCACCAGAAGTTCATTAAAGCTCAACACCTGGCCGAAAGCCTAGAGAATGGAAGTCTATGAGGGCTTATCCTCATGACTTCATCATTGGTGATCCCTCTCATGGTGTAACCATAAGATCCTCCACCAAAAGGCAAACCGAACCTAGCAATCTTGCTCTCTTGTCACAAATAGAGCCCAACAATGTCAAACAAGCTCTTGAAGACTCTTCATGGGTTAAAGCAATGCAAGAAGAGCTTGCTCAATTTGACAAGAATGAGGTTTGGACACTAGTACCTCATCCGGATGGTAAGAAGGTAACCGGTACTAAGTGGGTATTTAAAAATAAACTTGGTGAGGATGGACAAGTTGTTCGTAACAAGGCTAGATTAGTGGCCCAAGGTTACGATCAAGAAGGGGGTATTGATTTTGATGAGTCTTTTGCTCCGGTAACTAGAATGGAAGCAATTCGGTTGCTTCTTGCCTATGCCGCCCATAAAGGTTTCAAAATGTTTCAAATGGATGTTAAATGTGCTTTCCTTAATGGCTTTATTAATAGGGAAGTGTATGTAGCTCAACCCCCCGGTTTTGAACATAAAGAGTTTCCAAATCATGTTTTTAAATTAACTAAGGCTCTTTATGGTCTTAGACAAGCTCCAAGAGCTTGGTATGAAAGGCTTAGTGCCTTCTTGTTGAAAAATCATTTTCAAAGGGGTACCACCGACACTACTTTATTTATTAAAGCATCTAATGATGATATCCTTCTTGTTCAAGTTTATGTTGATGACATTGTATTTGGTTCGGCCAATGTCACCTTGTGTGAAGAGTTTGGAAAACTCATGACTAGTGAGTTTGAGATGAGTTTAATGGGAGAGCTTACTTTCTTTCTTGGCCTCCAAATTAAACAAACTCCTAGTGGTACTTTTATTCACCAAGGAAAGTATGCAAAAGAACCTATCAAAAAGTTTGGCCTAAAAAATTCCAAAATCAATGGGCACTCCTATGCATCCCAATACTAAACTTAAAAAGGATGATGATGGCCAAGATGTGGATGAAACAAGGTATAGAGGAATGATAGATTCACTTATGTACCTTACCTCCTCTAGACCGGATATAGTCCAAAGTGTGGGTGTATGTTCAAGGTTTCAATCCCATCCAAAAGAATCCCACCTTACGGCTGTTAAGCGCATCATTAGATACATTAAGGGAACTTGCAATTATGGATTATGGTATCCTAAATCTGATGACTTTTGTGCAGTAGGTTTTTGTGATGCAGATTATGCGGGAGATCGAGTGGATAGGAGGAGCACCTCCGGCATGTGTTGCTTCCTGGGAAGCTCACTCAACATGTGGTCAAGCAAGAAACAAGCCACAGTGGCTCTATCCACGGCTGAAGTCGAATATGTTTCCGCATCTGCATGTTGCTCACAATTAATTTGGTTAAAAACACAATTGGAAGATTACAAATTAAAAATCAATAGTATTCCTTTATTTTGTGACAATATGAGTGCCATAAACATTTCAAAAAATCCTGTTCTGCACTCAAGAACAAAGCACATTGAGATAAAATATCATTTTATTAGGGAACATGTGCAAAAGGGTACTATTGATATTCAATTTATAAAATCTGAAGACCAAATTGCTGATATTTTTACAAAACCTCTCTGTGAAGACAGATTCTGCACCTTAAGAAAAAGTTTGGGAATGTTTGATTTGTGTTTCATTGATAATTTGTGAATATTTGATTCTGTTCAGTTTTGTCTCGTAGGTTTGGACGAGATAAAAATGCATGCTTGATGGAGAAGCTATGATTAAGGGGGAGGCAACGCAGAATTTAATTCCTATGGGCCCCACTAAATCTCTTTGACCCCACTCTGACCGTTTTGTTAGTTCATCATTTTTTCTGAAAATCAAAATCTTTTTGTGGTCTTATCACATCATATCTTAATAGGGGAGGATAGTAGAAATAGGGGGTGACTGATCTAATGTTACTCTGAATTTCCTGATCTTTATTGCCTGCCAATTTTATTTGATCTGATATCTTGGTTACCTGTTGCTGCTGCTGAATGCTCTGTTATTTTGCTCTATGTATATTTGACTCAGGGAAATTTTTTTTTTTCATTTGTCTTGGATGACTGTACCAAACTTAATTTGATGCTGTTTTGTTTTATGCTTGAATTATTATGGATTGCATTGCTTTTTCCTCATTTTTTGCAGGGTCCCTCCTTGATGACAGAAGGGGGAGGAGAAGAGAAAAAAGGCTGAATTGAAACTGTTATGTTTCATTGATTTGTTGCACTATTTTGCAGACCTGCTTTGCTCTGTTTTATGCTCTGATCTGGCTCTGTTTTGAGCACTTTGTGTTAGTGGATTAATTTTGAGTTGAACTTTAATTGTCATTTGCTCAAATGCATGTGTGCTGACTGGACCATTGTGTTTTGGTGAAAAATAAATATTCTGCCTTTTGTATGTTGTTTTCATTTATTTTGCAAGTGCCCCTTGATGCCAAAAGGGGGAGAAATGGTGTGCTGAAAATTGAAATTGAGAAAGTGCTAAAAATTGAAATCATGAAAACAGGGAACAGGGAATGAAATCCGTGTGAATTTATGATTATCCTTGTTATAAATTGTGCCTTGCTGATTGCTGTTTTGTTGATATAATGCCTGTGATGCATTTGTTTTAATAATATGGCTGCCTGGTGGTTAATATGTTTTTTATCTTGATGAATAAGTTTTGGATTGGAAACATACTTCTGATTCATCTTGGTAAACATGCTTGCTGAATATTTTGTTCTTGGCAGTTTCTTTAAGCAGTGGGTATGAAAAAAAATGTTGAGAATTGATGTGATCATGCCGTAATTAAAAATATTTTCTTACCATAAGTATGTTACTCTGATTTGATTGAAAAATATTTTTAAAACAGCAATTTATTCTCAAAAATATTTTTGGTTGATTATGTTGTGAGGTTGAGCAGTAAATCAGTTTATGATATCAAATGAGTTTTGACTATCAATTAAAACTGCTCATAAATCAAGCATTTAGCATCATAAAATATGCTAAATAACATTGTTACTTGAAGCTTGATTTAAATGTTACAGGTTAGTGCTTCCCTTGGTAAAATAAGCATACATCAAGGGGGAGCTATGTGACATTTAGAAAGGGGGAAAAATTCAAATTCAAAGGGAGTACTCTTTACTCTATCTCTAAATTTCTTTCCATTTCAATCTTAATAATGTTTGTCATCAAGGGGGAGATTGATGAGTTTGGAAAACTCTAAATTAATATTTGTGATGACTAAACATTATTAAAATGATTAATTACAAAATTATTAATTTGATTTTCATTTAACATATGTTAATTAATAATTTTGTGTTGCAGATTTTATATTTGGGCCGAAATGAAAAGAAGAGATCCCAAGCCCAATAAAATCAATATTCAGCCTTGATGTTAAAATTATTATGAGGATGGTGGTTGAAACAAGTGTTTTATTAAATGGGCTAGCAATTGTGATAAGAAGCCCAATTAAAGGTCTTGGTATGAGACCAAAAATGCTTGGTCCGAAATTAAAAGGAATTGGGGCACAATATTATTTTATTCACTTAACAAAAGAAATCCATTCCTTTGATTATGCACTGCATGCTCCAACGGAACTCCTTTACTCATCATGATGGATTTCAAAATTTATTAGAGTAAAGTTAATAAGTGCATGGGAAATATGAGAGAGAGTGTCATTGACATGATTGATGGCATTAACATTACACGCCACCCAGGAAAGTAAAAGCAAGCTATTTTCAATTAATGTGTTTAATCACTTTGAATTGCTTTTCTTCAGATTCTCTCTTCTCTCTCATCTCTTTCTTGCTTCCTCTTCGGTCACTTCAACAGAAATTATGGAAGCCATGGAAACTACTTTGAGCTATCAAAATGAAGAAAGAGCAAGCTACAAGACCATCACAATGATGGCAAAAAAATACAAAAAATATAGTGGCTGAGATTCTTATCACATATGGTAAGATATGGTGATGATATCTTAGCCTCTCCATACCAAAAATGGAGGAAGAAGATTCGGCCAGCAAGGAGGAGATTCTTGGAGGCGTGACTTGTCTTTGGTTCTGCTCAACCACCACAGGAAGTAGCTAGAGTGGCGAAGTGATGGTAGAGGCAGAGATTGAAGTAGATGAAGTCATCATCATCATGAAGCATCAAGGGCCAGAAATCCATCTTGGAGAACAAGCCAAGGATGGAGAGCTCAGATTGATGAAGAGTGATGACCAAGGAAGGACTAGAGGTAATTGCATGTTGGTTATTGCATGGTTATCTCTTCTCTCTCTGTGTGGCCGAACCGGTTATGTGTGAAGGAAAAGAAGCTAAGCTTGGGTTTTGGCTTCAAGTGTGGGGGCTTCCCTCTTCTATAAAAAGAGTGAACAACCACTGTTTGAAGCAAGGAGTTAGAAGTAAGCAGTGAGAGTGCAAGGCACAGGATTCTCAGAGCTACCTAAGCTTACAGATTTTCTTCTCCTTCAATGTATTCTGTTTAGTATTTTTCTGTTTAATTTTGTCATGTCTTGAGTCTCATGGAAAAAGGCAAACAGTGAGGTTTGTAATGAAAAAGCCATAGAGCGGAAAAAGGCAGAGAGTGCAAAATTAAAAGAAAAAGCCATAGATGTCTTAGAGTTCCTTTGTTCATCTATGTTGTGTTTCATGATTCTGTGGGAATCCCCTTGTAAGTTGGGTTAGCACTTTACAAGTTGTAATCAGATTGATTATAGTGAAATTCCATCATGTTTGTGATGGAGACTGGATGTAGGCTGCACTGCACTTAGCAGCTGAACCAGGATATATCTGGGTGTAATCTTCAACTCTTCTCTCCTACATTTCTATTTCTACTGTACAGGAGCAAAAACTAATATTATCTCGTGCCAAGTGACGAGACAAAAAGAAAAGTCTCGTGGCAAGGGACGAGACAAAACAAAGTTGCTCGTGTCCAGTGACGAGCAAAAACAGAAAAGTCTTCTCTGAAGGTCAGCAAGTGTTAGCATCGAAAAAAGGGGGCTAAGATTCAACCCCCTTCTCTTAGCCACTGAAACCATCAGTTTCAAATTTGGAAATCCATCCAGATTCAGTTCATAAAACGCATTTTTAACTCCATGCAAATCTCCTAACAGCAAATTCTCTACGCCTTTGAATAGCAATTTAACTCCTTTGAGAGAGTGAATATTCATGCCAGGTTCTAGTTGCAGTGCCAAAGATCTTGAAGATTCATATTTGTTGGGCATCTTGAAATCCCCAATTGAAAGTGTCTCAAAGTCTCCAATCACAATCTTGTAATCATTCAACTCATGAAAGAATAAGTCTCCTGGAAAAAATTCAGAATTGCGGATGTAGACATCTATAGTATTCAATTGATACAAATGTTTCAGCTCAGAAAGAACTAAAATTTGACTATGATTTATTTGTCCTTCCACCTCCATTTTAGTCAAGCTCTTTGATACATACATTTTTCTGGTGATGAGTCATCACCGAAGCGTTGACGTGGCCTCGATTTGCCACGCTGAAGGACTTTTTCACTTAATACAGGCAGATTTTGAAAGGCTAATGTATTATTAAAAAAAAAAAAAACAAAATCGACACCACAAGAACACATTTTTTTTCAATTCTGCATATATCGTTTACCATATCCCTGTTTTATTCGGGTAAAATACATGATGAGTTTGGAAAACTCTATTTCTAATTAAGTGATGATCAAACATCATTAATAAAATTAGTTGCAAAAATTATTGATATTGAATTAAATGATTAAATTAATTTTTGCAATGCAGGTTCAGTTTGGGCCAAAAATGAAAATCTGGTGCAAGTCCAATATGCTTATAAAAATTTAAGTTAGATGTTAAATTATTGTGGCTGAAACAAATTGTTGTTACATGGGCCAGATCAAGTTATTATTACTACAAGCCCAAATGAATGCTTTCCTATTTATTCTATGCATGATCCGAAAAATATACATCAGGAAAGCAAATGTTATTAATTGGGTCAGATTAAATGATTGTTGCAACTAAGCCCAACTTTATATGTGATGAGAGTTCCTCATGCAAGATCCGAAACCAATAGAAAAAGAAAGCAAAACTGCTTCCAACGGATCCAAGCATTTCACCATGTGATGGATTCCAAAATTCATTACATTACCAACTATGAGAGAGAATTTGACAAGTTGACATGATGGGGATTAGCATTGCTACACGCTACTCCACCTAAGGGAAGTAAAAGCAATTCACTTTAATTAATTTACTCAGATACACTCAATTGCTTTTCTTCATACTTTCTTCTCTCTCATTTCTTTCTCTCTTTCGGTCTTTAACCAGAAAACAATGGATGCCATGGAAGCAAAAATGAGCTACCGAAAGGAAGGGAAAACAAGCCTAAAGACCATCACAATGATGGCAAGAAAACATAACAAAATAAAAGTGAGATGTGGCTGAGATCTTCACCAAATGTGGTTAGATTTGGTGAGGTAATCTTGAGCTCTTCATGCTCGAAAAGGAAGAAGAAAATTCGGCCAGCAAGGAGGAGATTCTTGGAGGAGATGGCTTGTCTTTGATTCTACTCAACCACCACAGGAAGTAGCTAGAGTGACGAAGTGATGGAAGAGGCAGAGATTGAAGTAGATGAAGTCATCATCATCATGAAGCATCAAGGGCCAGAAATCCATCTTGGAGAGCAAGCCAAGGATGGAGAGCTCGGATTGATGAAGAATGGTGACCAAGAAAGGACTAGAGGTAATTGCATGGTTATCTCTTCTCTCTCTATGTGGCCGAACCGAATCTGTTTCTTGAAGGAAGAAGAAGTTGGCTTGAGTTTTGGCTTCATATGTGGAGGCTTCTCTCTTCTATAAAAAGGGAGAACAACCACTGTTTGGAGCAAGGAGTTAGAAGTAAGCAGTGAGAGTGCAAGGCACAGGATTCTCAGAGCTACCTAAGCCTACAGATTTTCTTCTCCTTCAATGTATTCTGTTTAGTATTTTTCTGTTTAATTTTGTCATGTCTTGAGTCTCATGGAAAAAAGGCAAACAGTGAGGTTTGTAATGAAAAAGCCATAGAGCGAAAAAAGGCAGAGAGTGCAAAATTAAAAGAAAAAGCCATAGATGTCTTAGAGTTCCTTTGTTCATCTATGTTGTGTTTCATGATTCTGTGGGAATCCCCTTGTAAGTTGGGTTAGCACTTTACAATTTGTAATCTGGAAGATTATAGTGAAATTTCATTATGTTTGTGATGGAGACTGGATGTAGGCTGCACTGCACTTAGCAGCTGAACCAGGATATATCTGGGTGTAATTTTCTTTCTCTCCTACTCCATTTCTGTTTCACTGCACAGGAGCAAAAAATCAAAAATGTCTCGTGCCAAGTGACGAGACAAAATAAAAAAGTCTCGTGGCTAGGGACGAGATAAAAACAGAAAAGTCTCCTCTGAGTTCAGCAAGTGTTAGCAAGCAAAAAGGGGGCTAAGATTCAACCCCACCTCTCTTAGCCACTGAAACCATCAATACAGTAACCCCATAAAATCCCAGCCAACCTTCAAACCCTAGACACTACAATAGCAACAACACTCCCAAACTTCAACCACACTAACAACTTCCACAACATCAACCAACACTGTATTGAAAATGCAAAGTAAAAAAAAGAAAAGTTACCTTGAGTCTGATCACAATGTCGGAACCTCGTGTTTCTAGTGAAGGAGGGGAAGAACGAAAAGAACTTTCGGTCGGATTACTTTTTCTCTCAACTTTTTCAACCCAACGAATAGAATCCTACGATAACGCCATTGATGAAGAGACGAATATGAAGTCATAGGATGGAAGAAGAAGAGACGAGTGAAGTATTTGTATTGGAGAGAAAACTGTTATTCATGCTAAGTAACATCTAAACGGCGTCGTTTTTGGCACTCAACGGTGTCAAAGCAAAACGACGACGTTTTGGAACCCTCCAACGTGGCAAACCGAGGTCACGTCAGCGTTCTGGTGATGAGTATCATCACTAGAAAAATGCCCAGGGACCACTATAAGTGCTTGAAGCTCTATCTGAAGGACTACAATAGAAAAATTGAAATCTTGAAGATCACATTAGATATTTCCGCGAATCTCACGAACGACTATGGTTATTTACTCAACTAATTACCAAAGAGAATCCAAGAAGCTACCCAGATTTCACGTGATCAAATTTGTTTGAATTTACTCAGAAGTCAGATGCATTACATTACATAAAAGTAGATGTAATTATTATATGAAGAAAAAGATTTTAATCATTTTATATACAATGAGATTTAATTATTATCCACGTTGGCAAAGACCTGATTTGACTTACGAAATTGGACTTTTTTTTAATGGATGGTTTTAAAAAAGATCATTTTTAATTTAATGGAGAATGGTATTACTCTATTTTTTCTAAGATATGCCTATATCGTTAAGGAATTACAGATGGCTTGGGATCTGGGCATAAAGAAAATCATAAGAGATTGATTCTGTCAAAAACATGAGAGGCATGAGGATCACCCCAATCAGCTGGCGAAAAAGATTTTCCAAATGTTACAGAGGAATTGGAGAGTGGTGTTCAGCCGCACCTAGAAAAAGCTTAAGCATGAGTTTGAGTTTCCATTTTGTTGATAAACCTTGTGCAGTAGTTAGGAGCATTATTCTTGATGATGAGAGAGGGATCTCCTTATCCTGTATTACTTTTATGAGGTAGTTTTTGAGAGTTTGTCTCGTTTCAATAAAACAAATGCCTTTATTATCAATGTTGTTAATACATTTATAATTTATGTTATTGTTATGGATAAGTTTCATACACTGTTTAAAGGAAAAAAAAACAAAGAAATTAAGTTTCATAGTTCTCATACTCCATGACAAAAAAATATGTATAATCTTAATGTATAAAATACCGTAAATAAAATAATAATTAGTTTAAATCTATCTTTTATGCTCCATCTAATAGAATTTACAAGAATTGCATGCACAGAAACTGTTGTGAAGAACAAAATTGTTAGAAAAGCACTTAATTTCTTTATTTGTCCAAATGCAAATAAAATGGTGACTCCTCTTTTAATTTTACTAGTCATGTTGTGAGGAAGAATTAAAAATATTTTCACTTTAAAAAAAAAAATCAAATTCCTAAAAACACAAATGTACCATATCGAAGTAAGAAAATGTTAAAAGCAAAAAATACAAACCCATAACATTGAACTGACAATTGAATAATACCAACCATCATCGTTTTTAAAGAGATTTAAAAAAAAAAAACTGTTCAAAGCAATAAACAAAGTAACATAAGTAATACTACAGTTCAACACACTGTTATAATCCACCATCCATTACAATCACACACCTAACACCTCATTAATGTACTTTTTTTTTGTTTTTTCATTTTTTATTTTTTTTCTTTTTTAACTTATAACTACACACTAGACACGCACTCTATTTTTTTTTTTTTTATAACTTACAATCACACCACACATGTTTTTTTTTTTTTTTTGCATTTTTAATTTTTTTGGATTTTTTTAAAACAACTATAATATAAAACAAATCAAATTGCA
Organism: Arachis hypogaea; assembly: GCF_003086295.3. Lineage (NCBI taxonomy): Eukaryota > Viridiplantae > Streptophyta > Magnoliopsida > Fabales > Fabaceae > Arachis > Arachis hypogaea. Next base: position 113,028,751 of record NC_092047.1, on the reverse strand, counting down.
ACTAACAACAAATCTTTTCTCTTTTCTCTTCATCAACTCCTTTGATATGGTTAGATGTCGCCTTTTTGTCTTTAACTCCATCTTTGCAATTGAACTCCTCTAATAAAACTGTTAATATAATTGTGTCAGTTTGAAAAAAGATAAATGAAAATAAAAAATTTAAACTTTATTAGTAGCAGTAAAATTAAAATTTAATGTAATGTGATACTATTAGGTACCAGACAAATGACACAGCAAGATATAAAGATGAAAAATTAAAAATTTGTATAAAATATGGAAATAATTGAATAATTTTCTTTAAGAATTATAACTTCTCTCTATCATAAGGAGACTACAATAACATTCTCTCTTGACAAAAGGAGAACACACTTCTCTCTCTATATATAGAAGAAAACTATTCAAAGAAATATTATGTTATTCTATCTGGATGACTTGATTGAAATGAATTAAAGACTCTTCAATATGAACCATCCGTTAATTAGAGATATATAATTCTTCTCTTTTTCAACCATTAAAATTCTAAGGTTATAAACTAAGATTGTTTATTACCTTTCATTTTATTTAGTTATTATTTATTTATATATTTTCTAAAATTAGCTTTACTATTTTTTCACAATCTCCCACTTAAAGCTAATTTTGATAAATTTTTGAAATTCATGTTGCTCATGTATTCCATAGCCCGTATGAGGATCTACACCATTCAAACTTTTCTGTGTTGATTGGTTTTGTCATGGCATCTGCTAGGTTATCTTTTGTGTGAATCTTCTGCATATCAACACTTCCTTCTTCTACTACTTCCCGAATAAAGTGATATTGTACTCCAATGTGTTTTGTTTTTGAACGAAAGGCAGGATTCCTTGCAATGTGCAAGGCACTCTGACTGTCACAATACACAGAAATCTTCTGTTGTTTGTGCCCGAGTTCTTCTATCAACCTTTGGATCCAAATAGCTTCCTTGCATGCTTGTGTAGCTGCCATATATTCAGCTTCTGTAGTAGATAAAGCTACAACAGTTTGTAATTTAGATAGCCAGCTCACAGCTCCTCCTGCAAGCATGAACACATATCCTGTAGTAGATTTTCGTTTATCAAGATCACCTGCAAAATCTGAGTCGACATATCCATTGACAATGAATTCCGATCCTCCAAAATATAATGCAACATTCGAGGTCCCTTTGATGTATCTCAAGATCCTCTTAACAACATTCCAATGCTCTTTACCCGGATCTGCCATAAATTGACTTACCACCGCAACCACTTGAGCAATATCTGGCCTTGTACAGATCATGGCATACATAAGGCTTCCCACTGCTGATGCATATAGTACTCGAGACATTTCCATCCTCTCTGCTTCACTACTAGGGCACATACTTGAGGATAATTTGAAATTCATAGAAAGTAGGATTGAAATTGGCTTACATTCTTGCATATTGAAGCGTTGCAAGATTTTCTTCAAATAATTCTTTTGCGATAGCCAAATCTTCCTATCTTTTTTGTCTCGGTGAATTTGCATCCCTAAAATCTTGTTTGTTGGTCTCAAGTCTTTCATATCAAACTCCCTAGCCAACTATGCCTTCAATTCTTGGATTTGATCTTTGTTGGGACCTACCACCAACATGTCTTCCACATACAACAGTAGAATGATGAAATCATTATCACCAGACCTCTTGTAATAAGTACAATGATCTGAACTAAGTCTGTTGTATCCAAGGCTAATAATGAAAGAATCAAATCTCTTATACCAACACCTTGGCGTCTGCTTTAGACCGTACAGAGATTTAGTTAACCTGCAAACCAAGTTTTCTTTTCCTTGTTCTTCAAAACCTTCTAGTTGGAGCATATATATCTCTTCTTCAAGTTCTCCATGAAGAAAAGCAGTCTTTACATCTAATTACTCTAGATGTAAATCAAATGCAGCACACATAGCCAAAACTACTCTAATAGTAGTTAGTCTCACCACTGGAGAAAATATTTCATTGAAGTCAACACCTTCTTTCTGAGCATATCCCTTGACAACCAATCTTGCACCATATCGTTCCACCTGATCATTACTATCTCGTTTGATCTTGTAAACCCATTTGTTACCAATGGCTTTCCGACCTGCTAGAAGTTCAACAAGTTTCCAGGTATGGTTTCTATGTAATGCCTCAATTTCTTCTTGCATTGCTGTCATCCACATAGAAGCGTCTGGATTGCGCATAGCCTCCATAAAAGTTGTTGGTTCTCCATCTTCTGTCAAAAGACAATATACATCATGGTTTGTCAAAACATAATTTGAGTGCCATGATGGTATTCTTCTTTGTCGAGTGGATCGACGAATTTCTATGTCATTGGCCTCTGCTTCTTATTCTTCGTGCTGTGGTTCTGCTTTAGAAAGATCACCTTCTCTGCATTTTTCATCTATTTGAACAGTGGTTATCTCTTTAATAGTGCTGTCATTTTCTTGTTCTTTTTGTAATTCATCTTCTGCAAATATCACATCTCTACTGACAACTACCTTGCGGGCAGTGGGATCCCACAGGCGATACCCCTTAACTCCGTCAGCATAACCCAAGAATATACATTTTCTAGACTTTGGGTCTAGCTTTTTTCTTTCTTGGAAATTGTACATCATGTACACAGGACAACCAAATATATGTAAAGAAGAATAATTAGGTGGCTTAACTTGCCACATCTCCATTGGTGTCTTTAACCCAATTGCAGTTGATGGTGACCGATTTATCACATAACAAGCGGTTTTAACAGCTTCTGCCCAAAAAGACTTGGCTAAACCTGTAGTTTGCAACATAGCTCGTGCTCTTTCTAGGAGAGTCCTATTCATTCGCTCTGCTACATCATTTTGCTGAGGCGTGTATGCAACTGTGAATTGCCGTTGAATACCTGATTGCTTGCAAAATGTTAGAAAATCACCATCGACATATTCTCCTCCATTATCTGTCTTTAAACACTTGATCTTCTTTCCAGATTCAAGTTCTAACTTTGCTTTGAACTCTTTGAACATCGCAAACACGTCTGACTTCTTCTTGATCGGGTACACTCATAGCCTCCTAGAGTAATCATCAATAAATGATACAAGATATTTTGCTCCTCCTAGGGACATCTCCGGCGATTCCCACACATCAGAATGAATCAACTCCAATATGTGCTTGCTCCGAGCAGTTGATCTACCAAACATCAATCTATGTTGTTTGCTTGTAACGCAGTGCTTACAAAACGGTAAGTTTACCGATTTGAGCCCGGGAATGAGATTACGTTCTACAAGAATCTTCAAGCCTCGTTCTGACATGTGGCCTAGTTTGCAATGCCATATCATCGTCATTTCTTCTTGGCTTGTTGAAGCAACTGATGCCTCTGCCTCTTGTAAAGTATCTCCCACAAGCATGTATAGATTTGCTGCAATCTTTTCTGCTTTTATTACCACAAGAGCTCCTTTAACAACTTTCAAGATCCCACCTTCAATATGGGTCTTGCAGCCAAGTTCATCCAATTGCCCAATCGACAACAAATTCTTCTTCAAGCCTTTCACGTGTCTTACCCCTTGAAGTGAACGAATAGAACCATCAAACATTTTTATTTTGACAGTACCCATTCCAACAATTTCTAAGGCATGATCGTTTTCCATAAACACCGATCCTTCCGAGACAGGTTCATATGTACAAAACCAATCACGATGAGGAGTCATGAGCCATGTTGCTCCTGAATCAACAATCCAAACATCAGTGAGCTATTTGCTACCTTTAGAACCAATTGTTGCTTCGCCATACAGGATTTCTCCATCATCAAAAGTGCTCGCAACACATCCTTGAGAACTTGATCCTTCTGGAACCTTCTCTATACTCTTCTTATTCCAACAATCTTTCTTGAAGTGCCCTCTCTTACCACAATTGTAGCATTTGACTTGCTTCTTACTTTGTGACTTTGGTCTACTTTGACTCCGACTGGAACCACGCTCCATTGATCTTCCTCTTGTCATCAATAAAGCCTCTGCTTGTTTTGAGCTCTCTAATCTATCTTCCTTATTCTTGCGCCTAGATTCTTCTTCAAGAACCGCAGCAACCATGTCATCAAAAGAAAGATAATCAGTCAAAACATTATTAGTTAAGTTAATGATAAGTTGATCATATGAGTCTGGTAGACTTTGAAGTAAGAGCTCTGCGCGTTCATTTTCCGCTATGGTATATTCCAACGATGAAAGTTGGGAAAATAGCGTATTTAGATTGTTGATGTGATCCGTTGCCGATGTGGACTCACTCATTCGAAGAGTATAAAGTCTTCTCTTCAAGAATATCTTGTTGTGAAGTGACTTGACTTCATATAATTTGGTGAGAGCATCCCAAATTTCCTTTGCTGTCTTTTTCTCTGCTACACTTGATAAAACTGAATCAGCTAGTGCCAAGTGTAAGTTTGCAACAGCATTGTTGTCCATCTCCTTCCATTTTTCATCTGTAATTCCAGCGGGTCTACCTTCAATTGCTGTCACGCAATTGTCTTTTCTCATAATGGCTTTTATCTTCAATTTTCATATGGAAAAATTACTCCCACTGAATTTTGGAATTTCATACTTTGCTGCCAGTTTTTTTAGACGGTAACTCGCAGCGAAAAAAAAAATATTAATCAGCAACCTTTGGCTCTGATACCACTGTTAGGTACCAGACAAATGACACAGCAAGATATAGAGATGAAAAATTAAAAATTTGTATAAAATATGGAAACAATTGAATAACTTTCTTTGAGAATTACAACTTCTCTCTATCATAAGGAGACTACAATAACACTCTCTCTTGACAAAAGGAGAACACACTTCTCTCTATATATATAGAAGAAAACTACTCAAAGAAATATTATGTTATTCTATCTGGATGACTTGATTGAAATGAATTAAAGAAAAACTCAATTTATAGGTGAGTCTCTTCAATATGAACCACCCGTTAATTAAAGGTATATAATTCTTCTCTTTTTCAACCATTAAAATTCTAAGGTTATAAACTAAGATTGTTTATTACCTTTCATTTTATTTAGTTATTATTTATTTATATATTTTCTAAAATTAGCTTTACTATTTTTTTACAGATACTTCATTTTAATTTGAAGTCTACTAGAAAGACAAAATTATTGATAAATAAAATACAGTTTATTTTAGACTTAAATAAAAACAAGCTTTAAATTTATGAATTCTCCTTCTACACTTCTAATAAAAGAAGAAAGAGGGAGAGGGAGAGGAAGAGAAAGATTGAACAACATTGCAAAGTTTAGTTGAAATGTTCACAGTTTTAAAATTTTCATTAAGTGCATGATTCACAAATTATATTATAAAATTATTGAAAAAATGAACCCATATTATCGTGAGTGAGGTGTGTAGTGTGTATGACAAAATAAAATAAATTATCAACCTACAAACTATTTAGTCATAACGTATAAATAAATAATTTTATATTCAAATAAAAATACATTAGACTTTCGAACTAACTAAAAGTCCTTAAGAATCTTTATCCTGGTAATGTTTTAGGGTACATATATAAAGATTAACTAATGATTTTAGGTCAAGAATCTTACATTTAGATCTAGATAAGATTTATAAATTAAAATATATATCTATAATTAAGTTAAAAGATTTGTAAAGTGAAATTAAAATACTATTTTAATTAATTAAAAGAGTTTTAAAACTAGCTAGTAAGCAAGTAAAATGTATGATGATTGATGAACAAGTAGTATACAATAATGGAAGAGAGAAGGAATATGATGCATGTCCCTTACATATCTCTGAAGTGGGTATGAGAATTATGAATAAGAGCAAAATGCAAAACATTTAACTTGGTAATCTTTTCCTTTTCTGGTCTTTCTGGTTTGTAGGTGAGTAGGAATCTTTGGTGTTTTTGTATAACAACTGGTCCCACAGGAATACATATAGGATGCATGCAGAAGAGACCTAATTAACAGGGGTTGATATTTAGGGTATTTGCATATTGTGTATAGATGATTTTACAGAATGAGTATCCCTTTCTGTTTGCTTCCTAGCTTATCAAATGAAGTTAATTCTTTTAATAAATTTCAGGAAGTAAACTTTATTTATTCTCATCAAAACATGGACTAAAAAGATAAAGGAATTAAAAACATACCCCTTCAAATACGTTCCGTACAGCACAATTGAGATCACCCTCAACCAACAATGCATGCTTTTCTTCCATATCATCAAACGGGTAGACTTCAGTATCTTCTTCGTCCTTGAATTGAACTTCCATCCACCTGTTCACAGATACTGTACCTGCACAAAAACTTTCCATCTTGCTGCAATCGATTAGCAACAAATGAACCAAGGATGGAAATTTTAACCCAATGTTGCCATTGTAAAACCTTCCAAGGTTTGGTAGAGAGCGAAGGGACAGAGTTTTCAGTTTATGAAATACTATTATCTCTTCTTCTACATGCCCTGATGACTCTTCTACTTCTTCTTCAGACACAATCTCTTTCAATGATTCACAGTTTTCTATGGACATGTTCTTCAGATGATGCAGAGTTCTGCTTGTTGAAGGTGTGAACAAATTCACAAGCCCATTGCATTCTGATATGTTCAACTCTATTAGGCTCGAGAACGATACCTTGCTTGGTACTATGCTCCTCAAACTATGACAGTTATCTATTTGCAATTTTTCAATATTTTCAGAAATGTGTTGCACCCAAGAATGCTCTAACCCAATGGAATTCAACTGAGACAAGGTACTCAACTGCAAACACTTCACTTGTGGAATAATTTCTTTGACACAATCCATGGTAGGTCTTTTAGTGCAGATTATCTCTTTGAAAGAGCTACAACATACAACGAGCTTTTCTACATTGGGCAACCGTTGAAGAAATTCATATGGTAAAGTATCTGAATCATCATGAAAACATTGCAATTGAAGAGCTTCTAATTTTGGAAGGTTGTTCAATTGAAACTGTCCATGCAACATCATCATGATATCCTCCTTGCTGACTGCTAGAAACTTCAAGTACGGGATTACCTACAAGGGAAAAAAGTATTATCAATTCAGCATACTACATAAATGATAGTCAAAATAATCAATAAGACATGGATGTATTAATGTCATAAAGATTAACAAGACATGAAACCTTTTCTGGCAAGAAAATGGCTTGATTCTCTGCTTGTGGATATTGAAATTTCTGAGACTCAAATTGGAATGTCTTCAACTTTTCACAGTGGAATAAGTGCACTTCCTCTAGCTTGGGGCATTCTAGCTTGTGCGGAGCAGGGTAAAAACATTTCAATTCTGGCAAAGACCACAATTTTATGGAGGTCATGCTTTGCAATGCAAACTCTTTAGGAGCTCCTTCAACAACTACTTCATCCTTTGCAACAATTTCCACCAATCTATCACACTCTGTTACTTCCAGTTTCTCAAGTTTATTTAGATCTTCAGCTACAGATGTTGGAAATAACCTTTGAAGGTTGTTGCATCCATGAACGTAGACTTCTTGAAAGCTCTGAAAGTAACTAATTTGTTGAGTAGGATCTGAATCCCAAACATGTTCAAGATTTGGTAGCTGCTCAATAGTCAATTTCTTTAGGCCAGACCTTAAAGAATTGATCTTTGTGTCTTCTTCATGTGTCACTTCAAATATTGCTTTCACAGAATCACATTGTCGCACTACCAACTCTTCCAATTTACATAGCAAACTGAGTATGTGAGAGGGTATTACAATACACGTGAATTCACATCTTTCCACAACCAAGATCTTCAATCTGATGAAGCACAAGGATGGAACTCGAAATGGACCATTCCATATTCCATGTATCCTTGGGTGTTCGCGGAGCTTCAATTCCTTTACTTCCCTCACAAATTTTGCAACCTGGGCATGAAACATAATAAAAATGTTAAATTAATCAGTACACATGTTAATTGGCTACACAAAATCTAGTATTTTGATCCAACTTTCATTCTCACTACGTACACGTTTTTAGTTACATATTTTTTAGAAATTAAACATCTTATATCTTTATAATTTTTCTGTTTTGCACTTAAAAAAGTCTTTATATCTTGAGTATTCATACATGATTTAACTACTCAAATATATTCTTCTCATTCCGGTATAATCTTATTATTCTAACAAGAAACCTTCCACACATTTATACATAAACAGAAAGAGATCAGAGAGGAAGAGGAATAATCCATCCAAAATTTTATACACTGCAATTCTTCTCAATTGTTAAATTATGAATACATATATAAATATTTGCACAAATTGTGTAAAGATTATATCATCTAATGTGAAATTCATGGACATTTTGCAACAATAATGATGCATATCATATCTGCTTTTAATCCAACATCGGATATAGGTTGGCATATTAAAAATGTGCTATATAGCTAAAAACTGCGTCGATCAATGCTAATTCAAGTTATTGTGATATGAATTCTGTCGGTCAAAGAATATAGGTTGGTAAAGTAAGTAAATTTTTCTCTTTACAAAATAATATTTGTTGTTATAAACACTTAAAATGTATTAAGAAAAGTTTTTGTCTCTTAAAGAAAAAATAAGAAACGAGAAAAATAAAAAAATACATACCTCTGTCCTGTAAGTGTTTCGTAAGGTAGAATTGAGATCAACTTCCAATGTGGTTTTATCTCCATAATTAAAAAAACCTGCTGACAACTTGTTTGTATTGATGGTACCTTCACAGAACTTGTTTGTATTGATGGTACCTTCACAGAAAATTTCCATCCTGTTGCACTCAAATACTTGCAATTCCTCCAATGATGGAAAGGTTAAGGTAAAACCCCCATTGTAAAATCTTCTAAGGTTTTTTAAACACTCAAGTCGTAACTCTTGCAGCTGCTCAAATACTATCTCATCATGAATTGCTACTTCTCCTTCATTAGACACAATCCATTGCATAGATTTACAATTAGATATTTCTATTTTTTTGAGTTGAGTCAAACTTTTAGCTGTTGCAGATGTGAACAAATATATCATGCTATCGCATTCAGATACAATCAAATGCGTCAGATTGGAGAAATATACAGGAGAAGAAACTAAGCTTGTTAAACCAGAGCAGCTTCTTACTTCTAAGGTTACCAGAGTTTTGAGAATTGATGATTCTCGTATCCAAGAGTGTTCAAATCCTATGGAAATTAGTTCAGAAAGAGAAGTCAACTTCAATTCCTTAAGACGTGGTAAAACTTGGACACAATCCACATTAGAGTTTTCAGAGTAGAATATCTCTTTGATGGAACTATTTTTCACTTCGAGATTTTCTATACAGGACACCTTTTGGAGAAATGTATATGGAAGTTCATCAGACTCAAGCTCAACATTAAAGCTGTGCATAGCAGGAACATTTATGTCGCAAAAGTGGCTTCCCTCACATTCTTCATGTCCAATCATCTTCGCTTCTCTTTTACCAAACAACATGTTGGTCAATTTCGGAGTAACCTGGACAGAGGAAATGAGGCCATCAATTCAAAGTTGTTAGAGAAATAACTAAATCAAATGGACTTAATCTTATATTATTAAAATTATAAGAATGAATACCATACAAGAGAAAAATATACATATACCACAACAAATACTTTATATATTTGATAATTTTGTTTTTGGAGGTGGGAACAAATACATAGACTCGTGATGCTGATCGCAAGACATGTCCACCAATATATTTTGAAGAAAGAAAAAAGAAAATATAAAGTACATTATTTTTACATATAAATCATACAGTAAGAAGAATTTATAGGCACTGTTATACAACACAATTCACTATTCATATTACAAGATTTTTTAACCTATTTATCGTTAGTAGTCTCATGTAGGAAATATAAAGCAATCGCATGATTAATAAGTACCTCTTTAAAAGAGACTTGGTCCTCAATTTGTGGATCATGATCATTGAGTGTCTTCAACAGGACACAATGCAATGAACAGTAGAAACAATTGAAGCTTGGTAAATCCAATAGTATCAATGAAGTCAAACGTGGGAACTTAATAAGGTTTGAAATTGCTCTTTCTGGTGTAGTTTCATTCCCTGCAATGATTTCCACCAAGCTTTTACAATGTTTCAACTCTAGATTTTCAAGATTGACAAGATCCTTGCCTACTGATTTTGGGAACAAGCTGGTAAGACTTTTACATGTATCAACATGCACTTGTTGTATAAGTTGAAAGTCGAGTATCCCATCAGGATCTTCATTCCAAATGCTATCCAAATTCGGCAACTTTTCTAAGACCAACTTCTTCAGTGAAAATTTAATTGGTAGGAGTGTCCTGTCTTTTGTTATGCATTTCACATCAAATATAGTTTTCACGGAACTACATTTTTGAACTTTCAATTTTCGCATGTTATTTAAAAAAGGAAGTAAATTAGCAGGTATTACTTCCGATAAAAAATCACATTGATGCACAACCAAGGACTGCAAATTACTGAAGCATGCTTCAGAGAGCGGCAATGAGGCACGCCACATCTCTTGAAAATATAGACTTTCTCTGAGTAAAATCTGCACATGGAAAATAAGAAATTTAATTACTCCTTATTTGGTTCTCTACATTAGGAGAGTTGTGTGAAATCACAAGGGATTGGGATATACTTGTAAGTTCGACTTTTTATTTGTAATTATTTACAATGTTTAATAAAGTTGGGTAAAAATTTAAGAGTTATTTCTTCTCATTTAAAAAATTTTGATACATGTACACTAAAATCAGTCACTAATACATTTACTTGATAAGATTATTACTTTTAATATATAAATAATATTTTTAAAATAAAAAATATTTAAAAAATAATAAAAATCAGCCTAAATTAATTAAATTATTTTATTTTACATTCATTAATTTACCTCTGAAATAAATACATAATATTATATAATATTATATGTAACAAATATATAATTTTAAAGGCTGTATACTACTAGGCTTTGTCTTGTTTAATGTCATTCATTTTTTAACGGCATCTTATTGAAATCCTCTAATATTACTTGAATGTTATGCGAGCCTATTATTATAACTAGCTAGTGTATTTAATCTACCCTCTTATTCATTAATTCTGTGTAATAATAGATACAATATTAGTTTAGATGGTACTTTTTTCATTTTTAACCAAGAGATTTTATATTTAAAATTTACAAATAACTATATATAATGAAGAATATTTAAAAAAAGAAAAATTTGTATATCAAACCTTTTTCAATCCTTATATAGTAGATAAGTATATTGCTAATAATAAAAATTCTTAAAATAAATAATCTTCTAATATATCATGATATATCTTTTGTTTTGATTTTATGTGACAAATTCCATTATATAATATCATATAGATTTGATTAGATGATAAATTTTTTAATTTAAAATGTTTATAGTTGAATTTTTAATTTATTCTACGCACTAAATATTAATATAAGAATTTAAAGAAGTTCTTTAAAAGAACATTTATTTTTTTACAGTGTCATAATTATTTACATGTAATACGTATTTTTAATAAAATTGTGAAAGAGTAGGAAAAGCAAAGAAAAGAACTTTTATTGATTGTTGATTGAATTGTACTGAAGTGACTAAATATATATAGAGTATTGTCCTATAAAAGATAAAAACAAATAAAGATAAGATAAGAATAACTAAAGATAAGATAAAGATAATAAAGACTAAAATTATAATTGAATTTATGTATTCTGTTGGGCTGAATTTGTGGGCTGTGAGACTTCTTTGTTGTTGTCATGGGCTAAGGTAGAAGAATGGTTTAATATGCCCCCGCAAGCTGGAGGATGAAAGATATCGAGAACTCCAAGCTTATTGAGATTAAGATGGAAGGGTTGAGGAGACAAAGGCTTTGTGAAGATGTCAGCTAATTGCCCAGAAGAAGGAATGGGGAGAAGTTTCATCACTCCAACTTGAGCTTTTTGTCGAACCAAGTGACAATCGACCTCTAAATGTTTGGTCCGTTCATGAAAAACTGGATTAGCAGCAATATGAAGAGCACTTTGATTATCACAATATAAAACTGGTGGGCGGATAGGAGAGATACGTAAAAATTGTAACAGATTTATTATCCATTGAAGTTCACAAGTTGTGTTGGCAAGTGCACGATATTCTGCTTCAGTAGATGAGCGGGCAACGGTGGTTTGTTTCTTGGTCTTCCAAGAGACTAAAGAGTTGCCTAAGAAAAAACAATAGCCTGTTAAAGATCGCCGAGTGTCAGGACATCCGGCCCAATCAGAGTCACTGAAGCCGAGAAGCTGAATTTCTGATTCTCTTGAAAAAAAAATTTCTTTGCCGAGGCTAGTTTTTAGATATCGTAACACATGCTTGGCAGCTTGAAGATGAGATTCAGTAGGAGTTGCCATAAATTGACTTAATTGTTGAGTGGCATACATGATGTCTGGTCGAGTAGTGGTAAAGTAGATAAGATGCCCAACCAAACGGCGATACACAGAAGGGTTAGATAGCAAGGGACTTTTATCTTGATATAATCTTGTGGAACTATCCATTGGAACAGAGGCAGGTTTAGCACCTAATAAACCATAATCCTCCAAAAGATCAAGACAATATTTTCTCTGAGATAAGCAAAATTCCTTTGCTGATTGAGCTACTTCAATACCCAAAAAATATTTTAAAGGGCCCAAATCTTTAATTCGAAAGTGCTGGTGCAAAATAGACTTAATGAAAGCAAGTTCAGAGATAGAATCGCCGGTGAGAACGATGTCATCAACATAGACTAGAAGTATACAAATTTGAGCACCAGTAAATTTAACAAATAGACTATAATCAGATAAAGTCTGCTGATATCCATGGGATAGTAAAAGATGAGAAAGTTTGTCATACCACATACGACTAGATTGTCGTAGACCATATAATGACTTTAGTAACTTGCAGCATTGATTTGGGCGAGGAGATGTGAACCCGGGTGGCAAAGTCATGTAAACATCTTCAGAAAGATCCCCATGTAAGAAAACATTATTGACATCTAACTGATGTATGGGCCAATGCTTCATAGAGGCCAATGCCAAAACTAATCTAATGGTGGCAGGCTTGACAACAGGAGAGAAGGTTTCCAAGAAATCAACACCTTCAGTCTGGGTGAATCCTTTGGCCACAAGGCGAGCCTTATATCGATCAACTGAACCATCAGGCTTGCGTTTGATGCGATAGACCCATTTACAGCTAACCGGCTTAACACCTGCAGGACAATCAACAAGACGCCAAGTTTTGTTCAACTCAAGAGCATCCAGCTCATCTTTCATAGCACTACACCAATTGGGATGTTGATTGACATCTTTAAAGAACTTTGGCTCAACGTCAGAATGTAGAGATAATAGAAACCTTTTATGTGAAGATGAAAGAGAAGAAAAAGACATGACTGAAGATAAAGGATACCTGCACTTTGAGGGAGATTGATTGGTAGAGGTGAGAGACGAATTGCACAAGTAATCAGAGAGATATGCTGGAGGTCGGTGAGGTCGATCAGAATGACGAGGATGGGGTTGCTCAGGTGGTGAGGAAGGTGACGGGGGATGAGGAGGTGATGGTGGACTAGTGTCTAGTGCAGAAGAAGAGGAGGGTGTGGGCCTCAAAAGAGATTCGGTTGTTATGGATTCAAGTTGGTTAGGACACGATAGTGAGGAAGAAGGATAGGTTGTTGGAGAGAATAAAGGATTAGATGGAGTTGGATCAATGGGTATGGGTGAGGTTTCAACTGGAAGGGTTGGTATTTTTGGGTTATGTGTGTTGATAGAAAAATTGTTTGGTTCAGAATTTGTTGTTGGGTTGGAGAGAGAAATTGGGTCATTTGTGTGAACCAAAGGAAAGACTAATTCATCAAATACAACATTTCGAGAAATTTCAATTCTTTTGTCATCCAAAAGATAAATGATATATCCTTTAAAACCATTTTGAAAACCAATGAAAACACCCCTTTTGGCTCTTGGATCAAATTTTGATCTATTTGTCATTAGGGTAGACACAAAACATAAACAACCAAAAACTCTAAGGTCATGATAATTTGGTGGATGATTAAATAAAATCTCAAATGGTGTTTGAAAATTAATTGCAGAGGATGGAACTCTATTAAGCAAATAAACGGCATGTTTAACAGCATAAGACCAAAAAGATAATGGTAAATTAGATTGAAACATAAGAGCACGAGCTATATTTAAAATATGTTGATGCTTGCGTTCTACCCGTCCATTTTGTTGAGGGGTTTCAACACAACTACATTGATGAATAATTCCCTTGGAAGCATAAAAATCATGTAAAATAAATTCTGGTCCATTATCGGAACGGACAGTTTTGACTTTAGAATTGAATTGTGTTTCAACTAAAGTAATAAAATTCTTTACATGATTTTGCACTTCTCCTTTTGATTTTAACAAAATAGCCCATGTAAAGCGACTAAAATCATCAACAACAGTTAAGAAATATTTATGATTATGAATAAAATTTTGTCGAAACAGGCCCCAAATGTCAAAATGTAATAAATCAAAAATTGCATTAGTTTTATTAAAGTTTTGAGAAAATAAAAGTTTCTTCTGTTTAGAAAAATGACAAATATCACAAGTTTTATCATAATGCATAGAAATAAAAGGAAATTGCTTATGTAAATAATTAAGTCGTTGTTCAGAAAGATGACCCAAACGAAAATGCCATAACTCGGATGGTGTAATGGTTGATTTTGTTTTGATAGTATGAATGGAATGTGAAGTTGATGGGGTGTGAGTGAGAGTATTTTCAACAACATACAAGCCTTCTCTCATTCTACCAAAGCCAATCGTCCTCAAAGTGTTGATCTATAAAGTGCAAGAAGAAGATGAAAAAGTGAGTTGACATTGAAGATTGGAAGTAATTTTGGATATGGAAATAATGTTAAAATTAAAGTAAGGCAGATAAAGAATATCATGAAGGATTAAAGATGAAGAAAATTGCACAATACCCTTATAGGAAGCAGTGACTTTAGTGTTATTTGGTAAGTGAATGATAATGGGAGAGATTTTGTAATATGAAATAAACCAAGATAAGTTTGATGCAATATGGTCTGTGGCACCAGAATCAATAATCCAAGAATTTAAAAAGGTATTTTTGTTGGAAAAATTATTTAAAATAGAAAATGTGTTTGAAGAACAAAGATAATGAGTACTCGGATTAGGCAAAAACCCATTTTGATTTGATGAACCATTATCTCTATATTCTGAAGAGGGAGACTCGGTCTTTTTGAGAAGTGCTATGAGAGCTTGTTGTTGGGCTAGTGAGAGGTCCAAAATTGGGTTTGGATTCGGCTGATGGGTATGCCCTTCAATATGACCTAGGGCTGCCCTCTCATCATACACTGGAGGGGCGATTGAAGGAGTGGTGGCGGTGATAGCAACAGAGTGATGTGGACTACCAGAGTGACGTGGATGCCCTGGTGGGAACCCGTGTTTCGAATAACAGACTTCAATCGTGTGGCCACTACGACCGCAATGCGTACAGAACTTAGAGGAACCACCACGTCCCGCGCTGGAGGGAAAACCACCGCGACCCTTGCCGGAGGAAAAGCAACCGCGACCGCGACCTTGTGAGGGGTGCCGCGAATCGATGGCGGCAGTGATGGAACGTGGATCGTCTAGAATCCCAGCGGTAACTTGTAGCTGTCGTTCATGTTGGATGACCAATGCAAAAACTCTGGTTGCTGGAGGTAATTGGTCTAGGAGAAGTATTTGAGATCGCACCACCGAAAACCGTTCATCCAATCCTTAAGAAAGCGAATTATAAAATCTTGTGATCTGTGAAATGTTGCTGGACATGAACAGACCGGGAGAGGGCGAGAACTGTCGAGTTCCTCCCAAAGAGACTTCAGTGATGTGTAGAACTCGGTGACAGACAGAGTGCCCTGCTTAAGTGCATAGATTTCTTCTTGCAACTCAGCAATTCGGAGAAGATCACTCTGAGCAAATCGTTCTTTCAAATCGGTCCAGACAGAGGAGGCAGTGGCAAAATAGAGGACACTTTGAGTTATAGAAGGGGACAAAGAATGGAATAACCAAGATAAGACCAAGTTGTTGCAACGTTCCCAAGTCGAGAAAAGAGGATCCCCAGGTAGAGGAGAGGAGATAGAACCAGTAAGAAATCCATATTTATTTTTGGAAATAATAGCCATAGTGAAGAATCTATTCCATGAATGGTAATTGTTTACTGTAAGAACAGGGGTAACCAAGACTGAGGTAGGATTTTCGCTTGGATGAATATAATAGGGATTGGTTGTATCTTGAGTTAAATTGGAAGGTTGATTATTCATGGTAGGCGGGGGAGTTGAAAGAGTTTTAGGATCTGAATCGGTTGGTTTATCCATGGATATCAGCAGAGCTCAAGAAGAGCTCTGATACCATAATAAAATTGTGAAAGAGTAGGAAAAGCAAAGAAAAGAACTTTTATTGATTGTTGATTGAATTATATTGAAGTGACTAAATATATATAGAGCATTGTCCTATAAAAAATAAAAGCAAATAAAGATAAGATAAGAACAACTAAAGATAAGATAAAGATAATAAAGACTAAAATTATAATTGAATTTATGTATTCTTTTGGGCTGAATTTGTGGGCTGTGAGACTTGTTTATTGTTGTTATGGGTTAAGGTAGAAGAATGGTTTAATATTTTTTTAAGATTTTGCAAGTTACAAAAAATATAGTGATAAAAAAATTATAAAGGCAGGAAGTCAAATGGTGACTGAATAAAGTCACGGAATTTAAAAAATTTCACCTAAACAAAAGATGAATATCAAGATATATAAAAGATTTTTTGTTTAAGTTTAAATAATATTAATAACAATATGATTAAATGATATGAAAGTAAGGTTGTTATGTAACGTTTCAATATATAAAAGAGCATTAAATGATATGAAAGAGCACTAGACCTGGAATTTGTTTATTTCTTTTATCTATTATTCCAATTATGTAGTTTATAATATCAGGGACCTTTTTAACAAAATAATTTTAACTTTGAAAGAATGAAAGACGTACTTTTTTGTTTATTTATTATATGAAAAATATTTTTTTTTAAAAAAAATCTTTTAAAAAAATATAAATTATAGTTTCTCAAAAAATATATATTTTTTTTATTTTTCTAATGCTTTTATTTTTACTATTAGAAATTTGTCAAACACGCTAAAAAATAAAAAAGATTTTTTTATTGAAAAAATATATTTTTTTTATCAAAATAATGATGCCTAAACAAGCACAATATCAAGACCTTTTTAACAGAATAATTTTAACTTTGAAAGAATGAAAGACGTACTTTTTTGTTATTCATTTTGCGAATGGTGGTATCAACATCAACTTCCCATTGGACTTCATATTCATTAATCCACCTTTGTCCTGAGCGCAACTTGACTGAATTTAGATTTATTATGTGAATGTGGGGACAGAATGTTGTCATACTCCAGAATCTGCCAAAGATGGATAAGTGTTGCAATGATGGAAAACACAAAGTACGTTTGCCTGAGTATAACCATCTCAGCATTGGCAGCTCTTCAAGATGCAAAAACTGAAGCTGCTCAAATATTATGTTCTCATTAGATTCATCATCCTCTTTGCATATTATCTCTCGCATTGAACTACAATAGCTTATCTCCATATGCTTGAGTTGACTCAAACTTTCTGCTGTTGAAGATGTGAACACATACAACAAATCAATGCAATGATATATATTCAATTTCGTCAGACTAGAGAAAGACACCTTGCTTGCTACTAAGTTCTTTATATCAAGACACCACTTCACTTCCAATGTTTGGATATTATCAAGGATGGGGTGTATCCAAGAGTGATCGAAACCAATGGACTTGAGTCTCAAAAGAGAAGACATGCTTAACCCTTTGAGAGGGAGATGCGATAGGAGTTGAACATAATCAGCCTTAGGTTTTTCCTCAAATAGCACCTCTTCAACCCTTTCTTCTGACTTCCCGAATCCAAGTATCCGAGACTTTAGTTCCCAAGTCAACTTGGCGCCTCTCATATCAAATGATAATTTCTTCAAGCTCTGAAATAGAAGATTAACCTAACAAGCAACACAATCAAAATAGACTCATTTTAAGAACAACATAAATTAGTTTGGATATCTACTAGTGAATAAATAATGTAATTCATATACAACTATGGCTGGATTTGTTGATTTCTCTAATTCTTAATCACTCACTAAACAATTCTAATAAACTTAGGTAATATTGATTAGATCCAAAGAAAAATATATGCCAACATTTTTTTCACGCAAATACTTTTTTTGAAAATCTTTTGGGATAGAAAAAAATTTCTGCAACTTATTTTTTCTATTCTATTAATTGCAACCAAAAATTATATAAAGAAAATTGTAGGCAACTAGCAACGAAAAAAATGAATAAATTCGTTTTAAAAACAAAAATTAAATAAGTTGAAATATATATTACTCTACGCCTAATAATGAACAAATTATTTGATTCATATAGAACTTAAATAAATTGACATGCAATGACAAATTATATGAAATAGCGGGTACAAAATTGAGTTATTTAATCATATTTCATATTTTATAATGTCAAATATAGCAACTTATGATATTTTTTTGTGAGAAAAGGATAAACCATTAAAATATATTGTTTTGCCACTTTTTTTTAAATAAATCACTTTAAAAAAAATAAAAATATGACAAATATAGAATGATGAACACTCACTTCACTATCATCATATTAATTCAATTATTTTGTTTTGATGTTAAAATGTATATTGCAATTCAAATAAAAGCTAGAATACTTTTTTTTAATAAAATGCAAAAATTATTATTTTTATAATTAAAAAATAAAGATATCATATATAATATATATTTTTTTAAAAAATTTAGTTATAATCTTTATTTTTTATCTGATTTTAATATTCAATAAAAAAATTCTCTAAAATAAAAGATACTTTACGTTTTTATAAACTCAAGCATATTTTTGAGGGGCTATAAATCTTTAATATTAGCTTTTAAGTTTATACATTAATATTTTATCTTGTCATCTTAAACTCTTTAATTTTTTTTTTTAAAAAAAAAGTTACAGAACTTTTGTTGTTCATCAATATTCACATTGAAGTTTCTGTTATATTTATGATATTGCACAATTTTTTTCTTAATTACGGTGTTATTTAATTTACTTATTTCTTATCAATGATTTTTGTTACGTTATATAAATTTTTATAATTGTTTGGTTAATATAAACTGATTTCAATAAAACTATAGAATCGTCATAAGAAGTACCTGCTCGATTGGAAGTAGAATTTGTTGATCTATAAATGCCTCTGCCTCTTGACAACTGAGTATCATCCATTTACAGACATGTATATATAGTTGTTTAAGCTTCGGAAATTGAAGCTTTTGTAGTCCCGGATAAAAGTGTTTGAGCATTGGCAGCTCTCTAAGCACCAGTGAAGTCAAAGAAGGAAGCTCAAATGTTTTGGTGTCTCCTAATTCTGAGGTTCTTTTATCTTCTGCAAAGATTTTTACCATTTTCTCACAGTCTTCTACCGAAAGATTATTCAGCATGGCAAGGTCTTCAGCAATGGATGTTGGAAACACATATTTCAAACTATCACATTTTTCAATGCTCAAATCTTGCAGAGCAGAAAAGTGAATAATTTCTATTGAATCTTTGTTCCATACATGTTCCAAATTTGGTAGATTCTTTAAAGATAATATTTTCATCAAACGAGACAACCCCATTGCTTTTGTCACCTGTTTATTGTTACTGTCATCCATGTTAAAGATGACTTGCACTCCATCGCAATCGGATACTTGCAGATCTTCCAAATTCTTAAAGCAATGAAGCAAATGAGATGGAATTACATGCACAAGATCATGACATCTCTTCACAACCAAAGATTTTACATTCTGAAACCTGTTCACTTGCACCAAGGTTTTGTCACACCATACTTGTTTTAACTCTGGATGATTCGAAAGCTCCAAATAAACCTATAAAATGATTGCGAGAAGAAAAAGGGATCATTTCTTAGCTTTTAAAATTACTGTCATTGAATTTTTTTTTTTCTAAAAATAGTTACAAAGGTTTAGTTATAAAAGATAAGTATATATTTAATATATATATATATATATATATATATATATATATATTCAAGCTTTTGTTAAGTTATATTTTAGCAAAGTATAAGAATATATATGAAGTAGTTCTTCGACAAAAAATTTAAAATAACTTAACTAAAATCAAAATTTAAAAAGATAGATGTGTTAATATAAATTATAATATGTATATAAGTAAAAAATTATACAATTCAATAAATGAAATTAAAAACATTGAGAATATGAATAAAACTTTTCAATTTAACATAGTGCATGTCGAAATATGACTACTATAAAAAATAATACAAACTTGTAATTTAGTTCAATATTTAGGAACGTACGAAATCCAAGTAGAAAGGGATTAAGAACAAAGATATGGAAAATGAGCATTAATTGTATAAATGAGGGAGCACGGAGTACCTTATCCGTAAACAGCATTTGAATGGTGGCATTCAGGTCTCCTTTCCAATACCCTTTCTCTTCCTCACCAAGTACGCTTTGTAGCTTGGGCGCTGTTATGTGCTTTGTAGTAAACGTTTTCATCTTGGGACATTCTGTCACAATTAATTTTTCCAACAATGGCACCGAAAACTCACAATTCGAGTTGCTACAGAAACTTGTGAGGTTGCTTAGTCCTTCAAGTTGTATAGTTATCAACTTGGCAAACACAATTTTAATCCCCTCCTCATTTTCCTGCTCATCCTTGGTAACTATTTCATTTAATTGAAGACAATACCGTACCTTCAAGGTGGTGAGTTGAACCAAGCTCTTTGCTGTTGAGCATGTCATTAGACTTTTCAATTCTTTACAATAAGATACTTCCAAGTATGTCAAGTGAGTGAAGGACACCGAGGAAGGTGCCAACCTCCTCAATCTGTGACAATCCATTAAGACCAAGCGGTGCAGTGATCTCTGAAGAGCAGGATCTCTTTCAAATCCAATATCCTCCATCTGTGGTGCCCACAAAAGTTTTAATTCCTTAAGTAGCAATACGGTTCCCAATCTTTGCTTCGGTGCAGTGTTTCCACTTGGCACGAACTCTCTAATGTTATTATCATAACCCAATTCAAAGATTTGTAGATTAGGAATGGTGTGGAGGAAGCAGTATAGAGTCTCGTCATGATGATGGCTCTGCCAATCCTTCAAGCAAAGGTGTTTCAAAGAGGTAAAGAGGTACTTGCGTGTGTTGCTCATTAACCACTCTACTCCTTTAGAGTCAATACTCAGATGCTCCAAGTTGGACAATACCTATATACATCAATTTATACAACTCATTATCAAATAAACTCCAATTACACCTATCCAAAACCCTTTATTCTTTGAAACGGGAAATTTATGTGTATACATAAAATTTTGTTTTCTATTATGTGTATATTTTTTATGTTAAAGCAAACCAAACCACATATAATATAACACGGGTTTCCATTGGCCCTCATTATTACAAAAACAATATTTTTATTACAACAAATTATCGGATATAATATTTTTGTAAACATAACAATTTTTCGAATATACATTTTAACTTTAAAATAAAATTATATTTTATAAAAAGATATTTGTATAAAAATAATTGAAAACCAATTATCATACTTCTTAAATATATAATAAACAATAATTCAGACACTTAAATCTTCTTATTTCCTATATATATTTTTCCACTTCTTCAATCTAACAAGTGACTCTCAAACACCAATCGTAGCTATGGAAGATTATTAACAGTTTAAAACAATGATACATCCTTAATAAAAACACACATAATATATAATTGAATGATAGTTTATCTAAAACTAGAACAAGAAAAAAATATGATTAATAGATACTTTATCTAAAACTAGAATAAGAAAAAAAATGTACTGATTGATAAATAGTTTAGATTAATTGCATAGTTAAGATTACTAAAATTTAAAAGGTTGACTTTTTTGAAAATGTATCTGTATTCTAATTTGGTGAAAAAAAATTTATTTCTCTGCACTAAAAAATAAGTATGTATTTTATTTTGAAATGACGGATATATTTCTATTAGAAATAATAAATAAGAATGTAAGTATCTATCATGGTTTCGATTTTGATACACACAGTATCTTTAGGTGGATATATTTCTATTAAAAATAATAAATAAGAATGTAAGTATCTATCATGGTTTCGATTTTGATACACATAGTATCTTTAGGTTTTTTTTTTATATACTAAAAATAGGAGACTTAAATCTACATCTCTTAATAGAGTATGGGAAGATTATGCTATTTAAGTTATAACTCATTGTCATCTTTGAATGTTTGAATACACACATGAATTTGTATTTTATAAATTTAGACTTGTGCCCCCTTAAAATCTTATTCAATAGTGTAATTCTTTTCTTTGTTCATTAACAATTTTACAAAAAAAAAAAAAGGGTAAAACTAAGAAGGAGTATGGCAGTGATGTATAGTGAAACAATGGAACTAAAGAAATTAGGCAAGCACCAGAGCCACTGAAAAAATGTTAGAAATTTATCATTTTTTATGGATACTTGACCAATCTTCTAAATCTTAATTATTAAATTCTAAATTTTAAATTTTAATATTATAAAAATAAAATGTATTATTAACTAATATTGATAAAAAAATATTTTGTCTTTATATACACATTTTAACATTGAAATTAATTTTCATCTTTATTATTTATGATTCTCTGTATTTCTACCTTAAAGATAATTTCCAAAACCATTCAAAGTATTAAAATGATGTTATTGAAATTTACAAGAAAAGAAAATGATTTAAGGATATATTGACTAATTAGAAAGAAAATTTCACCATTTTCTTTAAATTATATGAGATTTGTTAATAAATGTCTCCAAAATATTTGTTAAGAATACAAAGTAAAATAAAAAATTTTATTAATAAGATAAGTTTTGAAGATTTAATGATATAAATGCATAAAAATTTACTATCTTCTTATATTTATCAATATTAACTCTTGTTTTGTTTACAGGAATATTAATTTTTCTTAAGCAGCGTACTTAATAGTAGTAATTTTTCTTTCAATTTATGCTTAATGTCTATGAGGTCATGACCATTATGTGGTGGATATAGACTGCAGAAGACAATCACATCCTAGGTTTTGGTAAGCACTCTTACCTTTTCAGCCGATAAGAATGCTCTTTCTTCTTCATTGCCACTTTCTGTTTTGAATATTTTCAGATTTGGACACTCAATCATTGTCAGTTGCTTCAAGTTTGGACACTCTACAATATGTCTCCCTTTGTACAAACATCGGATGCTTGGTAACTTCCTAAGTGACATGGAGACTACTTCAGGAAACTTCAATGTTGTTTCTGATCCTCCATCACACGCAATGATTTCTTCCAAATTATCACAAGATTGTATCGAAAATCTTTCTAGTTTTCCCAGATCCTTGGCTATAGATGCTTGCAACACATTACTCAATGTGTTACAATCAGAAATCTCTATGCTCTGCAGATTTGTGAAGTTAACCACTCCTTTTGGATCTTCACTCCACACTTGCTTCAGATATGGGAGATCCCACAAATCAATAACCTCCAGTAATGCAGATTTGGTGTCATTTTGTTGCGAAGAACCTCTTATTTTAAAAATGAATTCCACTGACACGCAACAATAAACCTTTAAGCTTTTCAAATGCAAATACCAGCATTTCATATGATTAGGAAAAATGATTTCAAGCTTATCGCAATCGCTAATATCAACAGAAATGAGACTTGGAAATGAATCTGCACCGACTTCGTCTTCATGTGGCCATATGTCTTTTAAAATCTCCATTTGACTCAACTGGATTTCCTCTAACTCAGGAAGGATACGAACCTGTTTTGATGTAATAAAAAGTCATTATTCAATAAAAGTCACCTAAACAATGATCAACATTAGCAAATAAAATGCATGATTGGTGAGTAAATAATAAAATTATAATAATGTAACATGAACAAAAACATAAAAAATCTATTACAAACTTTATCATTATCTCACGCACCTTTGCATACACATTCTTTTTTCCTTCTGTGACAAATAACTTTTCCATCAATGGACACCCACTTATAGAAATGCTTTTTAATTTATTGAGATTGCAAGCCACAGACAATGAACATAAATATGTCAAGTTACAACAGTCTTTCATAGTTAACTTTATTAAGTTCTGAAACCAACTATTTGAAGGTGGATTGCTCCATATCTTGTGAATCTTGATTGAAAACAACTTCAAAGTTTCTAAGTTTGGAATTTCCACCTGCAGGACAGAACCAAATACAAATTCTGTTACTCTATTTGAAATCATAGGTCTTAAAATGATAAATATATATTACTTTAAGTTGGAAGAAAGGCATACATTTTCATTAAAGAGAGAAATGGAAGTTGTGGCACTCTGCTCATTCGTTACTGCTGGGACAATTTCCCTGTCATTGATATTGTAAAAACTGACAAATGATGGTAAATCTTGTAGTGCCAAAGAGCATAACTTGTGAAACTCAACCTTATTGTTGGATCCTTCTCCTTCCTCACCAACAATTGCCTCTAAAGAATCACATTTAGAGACATCAATTGTTTCTAGACTAGTAAGAAATTTAACAATGTAAAGAAAGAATATACTCTTCAATTGGGGGCACATTTTCACTTTGATTGTCTTTAGTCTAGAGAATGATGAATCTGTAACAGGACTACAACATATCTTCTTTATCTTAATTAGGTTGAAGAGACTAAGCAACTCTAAATTGGGAAACACATCTTGAGGTTGTGACAACTCCATTGAATTCACAATATATTCAATGTCTTTGTTATTTACTATCGACAAGTGTTTCAAATATGGAAATCCATCCAAATTTAGCTCATAAAATGCATTTCGAACTCCATGCAGATCTCCCAATAGCAAATTCTCCACTCCTTTGAATAACAATTTAACTCCTTTGAGAGAGTGAATATCCATGTCAGCTTCTAGCTGCAGTGCCAATGATCTTGAAGTTTCATATTTGTTGGGCATCTTGAAATCCCCAGTCGAAAGTGTCTCAAAGTCTCCAATCACAATCTTGTAATCATTCAACTCGTGAAAGAACAAGTCTGTTGGCAAAAACTCAGCATTGGGGATGCAAACATCTATAGTATTCAATTCATGCAAATGTTTCACCTCAGATAGAATTGAAATTTGACTATGATTTGTCAAGCTGTTTCTTATATGCAGTTCCTCCAAACTGGTGAAGCTTGATAAAGAAAGAGATCGAGTAAATCTGTTTATGAAACAGTCGCTAATGTCTAGCAACTGTAACTTGCATAAGCACTCTAACTCTGGTAGCCAATCTTCAATTCTAGATCCTGAAAGGCTAAGAATTCTTAAATTTTTTAGTTTATTTATAATTGACAAGTTACCAAGAGTGCATTTCTCCAAGCAAAGCATTCTGAGGTTTGCTAAGCATTCAATTGAAGACGGAAGATTTGATAGATGGATTCCTGATAATACTAATACTCTGAGATCTTCCATTCTTTCAAAAAATCTGTCTGGTATTTGCAAACTTGGATCATCATTGTCGATATGGAAGAATTTGAGTTGAGGACAGTTCAAAACTTTTGGGAGTTCAACCATGATACGACTCTTGTGTAGATGAATTCCAGAAAGCTTCTGAAGTTGCTTCTTGTCAGGCCAAAAATCTAGTTTGTCATTTCTCAAGATAAATACCTTGCGCTCCTTGCATGCTATGGATAGAGCAGCATCTCGAACTATATCATGCATCTCGAAATGATCAATAGAATTACAATCCAACATCAACCCTGAATCTTTTAACTTGTTGATTGATGATTTGGATATTCTGTCGTGAGCTTCCCTCAGTGTGTGGACACCTTTAAGTATGCCCAAGCCATAACAATACTTCACCAAGTCTGCAATTAGTGATTGATGACTTATTTGAGCTGAAACTAGCAAAATAGACTTGAGCTCCTCACTTGCTAGATGATCATAATTCTTCTTCACGTAATTCTCCATGTCCTCTCTTGCTTCATTTGGTTCTTGGTTTCCGAGTTTTTGTAGTTCATCTTTTAACTCGGACTCGCTCTTATTTCTTAACGACTTTCCGAGTATAAGAACAAGCATGGGTAACCCTGCACAATACTTGTCAAGCATATCGGATAACTCCGGATTTTCATTTGGTATTCCAGCCACCCTCGTAAACAATGCTGAAGCTTCGCCAGGCTTTAATTTTGGCACAAGGAAAGTTGACTTAACATTCATCTTAACACGCAAAACTTCTTCAAATCTTGAAGTGACCAAAATCTTGCATCCCTTGGTGTTGCCAGGAGAATTTTCAATTTTTGCTCTTTGCTCTTTTGCCTCATTTCTTTGATTGTGCATGACATCACTTGAAACATTGTCATCATCAAATGGAATCCCTATCTTGTTCAAATCCAGTTCATCCCAAAGGTCATCAAGGATCACAAGGGTATTCTTCTGCGTCAACACATCTCTCAAACGAGCTGCTCTCCTATCGTCACCTTCATTTGCAAAAGTCAATCCTAAATGGTCGGCGATATCTTGCTGAACTTTTCGAAGGTCTGGATCTTTCTTTACGGTTGCCCAGGCCACCTTATCAAACAGTATTGTATTGCAAGTAGCTTGCTCTGCAATTTTGTAGAGCAAAGAAGTCTTGCCCACACCACTAGGCCCATGCAGCCCAACCATCCTCACCCTCGAATCTTTTAATTTCTCCATGATCTTGTCGATTATACCCTTTCTTGATTCAAACTCATGATAGCGATTGCTATCCGCAATCTTTAGAACTTTTGGACCACCAGAAATTGCTTTTGTAACTTGGGAAAATTCCTTATTTAGATTGTCAATACTGGGTGCCAATATCTTCTTTGCTTTCCTGCCAAGTTGACGCCTGTGCCACAAGAAAGGCAGAGCCCCGCTAGAGCAGCCCCCGCTAAAGCAACTTGTCTTGGATTCAAGCATTTTGTCATCGTGAAACTCCTTACTTTCTTCCCTCTTTTCCGCCACCTTCTTAAGCCAACCTTCAGCAGTTGGTGTGATTTCTTCTGCATTATTTTTTGCAGCGTCAACAAGGTGCTTCACTGTTAGCTCATTCTTCTCAAGCTTATCATCGAGTTCTTTTATATTCTTGACATGATCTTCATAATTGATAATATAATCAAGCTGGCGAATACTCGCTTCCAGGAGTAAGTCAATCGCTTTTTCTAGTGGTTTACACGCAAGGTTCCCCATTCTTCTAGATGTTCTACTGATATACCTCCATCCTGTAATGCAACGAATCCACGTGTTCTTAGTACCTTGGTTTATATATACTAGAATGAGTCACTGAGGATAAATTAATGATAGTATATAATAAATATTAAAAATAATTATGGTTTGTAGAATTAAATTAAATATACGTGAATTAAAGTTAAATTTAAAAAGTGTTATTGTTTAGAGTTGTTGTTTTTTTTGTGTCGTAGATTCTTGTTAAGGCATGTTTTTTATAAATTGTTGAGTTGTATTTACTATTTATTGTGTTGTTTGTTCCATCTTTGTATGTATATTCTTCTTTCGAAGATGTATCTTAAATTTGTATGTTTTTTTTCTTTATTCTCTTGATTGATGTGCATCCAGTTTTCTAATGACATCTACAATAAAAAGAATAAAAATGTGTAGAATTTTTTTTAAATAAGTTATTTTTAATAAGAATAATTGAAATACCCGTTAATATTTTTCTTTGATCCACTTTGTGACAATGTCTCAAGTGATACAAATTTAAAATGGAGTTGAAAAATGTTCAATTTAAAAATATAATTTAAAAATATAATAAATATGTTTGTTTTGTATCTTTTCATCTAATATAATCATTTTTAAGCAAAAAAATTTTTCTTTATTTGTGGGTGTTAATGTTTTGCATAGACGAACCACACAAACTTTGATAAACTAATTGCCTGTTTATTTGGTGATATGATATTGTCTAAAGAATGATATTTTATTGAGTAAGTTTGAGATGTTGTGTAGTGCGAAAATAAATTTCTTGTGATAAGAGAGTTATATAAGTAGGTCAAATAGTATGTAATTTAAATATTTATAACGTAAAATTTATTATGATTAATAGATTATTATGATATTTGTAATATGGATGTTTATTATATTTAATGAGTTATTTATAAAAATTAATAAATTAATTATTGGGGTTATAAATTTATTGTATTATTTATAACGGTAAAATATAATAAATATAGAGATATAAATTCTTGTAGGTTACAAATTTGGTTAGATATTATTAATTTTTAATTATTGTCATTGGTAATTATGCAGCCTAATTTGCAAATATTTTTATTACTTGTATTTTTTTATATATTTTATCTTTTTTGTTGATTTGAAAATAATAGTTGATTTGGCAAAAAATTAGTGGTTGATTCTAAAATTTTGCCAAGTAAACGATGTTGCTGACATGTCATTAATAGGAAGAAAAAAGTGTCTTAAAAGTAACATGGGTAAACTTATGTATCTACTTTATCGAAAATGTTTGGTAACCAAAAAATATTAGCCAAAAACAGCCAGAATTTGCCTTATTTAGCATTTATTAATTGTTACGACAATTAATGAATACTA
This sequence comes from Arachis hypogaea, assembly GCF_003086295.3. NCBI lineage: Eukaryota > Viridiplantae > Streptophyta > Magnoliopsida > Fabales > Fabaceae > Arachis > Arachis hypogaea. The sequence continues at coordinate 113,000,142 of NC_092047.1, read as the reverse complement.
AATAAGGCAAGTTCTAACTTTTTTTTTTGTCTACCTAGCATATTAAGAATAGATTGGTTCATTTTTATTTATAAAAAAACAACAACTAAGAATAATAAAATAAAAAAGTGGTAACAATAGATCCAAATATTCTTGAATTTTATTCTTTAATTATTTCACAGAATTTAGATTCTCTAAATTTTGAATTTTATTTTAGAAGATAAAGTATGATCTTTTATCATTTATTTTATAAGTAAAATAAAAAAATATAAGAAAAAAATATTTAATAATAAAAAATAATATTTTATTCTCTAAAATGAAAATTTAAAATTTAGAGAATCTAAATTTATTTGAGAGTAATGGTCTCAAAATAAAAGTGTTTTAAACAAGAATAAACACTCATAATTAAATGAGAATCCGACAGCTAATAAAGTTGCCATCTCATAAAACTGACAAATCATAAGCATTAAACAGCATATAATGAAGGTAATAAAAGCCTCAAAAGCGGTTACTCTCAAACAAAGGAATAAAAGGTGGGAGAATTCAACACGTTAGGATATCCACTGCAACAAAAATATTGAGTACCATCAGATTTAGTGTCATAGAGTAGCGACAGATTTATCGTCGGATTCATTGGCAGTAATGATATCAAAGTCGTAAGGTTAAGTAATTATTGATAGATTCTGTTTTTCGATGATAAATCCAATGATAATATTTAAAAGAAAAATAAATTAAATTGGTGTGTCTATTAACATTGGATTTACTGTCAGAAAAATTCGACAGTAACTCCAATTAGTGAAACGTTATATTTTGGTGACTCGCAAAGGTTTATTGTCAAAATTTTTTGAGAATAATTCTGACGGTAAAAGAAGCATAAATTCAAATCACGAACCCTCTTCCCCCTCATTCGGACCCTAACTACTATCACCATTCTTTGTTACCACCATCTGCCACCACTGTAACGTTGACGACCACTGCTGCAACATCCACCTCTTCCCTTATTTCTTGTTATGTTCTTTATTATAGGTTCTTGAACAACTCTTTTTCAATTCCTTTAATTTTAGTTTAATTTAGTTTATGTTTGAGTAGAATTTTAATTTTAATTTTGAATCAATTTTAAAATTAGTTTAGTTTAGTTTTCTAATCTTAGTGGATTTAAGTTGATTAAGTTAGGTTAGATTCAATACATTAGGTTTTGAATTGTTGAAGTGTTTAGAATTGTCTAATTGTGTTAATTGTTGTGTCGAGGACTATTTTACTGAGAAAATGTTGTTGAGATTGTTTGATAATTATTTCATTTTAGTTTAATTTAGTTTAGGTTTGGTTGGAATTTCAATTTTAATTTTGAATCAGTTTTAAAGTTAATTCAATTTAGCCTTCTAATCTTAGTGAATTTAGATTGATTAAGTTAGGTTAGATTCAATACATTAGGTTTTGAATTATTGAAGTGTTTAAAATTGTCTAATTGTGTTAATTGATGCGTTGATGACTATTTTGCTGAGATTGTTTGATAATTTGATATTTGCAGACATGATGATAGGTAGAGGTGCTGCGAATCAGGTAGGGGTGGCAACGGGGCGGGTAGGGGTGGGTTTTTGCTCTACCCGACCCCGCTCCGCCGTACAACTACCCGCATAGAACCCGCCCCGCTACTACCCGCGGGTAGTAAAACGTTGAACCCTAACCAGCCCCTGCGGGTACCCGCCCCTATAATTAATAAAATCTAATGAATAAAATTAAATTTCAAAATTTATATAACTATCATCATATACACAACATAAATTAAAATAAAAATTTAAATATGATACAACATTATTAATCATTTACTAATTATTTTACATATATTATACATATTATATATTAAAATTATATATATTGCGGGGCGGGTAGGGGCGGGTATTACCTAAACCCGACCCCGCCCCGCCCCTCCCAAGAACCCGCCCTGCTAAAAACCCGCCTCGGTGCGGGGCAGGTAATTACCCGCCCCGAGCGGGTAGGGGCGAGGTGGGTACCCGCGGGTTCTGATGGTATTGTCATCCCTAGAATCAGGCTGCTGGTCGTGATCGTAGCCGTGGTCGGGGTAGAGAGAGGGTTTCTTCTAGTACTCCCGGAACTTCTGGATCCTCTCCCTTTACACCGACCACCCCGGTGACGCTACCTTGGCACTCATTGAATCTTCCTATTATTGGTCTCAAAAGAGCGATGAAGTGGAGAGTTATGTGAAGACTTATCTTGTGTGCCAACAAGATAAGATTGAAAATAAGACACCAAGTGAGTTGTTGGAACCTTTGCCTCCGTCAGAGTGACCGTGAAAAAGTGTGTCTTTGGATTACATCTCTGTCTTATCAAAGTCTGAGGAATTTGGATCTATTCTCATAGTAGTAGATTGATTTTCTAAGTATGCTACATTTATACCTGCCCCCTATCGATTGCACTGCAGAGGAAGCAGCACAATTATTCTTTAAGAATGTGGTGAAGTATTAGGGATTACCCAAGAGCATCATTAGTGATCGAGACCCAAGTTTCACAGGACGATTATGGACAGAGCTGTTCAAAATACATGGATCGGAGCTTCATTTCTCAATAAGTTTTCATCCTCAATCTGATAGACAAACTGAGAAAGTGAATGCCTTACTCAAGTGTTACTTGAGACATTTTATAAGCGTCATTCAGAAGGATTCGACAAAATTCCTACACATCATTCAATTCTCATATAATCTGCAAAAGGGTAAGTCTACAGAAAAGAGCCCGTTCGAGATTGTAATTGAACAACAGCCGCTTATACCATACTCTCTTTCTTCCTCTTACTCAGAGAAGAGCCCTTAAACTTGTCATATGATTAAGTCATGGGAAGAACAAGCAAATGTCACTCGTTCTTACCTCGACAAAGCTGCAAAGAGGATGAAAAATGGGCAAATAAGAAGAGGAGGCATGCAAGCTATCAAGTGGAAAACAAGGTAATGATTAAACTTCTTCCACAACAATTCAAAGTCTTTCACAAGGTTCATAAGGGCTTAATCTACAAATACGAAGAGCTATTTGAGATCATTGGGCGTGTTGGGAAGGTTGCTTATAAAGTACAACTCCCTCCCCTATAAAGATTCATCCAGTCTTCCATGTGAGTATGCTTAAACTATATCATGAAGACCAAGATAAACCGAGCAAAGGTGACTCGAAGCGAGCTCCACCTGTGATAATTAGATCATTTGACAAAGAGATCAAGGAGATCCTAGCTAATTAGGTTGTGCGATAAAGAGGAGTACCACCAAGTGTCTAATACTTGATCAAGTGAAAATGACATCCAATAATAAAGGCTAATTGGGAAGCTCGTAAAGATCTGCGGCAATTCCAAGAATACCAAAAGCGCTATCATAAAGAAAACACGACGAGAACATCTGCGTAATATGTGGGGGAGAATGTCACGGTAAATTTTAGAAGGTTAGATTTAATGGTGTTTGTATAGTTTTTTAGAGTGTTTGAGAATGCTCTAGATAGTTCCAGAACGTTCTAGAATGTTCTAGAAAGTCCCGAAATACTCTAAAAGGCTCTAGAAGACTTTGGAAGGTCATAGAGTATTCTAAAAGAGTGTAGATGCATATAAAAGTATAAAGAGCAATATGAAATAATCTAAAAGTATTTAGAAAAATGTGGTAAGATAAATATTCGTAGTGAAAATTATGGATGATCAATCTGGACCGTTGATTAGATTTAATCATAACAATTCAAAGTGAATAACCATAAATAGGAGTGAAAATTAGAGTTTGGATGTAGAAAGCATTTGTAACAACTAACAAACACTTAAGTAATAAAGTGTTCTTTTCACTAAAGCTTCATTTCTCTTGTGTTATCTTCTGTTCTTAGCTTTTTTGTTAAATATTGAGGGTTAGACTGATTTTATCTTAATTTAAAAAGTTGAATAAATCCGAATATCGGTACGATAATGTTAAAGTGTGTCCAAAATCGTAACAAAAATACTCTACTAATTTAAATTCTTTCTAAAATAACATTTTTTTTTATTAATGTAAGAATGTCACTTGATACTCAAAGAACATCTAATTATCCATGTTCTTTTAGTATCCTTGTTTAAATAGAGGTTTACATGGACAAGTTTTATGATTTTTATGTCTTTGTAAAATGTAAATTATATTTTTTTTTTATTTTTTATATTTATAAGATTATTATATCTTTAAATTATTTATTAATTTGAGCGTTGAAATATTTTTTGCTTAAAGATAAAGTATCACAAAGTACCCTAATTCCAATAAGCTCTTCGGATTTGACGACGTTTTCAAGTCACTGGAGTTGTAGTTGGAGGGTCGACACCAAAAAATTCCTGAGCCGCATAGGCCGGCCGAAGAAGGATTCGACGAGCTCCCATTAGATTAGCAAAAGAGTTGAAGCAGAGGGTTAGATTTTTCAAAAAGTCCAAAAAACTGAAGAGAGAAATGAAAAGGCGTAAGGACGGCGAATAAGAAGCAAAAATTTATAAGGCTGCCTGCAATTGAAGATGGTAAGAAGTTATTGATTGTGTAGAATAATTACTGTGAAATAGAAGTTCAGGACATCAAGGGCAACAGAGTTCAAAGATGGAATTTTGGAGATCCTTGTTGTGTGTGTTCAGTCTCTTTTAGATTTGTGGCGTATTCTTTAACTTTATTAGCCTTTTAATTTAAAAGAAGTCTAAAAAGTCAATTATAACATACGCAAACTCAAGCCAATTCTTTGTAGTTATAGTTTTGAAATTTAAAAAATTAGAATAGTGGGAGTTATTTATTTTATACGATTCTACTAGAGAACCAATTAAAAGTATATAGTCGATTAGAACTAACTAATTTTAAAATAAGAGGTTTGCTACAAAAAAAAAATAATCCTCTACTATTTCTAATTTTTTGAATTTTAAAAAATAATCTTTTTCCTAGAATCTCACAAATAGTATATGGATTACCCAGTAGGTATATAATGTGTTCAATTTTCGTTACCGATAACGTAAAAAGAAAATCAAGTCCAATAAAGACAACAAAACTATATACAGACGTGATATAAATCATGACCAAAAAAAAGATGTGATATAAATATGCAATGGACCTTACCTTAGTCCTTAAATATCATCAGCAATCAACTGCAGTTCTACATTTTTCCTTCTCCAGATGCGTCACCTGTTCATATATGTTCTTGAATTTCTCCTCTTGGAATGTTGACCAATCACCACAATCCGAAGTTTCTGCACTGCAAAACCTCATTCGTATACGAAATGGGTTAAACAAACTTTTGTTAAAGAACTTGAATTTCCTTCGACACCTTTATCTATATGTGTGCGCGCGTGCGTGGTTAGTGATGTTTTATAATTTTGATTATTTATTTTTCGTATATTTGATTGATAAGAAAAAGAAGATAAGAAACATAAGCCATAAACGTTTAAAAACAGCTAACTTCAATCAAATTGAAGCTCGAACAAATCTTGATAAGGCTGAAAATTAAAGAAACAAACCTAATTTTGTCTAAAGTTCGATTGGGATGACCACGAATTAAGCAACTGGCGCGAGAAGAGATGAATGAAGAAGTTTGTTCCCTTAACAAGAGATTGCAAAAGAAGCTGAAAAATGTTTAGTATTCATAAGCTGCTACTATGTGATATTGTGATCAGTTATGGATGGAAAATGAGCGCGTGTAACAAATAAATGGCGAAACACCACTAGCCATCTGTCCCTTGGCATCTTTTCAAAGAAAAAGAAAAAGAAAAAGATTATATTCTATATACATTGAAAAAAGTTACCAGGAATCAACATATTTTATTAATATTAATTAACAATATTTTATTTTTATATTATTATAATTTAAAATTTAAAATTTAGTATTTAATAATATTGATTAAAAATAATAAAATTTTGTTAGTTATGTAGTATATTACACATAAAAAATGCTTTTAAATTTGATGAGAATAAATTTTATTGTATTGTCATTAAATTAGTTAATATTATATGAGTTAATATATTTAAAACGAGAATGTTTAAATGGTTGAGAATCTTATTGAGGACTGAGGAGTGATTAACGAATATGATTTAATTTAAGTTTGTTCCATTTTGTTCTATCTTAATTCGTTTCACATTTTAGTTATATTAGACTTATGAATTTAAAAAAAAATTAAAAACTTAAATGTTGTAGTTTATAAGTAAACTTTTTAATTAATAATATTAATATCTGTTCTTAATATCAATATTAGCTAAATATTCAATATTATATACTATTATACTACTGTTTATATTTTTTAAAACTGTTTTATAAATATTAAAAATTAATTACCATATATTTGTACATAATTTTATAATTAAATAATTAAATTTATTAAAATCAAAAAATTAAATATTGTTACAACAGTATAATTTTTTTTAAACACTAAATACGTACATATAATATGGTATGGTATCGCACTTTTTAGTTGCTTTATGGCAATACATAATTCTCGGAACACAAATGCTTGTTGGATACTTGGATGGACAACATTTCGTTAGACGACAAATGAAATTAAAAGTTTCAAGTGTATGTCCGTCAAGCATTATTATTGGACTGCATATCAAATTTTCTTCTTTTATATACTTAAAAAAGTAACTAATAAATAAATAGAGTTCATCAGTTCCAAAAATATATAATCTTGGACAGCAACGCTCCTGTTATTTTTTAGAATAAAATAAGATATTAAAAACAAAATATAAGTGTATTTTTTATAAGTGTTTTTGTATCTTTTTTATCATAATAGACACAAAATATACTAATTCAGTGTTTATAAATATAATATTTTTATTCATATATCTCATATATTAAATATAATTTTATATTTTTGTATTTCTATTTCAGTGTTTTGTCTCTATAAACAAATATAGTCCAACAGATAGCTGCAAACGTACGTACAATACAAACATATAAAACAGCAAGAACAACATTGTAAAATGTAATTTTATATTATAGAAGAATTTCTTTTCACATGTTTTTTTTTTTTTGTCTCATTCAATTTTATGTCATACGAAATCATATTTTACAAAATTAATTCCATATACCGTGGCAAACGCAGCTTCATAAATTAAAGTTTCTATTTTCTTATTTACCGAGTAACTAGACACTCACAAATTATAAAATTAACATCTTGCTTCTAGCTAGGGTTTCATTGAAACATAACTTTTTCTGATTGAATATTGATGTGTCATTCCTTGTATTCCACGGCTGAATAAAGAAAGCTATATTCCGTTTTCTTTTCTCAATAAATAGTTAAATACTACAAAAGTATGAAGGTGTTCAACAATAAAGCTAAGTACATTCAACTTTTTTAACTGTTCTTATAGATTTACCTTACCCTTGTTTCTTTAGGCTAATTTTTTTCCATATGAGACCAAATTTGGTGTAATGTTGGGTTATGGAACTTGGGGGAGTTTTACACTGTTGTGACGGCGTTCAGGTGAAGGGAAGAAATCGGACGGTCCGATTTATTGCAGTTGAAAGGGGATACAAATCGGACCGTTCAATTTGTGGTTTATAAAAGGCAGTGCATGAAAATTGGACCCACCGATTTCATGCTTTACATTCAAATTTTTTTAGATTAAAAAAAATCGGACCCACCAATTTTTTTGCTGAATGAAAAAAAATTTTACAAAGTTATGAAATCGGACCAGTGATTTTCAAACCATCACACTTGCGTAAAGCACCATATACTCTCATACTCATGTGATACTCCATCTTCTTTCCAATATGAAAAATAAAAAAGTGGTTTCTTTATCCTATACCTATAAATAAAATGTAAGATAGCTTATTCCACACAACTTGACCACTAGATAATGATTAATGAGTTTAAACTTTAAATAAAGTTGAATTACATGGGGAAATGAAAAAAGATGTCGGGTACCACTATAGTAATTAGCAAGCGAAGATGGAGAAAGAAATAGTATATATAGTACCATCTAATAATTTTCTTCTTTTAATAATTAACTATATTCACATACAAAAGATATTGGAGGATAATGAGGGCAGAAACTAATTAAAGTGTATTCTATATGGCTTTAGGAACGTATTCGGGAATTGAATAAAGAAAAATAAAAGGCATAAGAGGGAAAGAATACGAAATATAATTACAGTTTAACGTCTTTAATTAACTAATTTGTTTGTTTATTTGTTTATCTATCTATCTCCTATTATTATTAATAGTACAAAAATTTTACATGCATAGAATAAAATTAATCACTAAATCAATTATCAAGTATTTATGCACATTTATGTATATGAATTTATATATTTTTTTAATTAAATAACTAATTATCAGACATGTTATAGTAGAATAATTAAACTTTTTTATAGAAGAATAAATTCTTTATTTTACAAAAAACACATACGTATTTTTATATGATAACTAATTGATAATAGATTTTGTTTATACATGTAAAACAGTTGTAGTCAGTGATGGATCCAGAAAATTTATATTGAGGGAATAAAAATAATATATATTATTATCAAAAGATATATTAATTTAAATTTAATAAAATAAAAGTGCACATTAATTAATCGGATACAAAAAAAATAAAAAATTATATTAGCCGCTAACTTTTTTTTTTCTTTCAAATCTCGAAGGTACTTCTCTTTTTGTTTTCATATTTTAAAAGTGTTAAATAATTATTTCATTATCAACTTATGTAACCAAACAATCATTACTATTTTAAAATATTTTTTATTACTATTTTTAAAAACAAAAAATATATATATTCTAAAATAATAAATTGATCAATTGACTTTAGAAATTTATATGCAATATAATTACATATAATAAAATAGAACGAAAGATAAACAAATAAATAATAAGGATCACTAAATTGAGAATAAAATAAAATATATAAATTCATAAAGAGAATAAAAAATTAGATTAATACTTAAAATATAATTGCTTGAATTAAAATTTGCAATTGAAAATATCAAAAAGAAAAACAATAAAATTGAAAGATATATAGAGTCATAAAAAGGTATATAAAAATTAAAGGATTTAAAATTTACATTTTGATGAAGAAAATATAACCACTAAACAAAGAATAAAAAAAAAGGTTGAAAATATAAAACAGAAAAAATGGTTTAAGAGAATAAAGAAGTGGTGACGGCTGAAATTTGAGAATGAGAGAAGATTAAATTTAATTAGATTAATTAATAATCAAAATGATAAAAAGATAAAGTGAGTTTGGGACTTTAAATAATTGGACTTAATTTATTTGTAGTGGGATCATTTAAAATTTAAAATAAAAAAAAAAATATATATATATATATATATTTAAATTAAAATGAGAGTGGGGCAAGTGCCCCCCACCTGACCTATGTAGGTCCGTCCCTGGTTGTAATTGTTGTTATTGTTATATAAATAGCCACCACTCACATAAACATCACCAAAATGACTTTATGGTAAAGATGCTTACGTGGCAAAATCTAAACCATATATTCTAAAGCCACACTTTCACTTAAAACCGTAACTCTTCACAAAGAAAAGTGTCACCTAATGGAAAAAAGTAAATTAGAAGATTTAAGAGAAGAAATAATTAAATTATCAAAATTAATAGATCAAAAATTAACTAATGTTAATTGTAATGACACCGAATTCTTAAAATCAATACAAAATGATTTTTCTCAAAATCTTTATTTTACTATAAGTTTTATTGAAGGACTTCAAAAACCTGAAAAAACTTATTTTTCACACGGAATTTCAAAAAAATGTTACCATGGAAATGATTCCCCACATCTTTATCATACTTTTAACCCACAATTAAATTCTATAGTAGATATGCTTGAAGAAATATTAGTATCTATAAAATTTCAAAGAAATAAGGAAAAAGAGAATCCCAAAGAAAAAAAGTTTCAAAATATAATCAACATAACAGATTTAAAAGTAAAACCACCATTGAAATTATGAATATTGAAGAAAAATTAGAAGAAGTTACAATACTTTTTAAACAATTAAAAATGGCTCAAGAAAATAATATTATGGAACAGGGATTTCAAATAGAATAAGAATTAATAAATTCTGAAAATAGAGAAAATGAAGAACATATCCTAGATTATTCAAGTGACGAAGAACCAGCAATTCCAATACAAGTAAAAAATGAAGTTGGAACATCTAAGGATAATCAATCTCAATTTAAATGGGAAACATGTTTTGATAATTATGCTTTTAAAAAAGGATTTATAAATAAAGATTCAAAATATACAAAAATACCATCAAAATACGTTCCTAAAATCCAGGAAATGGAAGGAGAAAGAATGCTTGACTTAGACTGTAAAAAGAATGAAAAAGAAATTTTCGAAAATTGGTTAAATTCCTTCTTATTAGAAGCCTTTACTAATCCAAAACTTAGTGAATTATCTGGAAGAGATATTTGGAATTACATAGGATTTCATACTAAAGGAACTATAAGAGACTATATGACATCAATAGAAAACCAAATAATAGAAGAATTAGCAACAAAAACAACAGCTTATGATAAGATATTATATATCATGATGATTCTATATAAAGAATTTTTTGGAAAAAATATTATAGATCATAGACAAGAAGTCTATAATAAAGAATATCAAGAAGTAAAAAATCATTTAGCCAATATTCAGATATATGATCTATGTAATGTGGAGTCTTATATATGTGAATATAGAATACATTATTACAAATTAAAAGAAGAAGATAAAAATCATTATCTTAGTATGTATATAACAAAACTTCCATATCCTGCTAATGAATTTATAATGGGAAGATTTATAAGAGAAATAAATAGAGGGACAATTGAAAATAATTTTGGTGGAGCAACCTCTGCAATAAGAGAGGAAATAAAAGAACGTTGTATGCAAGAAGCGACTCAAAAAAGATTTGCAAATATAATTAAAATTTGCTGTCAGGATAATGAAGAGATACCTCAAAAATATGGTCTTAATAAAAGTTTTCAAAGAAAAAGAAAATATCAATTTAGAAAAAGAAAATACTATCCAAACTGGAAAAAAAGAGGTATTTTAGAAAAAGAAATAACAATAAAAACAAAAGACAAAAAAGTGACTATTGCCCAAATAAAAAAGAAAATTTTAAGTGTTGGTATTGCCAAGAAGAAGGACACTACGCAAATGAATGTCCAAAAATGAAAGATAAAAAGGATCTTACCAAACAAATAGAAATTGCTAAGTCTTGTTTCATGGAACCATTAGAAGAATCTGATGATAACCTAGACTATATTTTTGAATATGTCTTAGAAACAGACTCAGAGACTGAGTAATAATGCCACATTTATTACTATAAAAATAACAGAAAAGTTTATAAATGCTTTTATAGATACTGGAGCAACACAATGCTTTGCTAGTACAAATATAAAACTTCATTGGAAAAAATTAAAGAAACCATTAAGAGTTAGAATAGCTGACAAATCAATACATAAAATTGACCAAAAAGCAGAGATGGCTGAAATTTTTATTCAAAATTATAGGTTCATTTTTCCATCTATATATATGTTAGATTCTGGAATGGATTTTATCATAGGAAATAACTTTTTAAAACTATATCATCCATTCATTCAAGAATTAACATATATAGTTTTAAAAGCTCCACACGATTCTTCAATAAATCAAAAATCAAAACGTATAAAAATACCAACTACTACTATAGATAAGATCTTAAAATTTAAAATATTTTCTATATTAGAGACATGTTATTTAAATTTATACTTTCAGATAAATATTCCAAAAAATAATCTTGAAATAAGGATAGAAGAACTTTTGGATGAAATTTGTGCTGAAAATCCTTTAGATATTAAAAATACAAATAACGAATTAGTAAGCATTAAATTAAAAGATTCTACAAAAGAAATAAATGTTCCAAATAAAATTCCTTATTCCGCAAGAGATAGGGAAGAGTTCTCATTAGAATGTAAAGATCTTTTGGAAAAAGGAATTATAAGATTAAGTAAAAGTCCTCATGCGGCTCCGGCCTTTTATGTCGAAAATAATAATGAAATTAAAAGGGGAAAACGAAGAATGGTAATTAATTATAAGAAGATGAATGAAGCAACTGTTGGTGATGCTCATAAACTTCCAAGAAAAGATTCTATTTTAGAAAAAATCAAAGGAGCAACTTGGTTTTCATCTCTTGATGCAAAATCAGGATATTGGCAACTTCGTTTAGACGAAGAAACAAAGAAATTAACTGCTTTTACTTGCCCAACAAAAGAATCAACAAGTGTGTTGCTTTATGAATGGAATGTATTACCATTCGGATTAAAACAAGCCCCAGGTATTTACCAAAGATTTATGGAAAAAAAATCTAAAAGAGTTAAATGAATTTGTTTTAGTTTACATTGATGATATATTAATCTTTACAAAACAGGATAAAGAAGATCATCTTCAAAAATTATTAATAGTTTTAGAAAGATGTAAAGAAAAAGGATTAGTTCTTAGCAAAAAGAAAGTAAGAATAGCAATACAAGAAATAGAGTTTCTTGGATTAATTCTATCCACCCAAGGAAAGCTAAAACTTCAACCAAATATTTTAGAAAAGGTAAATTTATTTCCTAATAAAATAGAAGATAGAAAACAATTACAAAGATTTTTAGGATGTATAAATTATATTTCTGATAAAGGATTTTTAAAGAATATAACAGAATATACTAAAAACTTATTTCCAAAAATAAGTACTAAAAAAGAATGGAAATGGGAAGAAAAAGATAGTATGCAAATTCAAAGAGTCAAGGAATTATGTAAAAAACTTCCAAAACTTTATATTCCAGAAGAAAACGACTACTTAATAGTAAAAATAGATGCTTCAGACATAACCTGGTCGGGATGTCTAAAAGCTAAGAAAGCTATAAAAAGTTTGGAACAAGAAAAAGAATCACTAGATTCTAAATATTCCCCATAGGAATTACTTTGCAGGTATATTTCAGGGACTTTTACCCCAACAGAACAGAGATATACTACTCATGAAAAGGAAACTCTAGCAGCAATTAAATCTCTTAAAAAATGGAAAATTGATCTACTACCCAGAGAATTTACATTAAGGACAGATTCAAGTTAATAATTTAAAGGTTGATTATAATCATGGACGATTGGTAAGATGACAATTATTTTTGTTACAATATCCAATAAAAATTGAGTATATTAAGGGTGACAAAAATATTATTGCAGATACATTAACAAGAGAATGGAGTTCGTTTACAACGCATTAGATCAAGAAATTCAAAAATATGAACAAGAGCTCGAAAAATGCAAGCATTGTCAGCAAATTAGAACACAAATCCAATCTCTCAAGAAGGTCATTGAAGCAATGAAATCAACACAACAAGCGAAATCATCAGAGTTCAGCCAGCTAAGCGTGGTGGACAAATCAGGTGAAGAAAAAATTTCAGAAAATAAAACAATTCCTGAAATTATTAAAAAATCCACCCAAGATAAAAAATATTATGTGATTTATAATGGCCCCATGAAAGGAGTATATGATGCCTGGAAAAAAGCAGCACCATTCACACATTAATTCATAAAGGAGGATTTTTAACACTAGAAGAGGCAAAGGAATCCTTCAGGGAATATGAAGCCCTTCATCCAGAGCAAATCCTAAAAAGAGCAGATAAAGCTCCAATTCAAGCCCAGAGAACAGGAATAATAAGAAACATTCCTACAAGGGCAGAAATCAAGGAAAAGAAAAGAGTCTGTAGATCAAATCTCAGAGAAACCCTTAATATAGTCCTGAATTGGACTGAAGAGAAAAGGGCAATCTTGGGATATTATCATGTTGCCAAAGAACAGCTAACAAAGCTGGTTATCTTTCCAGATGCTTCCCCATCTGACACTTATCAGTTTTTTCAGTATGGATTAATTGATACAATTTTAATTTTTAATGATCTAAAAATTATTAGTGAGTTTCCTGCAGGATTCGTTGATGCAGTAAAGAGATTTAAAAATATGATTGACAATGTAAATCCAAGGGATATATCCCTAAAATTTACAAACAGTCAACCTATTTTTAATGAAGAAGAAGAATGCTTGGTTCCAGCACACCAAGTAATATTCATGTCCGTCTTCCCAGGAAATTTTCAGCCAATTGATCAGATTCAAGATTTAACAATCTACAGTCATGAAGGAAGGCTAGCCAGCACATTAGCAAGGGTCTTTGAAAGAACTCAAAAAATAACGAAGGAATCTCACACAAGGATTAATTATAAAAGTAGAAATACTCTGCTTGTGTCCAGTAAAAGAAATGAAATTGAAGAAAGAGAGATAAGACTCTTGGTGGAATTTGAATCAGCATTCTACAACTTATCTGGACTTTTAGAAAAGCTCCTTGAAGTGATAAAGATGAATCTCTGCTATTTGATAAAAGACAGAGAAGACCACAAGTACCAGTTATGTGCCTCAGAAATATCTAAAGAAAACAATAATGAAACGGAATCAACCCACATGATAAAGGAAGAAGACAATGCATCTGAAGGTCACATGATAAAAGAGGAGGATAGTGCATCTGAAGCATCTCTCAACATTATTGCATAGTGACGTAAGCACTTAGGTCATAAAGCACCAACAATGTAGCTGGTGCAAGATAACAAACAATGACGTAAGCAATGACGTCATAAGAAGGGTAAGGATGGGAATTGTCCATCAAACCCAACTATTATAAATAGGTTGCTTAGGCAATTGTAGAAGCATCAGACAATAGAAAGCAGGAGGCTTAAAGTACTCATATGCTAGGAGAGCAAGAAGGAAGCTGCCGAGGCGATTCTATAGTCTGAGGAAGAATTCCCTTAGGGAAAAATAGTTCTAAACTCTCCTCTGGAGTTAGTATCTACAATCTCCCATCTGGAGATAAAAACACCTTATGTAAAATATACTAAATAAAGGAAGTTTTTCTCCAGAAAGGTACATCTTCATCCTAGTCTTTTAATTATGAATTATTTAGAAAGTTTAGAATTAACAGAAGAATCTGATTATTATAGATTAACTGCTTTATTAGATAATGAAAAATAGGCTGTTCTAAAAACAGAATTAAATCTCAAATCAAATGAAAATTTTAATAAACAAAATCCTTTAAAAGAAGTTTTTAATAGAAAAAACATAATATACTATGAAAAAATTCAACTTGAAGCCCCTATAAAGATAAAATCCGCTAATGGAGAACTTGAAATAGCTTTGATAAATGATGAAGAATTGAGTAAACAGATTGAGAAAATTAAAGATCAACAAAAAAGATCTAAAATTGGATGGATTCATATTAGTACTATACAAGTCTTAATCAAATCTACATATATGAAAGGAATTAATTCTCCAATAAGCCTAACAATCTGTGACAAAAGAATTACTGATGACCCAATAGATCAAATAATTGGAATTGTTCATGGAAATTTGGCAAACGTAAATGTTAAATTCAATGCCCATCTTGGATACGCTATACCTTTATCAACTGAAAATCTTGGAAGATCTATAAGTTTGGCTTATAAATTTCACAGAAAGAATCTAATAGAACAAGATGATGAACCATTTTCAATTACATATGCTATAAATTATGCTTTAACAAATAGCCATCATAGTATAATATTTAAAAACAGAGAAAGAATTTATGTCGATGAATTATTTCAAAAAATTGTAAAAACAGAAATACCAAAATATAAAGCTATTGAAAACCCAGTTCTATTATTAAAAGAACCATCAGAAAAATTAGTTTCATCGAATTTTCAAGTAAGAGAATCTAAAATTAATAGCCCTTTAAGTTTATCTAAGTTAAAAATTAAAGAAGAAAATTCTGAAATAAAAGAATTAACAAAAAAGGTCGAAAAACTAAATGAAACCCTAAACACTAAATTATGACAATAAATAAAGAAGAAATATATGTAACTTATCAAGACAAGAAACAAGAGCTCTTTGAAAGAGAAAATTGTTTAAATTATTTACAATTTTCTGGAATAAATCAAAGGGCATTTGAAGCTCTAAAAATAATTTATGACAAGTTGAAAAGAGAAGTTGAAGAGCTAGAAAAATTAATAGAATCTCTAGAAAATAGTGATGAATCGATGATAGAGTTTGCAGAAATTCTAAAATAAATAATGAAGCATAAAAAGATTGAAAAACCAGAAAATAAAATAAAAAGAAAAAAGGGCGGAAAAATTAAAAAGTAAAATAAAGGAGTATAAAAGGGAATTAAATAATCTTCAGATCGAAATTGATGACCTTATAATAAAAAGGATAGAAATAAGAATACATATAAACAAGTTGGAATTAAACTTAAAAAATTTATAAATGCCTGGAAAACCATATTATGACTTAAAAGAATTAAAACTGTTGAAAGAAAAAATGGAGAATGAAGTTGAAAAATTAAAAAGATATTTAGAAACAACAGAAAGTGTAGAAATAAAAGAAGTTTTTGAGGATTTGAGAAATTATATTAAAGAAAAAGACAAACAGATAAAAGATTTTATATACAATAATTCATGCAAAAAAGAATATTATAAACTAAAATAAGATTGAAAAACTATAAAAATCAGAATTATAAATCAAGGACTAGTAATAAATAATCATACAAGAAAAATAATGGTCAATACTTTAGATTATAAATTTGCAAATTATTTAAATAAAGCACCACCAATTGAATCTATACAAATTATAAACTTATTTGAAGTAAAATATGAAGAGTTAATAGAAATTTTGAAAAAGAAATTAAAAGAAAAGTGGACTTTAAAAAATTGGTATCAGAGTCAAGTTAACGATTAAGGGTAACACTTTCTCTTTAAAGCAACACTTTTAGTGACACACTTTTAAATTAATATCAACCACAAAATGAAAAACATCTTTACAAAAAGTTGAAATTGCCAACTTTATCAGAATGGCCACCTATATAAATTGCGTTTTCTATATGGCAATGTTAGAAGAATTTTGTAAAGTGGTCATCAAAAGATATATTAGCTAGGTATAAAATCAATTTTAAAAAGGATAAAAGACAAATAAAAAAAAATTCAGATAAACCAAACTAAAAATTACAATTTTTGGGTAGGATTAGAGTTGCGTCTAAAGTCTATCCTATCTTACCTATTACCATTCCTAATAATCATAATGTTCAGTAATGTTGTGATAGAGTTAAAGAAGTTCAAAAAGTTCAAGATTTTGTTAGTAAAACAGAATCAGTTGGGTAGCAGTTTCACCTAACTATCTTAAGTATATTAGTTAAGTAGAGGAATAACCAATCAGTTATATATAGGTCTATGCTTGTGATGTAAACACACTGCACAACACATTCTGTTTTGATTACTCAACAAGTCAATAATCAATTCTCTTCAATTCTTCACTCAATCTTCTTCTTCTCAAAATTGATATATATCATGGTATCTAGAGCTCAGCAAGATCCATAGCAGAAATTGTTGTTGTTCCCACCACCATTAGCAATAACAAAAATTTTCTTTCTTTTCCTATTCTTGAAAGATAGGAGAACTAAGTTGCCGAAGGAGACAGTTTCTTTTCATTAATATATATGCTGATCAATCTTACAAAACTCTAGAAGATTATTTTATTGGTGTTTTTGGGGAAGATTCGGGAAATTTGGATAAAATAGAATATAATACAAAGTTTTTTTTTTTTAAATAGACTCTTATCTGAAAATAATATACCTGCCAAGTATTTTCTCTTTCTTTTAGAAAAAATAATCACTATTCTTTTTTATTAGAGAAATTGTGATTGTTTTAAACGTACTTTTCATAATTATAAGTTGTTGTGTCACCTAAAGCAATGATATATAAAAGATATTAATTAAGTAAAAAGTTTCATTTAGTTTTTTATGAAGCTTGGTTCAAATTATCGGCCTTGAGTCATTAAAATTTAAAATTCAACCATTAGAGGACATAATAAGCACCAAGTGTAATTAATTGATGTAATTTTGCTTCAATATTCACCAAGGTATAGCAAGAAATTATTGGCTAAAGTAAAATAAAATGGTCCTAACCAAGCATCTTTGTAATATAAAATATTTGTCTCATATTCATTTGGTAGGACTTTGTCTCAAAATTAATGCGAAGTGATGAGCAAGATCATGGAGCTTTATTTTGGGAGTGAATTTAGGAGTTGACAGCAAATATTTCAGATGTAGAAAATTAAAAAAATAATTCTATTATGCTAGTCTTGGATCTTTTTGAACTGTGTGACTAACAGAATTTGAAGTACTACTCTCTATATCTCCCCTTAAGCTGGATTTCTATAGCAGATATTGGGATAGGTGTAGGGGGTTGTTGTGTTGAAGTACTTGAAGAAGCAGGTAAAAAGCAAAGGGGTTGATGTGTTGGTAGAGGTACATTGTTGAGAATGGTCTTGTGTAGGAGCAGAATTAGATATAGTTGTTTCTGAGATAGGAGGTGAAGGAATGGGTGGTATAGTCATACGTGATAATGCTGCATCACATGAGTTGTTTGTTTCATGTAAATAGAGTTAAGAAGGGAAAGTCTGTTGAAATAAATTAATTTAAATAACTCAGATCATCTATATTGAATCACAAAAAATATAACATAATGCAGAAGCGTACCTTTACTCATAAGAGTTAGAAATTGATGGAAGAATTTGGATACTGTGGTTCTTTCGATCTTCCTCAACCAAAGCCTTCTGTATTCCTAGGAGGCTGAACTGCAACTCTTTTGAGTTTTGATGGGGAAAAAGTAACAAAGGCGGCTTTGGTATATTGGGGACCGAAACCCTGAAGGTCTATTTATATTTGAGTATGGCACCCATTAAACCCTTAAGCCCAAATAAAATAGTATCTAAAGCTCAAAAGATAATATATCTAAAATCAAAAAAAATAATTATCTAAGGAACAAAAGATAATATCCGGTTTTATTCTCATTTAATTCCAAATCAAAAGTAATAATGACTTATTCAATTAGCATTTAAAATAATAAATGAGATCATCATTATATAAGTCATTTAATTTGAAATAGTATAATTTGTGATTATAATTAATATATGTATTGTCCACAAATAAGTTAGGAAATCAAATAATTTCCTAACAATCTCCCACTTGGGTTATACATATATTATTTCTTGACATAATCACATCTTTATAAACTTTATGCGCGCATCTGAATACTATTTCTCTCATTACTTTAACAATCTGGTCCGTCTCATACATTATATATGGAACTACCGCAGCTTTTATCACATTAAATACCGTGACTAAACCACGCCAATCACCATCCTAATATACTCAACGACATAGATCAAATTTGGATGAGTAATATGAAAATTACATGCCAAGTGATCTCATGCATGTCTATTTCCAGCTGGTCCAACTTTATTGAGATCAAACACAATACAAATATTGCAAAATGAACAATTCACATAACATGAAATAAACCATCAACTTAATTTTGCAAAAAAATAACTCAATATTTGTCATAGGACATATAGCATAAACTCCCACTAAACCAAGGCATCACAAATATTGACACCCATCCGAGCAGTGTGCTCATGAAAAACTTTAGGGGTCAATCCCTTGGTAATGGATCTGCTAGCATATACTCTGTTCGTATATGTCCTATGGAAATCTGTTTTTCTTTCTCCTTGACAACTAATAACTTGATGTCTGTATGCTTCGATTTTGTCAAGCTCTTGTTGTTATTGGAGTATAGTACTGCTGACTTATTGTCACAAAATATCTTTAATGACCTTTCAATATCATCTACTATATGAAGCTTAGTGACAAAGTTTCGCAACTATATGCCATGAAATCGGAATCAGAGTACCTAATGATCTCCAAATTTTCTGATCTCCGATAAATAAGCATGTAATCCTTTGTTCTCTTTAAACAACGCATTACGCGTTTAACAGCTATCCAATGATCCATATCCGGATTGCTCAAGTATCTACCCAACACTCCCACTATAAATGATATATCGGGATGTATGTAGACTTGAGCATACATTAAATTCCCTAGTGCTGATGCATAAGGTTTATCATGCATTGTTGTTTTCTTAAGATCATTTTGGGACATTGCTTGAGACTAAACTTGTCTCCTTTAACTACGGGTGTGTCAATTGGTCTATAACTTTCTATGACATATCTACTTAAAATCTTTTCGATATAGTTCTTTTGTGACAATCCAAGAATACCTTGAGAGTAATCTCTTAGTATCTCGATTCCTAATACAAAAAAGGCATCACCAAGATCTTTCATTTCGAATTTGTTCGATAGAAATTTCTTAGTTTCATGCAACAAGTCTATATCGCTACTGGCAAGTAGAATGTCATCAACATGTAAGACCAAAAGGATGTGTTTACTCCCACTGAACTTGCGGTATACACACTCATCTATGATATTTACCTCAAAACCATGAGGTAATGACTTGATGAACTTGTGATACCATTGACGGAAAGCTTGTTTGAGACCACAGATGGATTTTCTCCTTTCTCTATTGGATCTCCTTAATGACACTTCTTGAGGTTGTTGAGCTTGCTGTATGGGTTGGGGTTGAGGAGGATTCTCATAATTTTCCTGTACTATAGTAGTATCTTGAGCAACAATAACATTCTCATTGTTCTCTTGTACTGTAACTGGATCTACAGTAGGATTCTCATTGTGCTCTTGTACTGTAACTGTATCTTGAACAGTAATAGGCGCAAGGTCTTGATCATTGTCAGTTATAGAATCCTCATCAAAAGCAACATTCCTAATATTTCCTTCCCTCCAAACTCAACATCCTCAAGAAATCTCGCATTTCCCGTCTCAAAAATAGACCTTAATGCAGGATTGTAAAACTTGTACACCCGTGAACGCTCAGCGTAACCAACAAAGTAGCAACTAATTGTCCTTGAGTCCAATTTTCTTTCATGCGGCCTATAAGGTCGCGCCTTAGCTGGACATCCCCAAATATGCAAATGCTTTATACTGGCCTTTTTCCAGTCCAAATTTCATATGGGATTTTGTTAACTGCTTTGCTTGGCACCCTATTAAGGATGTACACTGCGGTCTTTAAGACTTCTCCCTAGAGTGATTCAGGTAAGAAAGAATGACTAATCATACTTCTCACCATGTCTTTAAGAGTTCGGTTCCTTCGCTCTGCAACACCATTCATGCTAGGTTTGTCTGGCATGGTGTATTGCGGAACAATACCACACTCCTCTAGGAAAAGAGCAAAAGGCTCAGAACGTTGCTCACCTGAACCATCATATCTTCCGTAGTATTCACCACCACGATCAGATTTGACAGCTTTAATTTTCTTTCCAAGTTGAAGTTCAACTTCAGCTTTGAAAGACTTGAAAACATCCAAAGTTTGGGACTTTTCATGAATTAAATATAGATACCCGTAACGAGAGTAATCATCTATGAACATAATAAAGTACCGTTGTCCATTCCAAGAGACAGTAGGGAATGGGCCATATATATCGGTATGTATCAGTTCTAAGACATCTTTAGCTCTCTCGACACCTAATTTCCTTTCGTTTGTCCTTTTCCCCTTTATGCACTCAATGCAGACTTCAAAGTCTGCCAAATTTAGGGGTCCAAGAATTCCATCCGACACGAGCCTCTGAATTCTCTGTTTAGAGATGTGACCTAGGCGTTTGTGCCATAATGATGCCGAATTCTCATTTAGTTTTCGTTTTGTACCCGTTTGCAGTATTTCATTATTATAGGAATTTAAGTCAAGCCTATATAGATTATCCACCAAATGACCACAGCAAATATTATTCGAATTATAAAAGAGACTGACTTTATTGTCTCCGAACGAACAAAATAACCTGATTTGTCCAAACGAGAGACAGAAACCAAATTCCGTCTAAATGACGGTACATAAAATGTCTCTAATAAATCCAAGTAAAATCCACTCGTGGAACATAATCTAAAGGTTCCTATAGTTTCAACTGCAACTATATTATCGTCTGCCACATAGATGTATTTTTCAGCATCACTTGGCGGTCGGCTCCACAGGCAACCCCTTCTTTACACGCCATGTGGCATATTTGGTACAATCATTCTTCATGTGTCCCACCTTCTTACAGAAGAAACAGGTTGAAACTTGATCCTGTTTCTTAGCCTTTTTCTGTTGAGAAGGCACATCCGCAGTAGTATCACGCTTTCTTTTATACTGAGAAGATGAAGCCATGTGAGTACTTTTAGTCTTATCTTGCTTTAACCTTTCTTCTTCTTGCACATAGTGAGATATAAGCTTATTTAAGGACTAAGTGTCCTTCAGAGTGTTATAACTCACTTTGAATTGCCCAAAGTGTGCAGGAAGAAAAATCAAAATGAAATGCACGAGTAAGTTTTCAGACAACTCTAACTTTAGTGCTTTCAATTTTGAAGCAAGATGAGACATTTCCACAATGTACTCTCTTATGTTCCCTTTACCTTTATACCTCATGGAGACAAGTTTGCTCAAAAGACTACTTGCCTCCGCCTTTTCATTCTTAGTAAAGAATTTTTTTCAGCATCCTTTAGGAACTGTTTGGCATCTTTATCCTCAGTAATTGAGCCCCGAAACGCCTTAGGAATTGAGCGTTTCATGATCATAATGCTCATTCGATTGGAACTCTCCCACTTCTCTATTTTAACCTCATTGAGGTTTTCCGGAGTGGAAGTAGGTTTCTCCTCTCGAAGAGCTATATCTAGATCCATACAACCGAGGACAATCTCCATGGTATCCTTTCAAACTTTAAAGTTTGAACCATTCAACATAGGAATACTGCTAATTTGCGCAGAAACATTGGTAGCTAAAGCCATAGTTTATGGATTAG
This sequence comes from Arachis hypogaea, assembly GCF_003086295.3. Classification (NCBI taxonomy): domain Eukaryota; kingdom Viridiplantae; phylum Streptophyta; class Magnoliopsida; order Fabales; family Fabaceae; genus Arachis; species Arachis hypogaea. The sequence goes on along the minus strand of NC_092047.1, from coordinate 112,977,424 downwards.
AACAAAAGAACATGCAGTAAATATTAGTTAATTAATGGGTAAAAATCCATATTGAGATATCCAGCACAACATTAATTTTCAATCTTTGGATAGAAAAATTAACTGTAAGTGATACTCTCATTGCAGTAATCAAATATTGTCAAAATTCCTATCACACATTAAGCCTTTCTTTGGACCAACTTAATGCGTACATGGAAACTTAAACTTTGCAACCTATTTATTACCGCATATATTTTCTATTAATTGGCCAAACAATAACCTTCCTTTGGGCCGATTATTGACCGCATAATTAATAGAAAATAAACAAAAGTGTGCAATGCTTATTATTTGGCCAAACAATAAACTTCCTTTGGGCCGATTATTGTTCGCATAAATAATAAGCATTACTTTATTTTTAATTTGTTACCCAAACATGTATTTATTTTCAATTTGTGTATGTAATTCGGCCAAATATAGACCTTCATTTGGACCGACCAATATTCGCATGAATTACATAACACCATATTCCTAATGTTTTAAATAAATCAATTTTCACAAAAGAGGCTACTTTGGCAGCATAATGTTCAATCAATTTATTTTAAAACCAAATCTTTATAAAATTAGTGGGTACAATAATCCAAATTATTACTAGTTTCTTTATGTAATAGTTAATTTTTTTTATTGTTATTATTAATATATACACATAATATGGCCAAATATAAATCTCTTTTTGGATTAATTAATATTCGCATAAATGACATATACATATTAATCTTTATATTCTAAAAGGATAATCAATTAACTTTATACCAAATTAATGGTACACATAATTAAAAAAGGAGACAATTATAATAACACTTTGTGTTAATGTTTCAGAATAAATCAATTACTATATCAAAAAAAAAAAAAAAAAAATCGATACGGTGAAATATATATAAATAAAGCAATCCAAATGGCAGTAATAACATGTAATCTGAAACAATACTAAAATCGTGTATATATATAGGCACAATCGTATATACATAATACGCGCATATATTGATTAAGGAACACAAAAATATATATTCTTTTATATTCATTTATATGCATCGTCATAACGTAAAGAACACAGGAGGGCATATCGATGGTATATATATATATATATATATATACATACGTATCAATTTATATATACATTGACGCACACATACAAACTCAAACAAGTTCATATATATGCGTGCAACAATTTATATCGTAAACAACATATATATATATATATATATATATATATATATATATATTAATTCGATAATAGAAAAATAAAAACTGAATATTTTCGATGACTAAATAATGGATGGCTCTGATACCACTTGTTGAAATAAATTAATTTAAATAACTCAGATCATCCATATTGAATCACCAAAAATATAACATAATGTGGAAGCGTACCTTTACTCATAAGAGTTAGAAATTGATGAAAGAATTTGGATCTTGTGGTTCTTTCGATCTTCCTCAACCAAAGCCTTCTGTATTTCTATGAGGCTGAACTGCAACTCTTTTGATGGGGAAAGAGTAACAAAGGCGGTTTTGGTATATTAGGGACCGAAACCCTGAAGGTCTATTTATATTTGAGCATGACACCCATTAAACCCTTAAGCCCAAATAAAATAGTATCTAAAGCCCAAAAGATAATATATCTAAAATCCAAAAAGATAATTATCTAAGGAACAAAAGATAATATCCGGTTTTATTCTCATTTAATTCCAAATCAAAAGTAATAATGACTTATTCAATTAGCATTTAAAATAATAAATGAGATCATCATTATATAAGTCATTTAATTTGAAATAGCATAATTTGTGATTATAATTAATATATGTATTGTCCAGAAGTAAGTTAGGAAATCAAATAATTTCCTAACAAAGTCTTGATCATAAAAAATGATGTTTCTAACGATGTATATTTTTCATTTGAACTAAGGCATTTAAAACCCTTTGACTGAGGAGCATAACCAAGGTAAAAAGATTTTTGTGACTTGTAATCAAGAATTATATGGCCTAAGATGAGGGTAGCATGCACAACCAAATACTCTAAATGTGGTGTAATCTAGTTTCTTGTTGTGTAGCATTTCAAAAGGGGATTTAATATTTAAAACGTTGGATGGTAATCTATTGATGATGAAGGCAGATTGTAAAAATGCATCCTCCAAAAAAATAAAAGGCATATGAGCCGTGGCTAGAAGAGAAAGTTCCATTTCGGTTAAATGTCTATGTTTTCTCTCAACAACACTTTGTTGTTGACGAGTATAAGAACAAGACAATCTATGAACAATGTCATTATTAGTAAGAAAATTCTTGAAAGATGAAGAAAGACATTCCTTTGCATTATCTATTTATATAGCCTTTAAGATAGTACCAGTCTGTTTTTCCTTTCCATAGTTGTTTTATATTGCTGAAAAATTTGATAAACTTGAGATTTGGCTTAAAGCAAGTATAGACATGTATATCTTGTATATAGAGAGTAGTACAAAGATAGAATCAAATGCTGTTAGTCACAATTCAAAAAACTCCAAGACTAGCATAACAGAAATAAGACTCAGCATTACTTGAGTCACAAGGCAACTAACACGTCAGTGTACAAAATCATTCTCTATATAAAAGAATGCCTTCAATCGGTAGCATGAATGATCAATAACAATTGTATTCAATATATTGATGCTTTCTCAAGTCATTCTCTAATGCAAGAACTCTTGATGCTTTCTCAAGGTGGCTAACAAAGAACAAAAGTATATATATAACATTCAGTACTTTAGGATGTGTGTTAGGGGATAAAGTGATATTCATAGGTTTGATACTTTGGCTTGCTCAGTCGAATAGATGAGGGCCTAGGGCTTCTTTTCTAAAAGAATAAGTAATGTTTTCACTTTAGAAGATTATATTCAATTTAAAAGAATAAAATATACCATAACAAAATAAGAAAATATTGAAAACTTAATCACTCGTGTGTGTTCACACATAAAATGTCCTGACATAATATTAAATTGACAACGGAATACAAAATAAGTAATACAGTTTAAGTCACTGTTATGCCTAAGGATTCGATGGTCCCAGAACGTTTGGATCATTAAATGGTTCCATAACAAAACATGTTTTTAAAATTTTTTTAACAACTGCTACATAGTCCTTTAACTAATTTTAATTACAAATTGACCCCATATATTTTATTTAATTATAAAAATAGTTTTTTATTTTATAAATTATTATTTTATCAATCATCTATTATGTTTGTTAATAATCAAAAACAAAAATAATAACGAATTAGATCTTCCATTGATCATAATAAAGCTTTTGGGCATTCGAATGGATTAAAAGTTTATATTCGATCCGTGACGTTGCTGATGAATCATAAAATCGTGTTTCCTTGAAAACCAATCGATTGGATTATCAAAACAATCGATTGAATTATAACTCAATCGATTGGATTACAGTTTATCACAAAATAATCGATTGAAAATTGCCAAAAGCATGATTTTCGAATAAATCAATCGATTGGTCATATGACCCAATCGATTGAACGATGAATAAAAAGTGAATTTTTGTAATTCAATCGATTGTTTACACTCTCCAATCGATTGAATGCTTGAAAACAACTTGGGGTCTCACCAAAACAATATGGATTTGCCAATTTCAATCTATTGGCATGAGAATTCAATCGATTGGAACGCGATGTTAATGATTTTTTTTCTGAATTCAATCGATTGATAATATAATCCAAAATGCGCTATCTATTAAACCAGAAAACCATGCGTATTCACACTCAGTCTCTCCCCATTTTGAAACGTAAGAACACCGTTTCGGTTCCTCTCTCCTCTCTCTAAAATCCAGAAAGCTTCTCACTTCTTCTTCTCCAATCTCACCAACATCCACTCCATACATAATATAAACCCTCATCCAAATCCTTACCAAACCCACCAAGCCAATATTCTCATAATGGCCAGAACTAAGAATGCCAAAAGAGCTAGAGTTGAGGGAGAAAGCTCTGCCTCCGCCAGACTAATTGCTTCATCCCATTACATGGCAAGGTGGCTGCCGTCCCCGAGGGCATTGAACAACTATGTGGAGAAGTTCGAATCAAGGGCAATTGTTCCTCCCAGGTATATAACAGTCGAGTTCATTCATAATAGACATTATAATTTGGTGTGGAATGCTTTGCAAACACAGCACTTAACTGATTTTGTACAAACTAAGGATGATTATTACCCGCATTTGGTTAGGGCTGTTTATAGTACTTTAAATTATATTGTTCCTGAACCTAATGAAGAGGGTGAGGTAATGCCGCTGATTGAGTTTGATTTAGGGTCACAGCATTATAGAGTTACTTTGGAAGAATTAGCTGAACAATGGAATTTAGTTTATCACGGGAAAAAATTTACTGGAGGTATTGCGGCAGATGAGGAATGGGGTGAATATAATAGATCGGTTGATTTGGAGAGTCTACAGTATGAGAATCCACATATGGATGCTAGAGGTAATATAAGTTGCAGTGGGTTGGGTAATGAGCAGCGTATATTGATGTATTTGTTTTCATACATGTTGATTCCAAGAAAACATAACCATGGAATCTTGTTTAACGAAGATATTCTAGTGCTTTGGGCTATGGTGACTGGAAAGGAGATAAACTGGCCTTATTTTATGGTTCATCATATGCTTGAAATGAAGAAAAGAAAATCAAGTGTTGGTTTAGGATATGCTTGCCATTGGACCAAGATTTTCACCTGGCTTGGAATTGACTTGGGTGAAGAGAAAAGTGTCTCCTTGACTAATGTAGCCAAGATTGATGACAGCACTCTAAGACAGATGGGAAGAGATCTGGATGCCCAAGAACCTCAGATCCAAGGACAACCACAAGACCATGAGGTGCAAGCACAAGCACTGGAACCCCCATCACCACCCCTCCTTCTCCATCAATGCGAGATTTGATGGATGAATTGCGAAGCATGAGAGTATATATATGGAGGAGCAATTTGCTGATATGAGGCAGCATCAAGATAGGCAAACTGAAGCTATCGATCATCAAGGAGAAGCAATTGATCTTCTATACACTAATCTAGACATTACAAACCCAAGGGGCATCATCCCAAGGCCTGGAACATGAAGAAATTTTGTTGAAGAATGAAGAAATTCTTTTATCAGTTATGAATGTGTCATTGTGTGTATGATATTGGGGTTTCTTGTGTTTGAGACTTATGTTTGAAAATTTGATGAATTTGGCTTATTAGAATCATTGAATGAAGGATCTAAATTTACTGTATTTTTTTTGTTGACATTCCAAATTGGGCAATAGAAGAGTTGTTTGGTATATCATTTATTTACTATCAGTTGGCAGGTTTTGTGTTTTGAAATTGACGTTTTGATTGTTTAATTATTTTCTGTCTCAAAATCGTAAAATCTCATCTCAGCATGATTTTTAGTTTGCAGGGGTGTTTACTACTACTTGACTTTTTCTCTCTTGGCTCTGTTGTTTTCTAGAATTTTTTTAACCCTTTATCATGAATTTTTTTAGTAACTAGTATTTATTCTGTTAATAATAGTAATTAATAAATAATAAAAAATGGAGTGTGATTGGTTACTTTAGAACATTTGGAAGTTCTGCTTTCATCTGTTCCATATTTTCATGACTATACATATGGATTCATTGGAGACTTAAAGATCTATGCAGACTTTTTTTTTACATATGAGAGTTAACTTGAATGCTTGTATGATGTAAACAATTTATTTATATATATCTATTTCTGTTTGTATAATCCACTTTGAGGTTTTTACTATGTACATGATGAGATGAAACATGTAAGGGAGCTACTTAAATGATAGAGGAGTTGGTTTGTTAAGTGAATGGATTATGCATAAAAGTGCATTTCAGATCTGTGTATTCTATTTTGAGGCACTTAATCATTGTCTTAAATGATTCAACCTTCCTTTTTTTTTCTATATTTTCAACTCACTTTATATTCTATTATGTTGGATTCGCTTCAAGGGCCATCGCCTTTGCCCTGTTATATGAAGATATTTTGGTTGAATAATAGTCTGTTATCATTAATGGAACTACAGGAGTGGATTTTCAAGCTCTTTGCAAGGGATTAAATATATTTGTCTACACCTTATGCCTTTAATTTTTCACAAAACCAAAATGGGATATTATCCTTAGAGTAACTTGCACATTGTTATCAAATGCTTCAGTAAGTTTACAATGTTTGCACCTGTCTTTAGTAATAAGACTCAGGAAGTGGAATTCGGCTGTGTTTTTGCAGGGGAGGCTCACTCGTTGAAGGTGGAAAAGATTTTGTTTCAAGAGAAGTCTGACTACCAGAATGTCATGGTCTTCCAGGTACATATACATCAAGTATATTTAAAGTTTTATTTTTTCCCCTATTCATGGTCCTAGTTTTATTTAACTTGTATGTGGGTGATATCTTTTTGCAGTCTTCGACATATGGCAAGGTACTTGTTCTAGATGGAGTCATTCAGCTGACAGAAAGGGATGAATGTGCTTATCAAGAGATGATCACTTATCTTCCTCTTTGCTCGATTCCAGATCAAAAAAAGCTCTTTTGATAATTTGAATCTCACCACGAATTTTGTACATGTCTATTATGCCTTATTTGTTGCCAAATATGTGTGATAACAAAATCATATATATATATATATATATATATATATATATATATATATATATATATATATATATATATATATATATATATATATATATATATATATATATATATATAAGGTGACTTCTGGTGGACGTTAGGTTTATAATTGCAAGAAAATTTATTTGTGGTTTATTCTCCTTTTTCTGACCCGAGACCTAAGAGATTAAACATTGTTCCAATCGATTGGTTTGTTATTGTAATCGATTGGAGTACACTTAATTATTGTATCAATCGATTGGTTTTTAATTCAATCGATTGAATTATCCTCAATTTCATTTTCAATCGATTGTATTGTTATTGTAATCGATTGAAGTACACTTAATTACTGATTCAATCGATTGTTTTTTAAATTCAATCGATTGAATTATCCTCAATTTCATTTTCAATTGATTGTATTGTTATTTTAATCAATTGAAGTACACTTATTACTGGTTCAATAGATTGTTTTTGAAGTGCAATCGATTGAAGTATCCACAATTATTATTTCAATCGATTGGTGGGGGCTTGATTACGTATAGTGCCTATCAAACGAGTTTTGAAACTGTTTTTATTTAATTATTAATCTGATGCGTCTAATCTTATTATTATTATTATTTGAGTTTTTATCAACTTAAAAATAATTATAGATAAGATATAATCATATGAATGAATTAAAATTACTTTGTTAAATTGTAAATAAAAATCAAGACAAAATTTGATTTGTATTTGATTTTAACCAAAAGATAAGATATCTTAATCAGTTTTAAGATTATTCACTTAATTTAAAAATTTTATAAAAGATAGAATTAAAATTTGGTTATCTTTCTTGGGTGTATATATATGTGCTCAATCCGACTAATTTTTTTATACGTTGACAAATTCTTTTAAGTATTACTCATACAATATTCTTCAGTTGTCTATAATCATGGATATTCCTCCTAAAGAAGATTTAGTCCTCAATGATGCATGTAATACACAGAATATGTCACTGGCTACAGACTGTGATCTTATCACAGTTGATCTTGGTGATCAAATTAGAACTACAATTCCTAGTGCTAAGGTAAGACGTAATCGATTTTTAAATTTTAGTAGAATGTATTATGAGTAATTTAATCTTTTATGTTTTCTTTCTACAGAATGACCTAGTTATCAATGAAGGTGTTATTCAAAGCAAGGATCTAAATAAAAGTGAAGAATTGTCTAGTAAAGTGGAAGAGGTCCTCCGTAGCATGGAGGTAATTTAATTTAACAACCAGTAATGCAATTGATATTATGCCATACAATCTATATAATATAAATATTTTTTCTCACTCTTTTTGTATTTTCACATTTATATGACATTATTTTACCTAAAATCTTTACGGTTAATGAGAGTTGTAAACATGGTTCGGGACGAACAAATTGATAAAATTCTTGAATCTGTAAGCCGCATTGAGAGAATGATTTCACAACTCAGTTTGAACAATGATTTCGAGACTCCGACCAAGCTTTCTGTACAAAAGACACGTCCATTCTTAAATAGATTGAAGGCTAAGAGTTCGCCTATTGATATTCATACTGCTATATCAGACGATGAGGATGATCTTATCGAACTGGACAAGAGGTCTTTTATTCACGATGATGCGTTCAAAATTGATATCAATATTGACAACCCAATATCCCCAACTATAAGAGCCGCAACAAAAAAGAAAAATATATCAAAGGTAATGCATGTGTATTAATGGACAACTCCTCATATTTTTTACTATTATATTCTTAAAATGATAATAAGAATTTACTGAATCTATTTTTTTCTTAGGGTAAGACCACTATGGGGACACAGAAAAAATTACCGTTTAATCTCCCAGGCGGAATTAGAAAGCCAAAGATTAAGTCCAAATCATCCAATAAATCCAAGGCGTCTTATGCACTGAGCCAATCCACAAGTGGCTATAGAAGACCTGTTTATTTCTTTTCCATTACGGACGTAATTACGACTTAGACACCAATCTTTAATTATCTAGTCTCTTATGAGTACTGCTAATTAACCATATAGTTGTGTATGCTAATACTTTTGTGTCAAACATTCGTAGTCAATGCATTGTAAATTTATGCCAACTCCAACCATGCGTCTTTTGGAAGATCAGATAAAGGCCTATGCATACGCATTTTCAGCCTCGCTAGATCCATTGTAAGTTAATATGATATTATATTTGTTGTCGATGAATGAGGACCAATCTAATGTGTTTTTGGTTTTTAACTGATACAGGGAAGAACTTGTATAAGGTACACAAATAATCTATTCATTAATTTACATTTGATTTTTCGCACAAACGAGTACTATATTTGGATTATGGTTCAGATTCTTGAATTAGCGGCATTGAGATGCACTGATGACCAATCTGATGTAAGTTTCAAGACAACGTGGCAACTTTCACCGAGATTTGTGGTATGTTATATAACCCCTAACAAGATAATTTTACTGATTATAAGTTATAAATGTAATGCTGATATAGAACCATGCTTTATCATGTACTAACAGTTATATTGGTTTGCATTAATGAATTAGGTGGATGTCTTCAGCAAGAAAAATTTAAAGAACAAGATGGAACACTATATTTATAAATTTATGCAACCTACTCCTGATTTAAAATTTGTAAGATTTTTTTTGGATATTCATGGTTGGATGTAGTTTTTCATCATTAACAAACATAATTCATGGGCAAATTTTATGGTCTAGATATATGTTCATATTCAAGAGGATGACCACTGGTATCTAATGGTAATCTCGGTTTACTATTGCACAATCTATCACTTGGACACCCATTTTAATGATGACAGAATTCACTTTCGTGAACGTGTTATCAACGCACTAGTAAGGATTTGAAAATTTTTTACTAAGTTTATTTGCTGATATTTTGTTTTTATTATCTAACTAGTTAAATGAAATTAGGCAAACGTACTTAGGGATGGCAAAATTCCCCGAGACGCGGGGAACCCTGCGGGGACTCCCCCGAATGGGGATCCGATTGTGGGAAATTTTCCCCGTGGGGATGGGGATGGGGGACAAAATTCCCCCGAAGTAGGCACGGGGACCCGAGCGGGGATCCCCGCCCCGTCCCCGCTATTCTCCGAAATTTAAGAATTCCTTGAATTATCCTTAATAGTTTATTTCTCATATATGTTTTTTAGTCATTTCTCACGCACACATATATATAGAAACCCAAAATTCCTAATGTTTATTTGCATAACCCTTCTTCAATTCAGAGATCCCTAAGGCTGTCCATACTCCATCCAACCTCTCTGCAGCCACCCCCTCATCACCCTTCTCACCGCATCGTCACACCTCACCGTGCCATCACCCTTATCGCGTCGTAATTTCTATTTGTGGCGTTCCTTTTTGTAACTCTGTCGTCGTGTCCATTCTCCTCTCTGTTGCCGCGTCTCCCACCTCGTCCACCGCTTTTTCCTTTGGCTCGTCATTGTGTCCCCCCATTGCGTTATTTCGAAAGAAGTCACCATCGTGTCATTTAGACTTTTTGTAGAAAATCTTGCAGTTTTGTATAAGATAGATACTTGCAGCTCTATTCATATAGAAATTGATAATTAGTTAGAACTATTATGTAGATGGGGAATGGGGTCCCCGCGGGGAATGGGGCCCCGTGGAGAATGGGGATGGGGAGCAATATTCCCCCACGGTGGGAAATAGGAGCGGGGACGGGGAGCAAATCTGAGGGCGGGGATGGGGAGCAGGGAGGCATCCCCCGCCCCCGCCCTGCTCCATTGACATCCCTAAACGTACTGGAGCAAATCATCAAGTCGAACTTTTACAAAGATGATGGCATTCAAGAGTATACTAAACAATTTAATGACTACAAAATTACAAGGCCAGAAGATATACCTCAATGTAGTTCAAGCTCGAACTCTGCAACTTGGGTGATAAAGTGGATGGATATGACTTTTGAGTTTAAACGAAATGGTAACAATAAGGTGCGCATTTATAAAACAACTCTCTAATATTTACTCACCATTTTTTGTACTAATTTATAGTGAATAAATTGCAGCTTGAGGATCACGATATTCGCATGATATCCGCTGTGCATTTACTCCGGAGTCGGGTCAACCATAAGAAGTCACAAATTATAGCGTCGGCCAATGAGTTTTGGAATTTGCACACAAACCATGAGATGTAAAGATTATAGTAGTAATCTAGATGAAACTTAATACTTTGGTTATTGCCTATTTATTTGTTATGTTTGGTGGATGTACTTCTTTAGTTATTGTTCAATGACTTCTTAAATAGATATTTATCGTTTTGTGACTTTTACAATTTTTCTCTATTTCTATGCAATATATAGATATTTTAGTTTAAAAAACTCATATATTTTGATGAAGTAATGTTATTTTTATTTATTATTTCAACAACAATGGCATACAAATATTATGTCTTGTGAATTATATTTTATTTTATGTAATTAATTTAGGTAAAAAAAATTCCAGATCTTTTTATTTGTTTGCATTCTATTTTGTAGTTTTCATTTGATCAAGATTTGACCTCTCTATTTTAATTAAATTTATATATATTGCTAATAGAAAAAAAAATCTAGATAACAGTAACCATAAAAATAATAAATCATGATTACTATATATTGCATTTGGAAAGAGATATTTTTTTAAAAGTCAGAGTATCCATTTTTAGGTAATTTATTTTGAATCATCAAAGTCTTCGTTTTTATACCATTTCCCACTCAACAATGCTACCAATTGACCAGGAGTGGGAATAGATTGCAATTGTAATATATTTATATTTTGTATGTGAACACTTCGTGGCTCATGAATTATCTTCAATCAAAAGATACAAACATGATTAATAAAATATATTTTAAATAAGCATGTTTATAGAAGGTCAAAATTCAAAACCCAATTAATAAGCTTTTAATTTGCAATAATGATAATGAATACGTACACGCCACAGAAAATCAGTTTAGTTCGGTTCGGTTCGGTTTTTTTAATCATTTGGAAAATGTAAAATTCTATCCATTCTTACCTAATAAAATTAAGCCATAATACGAACATATGAATCATAGTATGAAAAATTAAGCTGTAAAGAAATTGACTAAATCATGGCAATAAGAATAATGGTGGTGGAAAGCAACAACAATTATCAATCAATCACTATTTCTATACGATGTATATATATCAGGTGATTTAAAACTCTGTCTTCCAAAAATTAAAACAACATAAATTAGAACACCAAACCAGACATTCAAATTACATAATGAACCTGACTCAGAAAAATCAAGAAGCAATAAGAAAAGCAAAAAAGGACTGAATCAGAAATAGAACCAAAATGAATAAAAAATACAAACAAACTAATTTAAAAAATTTTCATGTGGTGCACCAATTCCACAAATTCTTCCTCTTTCACCTTCTCCTTCCTTGTATTATCATTGAGTAAACAAAAAGTACAGAATCAACTCTAAGTCAAAATTACCCTAAATCAAAACAGAACAAAAAGTCCTGAATTAAAAAATAAAATCAGAATCAACAACTCAACCATAGAATCAAGAACAAGCTAACCAAGTGTTACTACAAATTAGAATCAATAAGACTGAACCAAAACTAAATAAAATAGAATCAGAACAAAAAAAAAAACAAAACAAAACAAAACCTGAGGCTTAAGGAAGAACTTTCTATGTTAGGGACTTCCTTTGAGCTTGAACACTGAACATTGAATAATGAATAGTTAACAACAGAACAACAATCAGAGCAAGTTCAATAAATCAACAACAAATATCTAAACCATAATCAGAAGCAATTTCAGTACATCAACAAGAATTAAATTAAACAATAAAGAACAATCAGCAACAAATACACATTGTTAAACTAGAGGCAGAGGGTTGCATATTCAGCTTGACAAAAATGTCAGAGCTTCCATTTCCACTAACCTCAGAAAAAGCACTGAATGAGCTAATGAGCACAAAATCAAGAAACTTAACAACAGACAAAAAAGCCAAGAACAAGCCAGTAACAGTTTATCAGTACCAATTTAGCATCAATCAATAAGCCAGTAACAGAGTTAATTAATCAAGAATAGGCTAGAACAAGCCAGAGTAGTGAGCAAACCCAATCAACCAAGAACAAGCACTAAGCACTGACAGAGCATCCAATTAACTCAAGCACAAAGTAAAAAAACAAAACAGCAACACATCACTTAATCAATAATCATCAATCAATGAAAAAAAAAACACCAATAGTGAGTATTAAAAAATGACGATCACTGACCATGGAAGAACAAGCATGAAGAACAAGCACAAGCATTGAGCATTGACCTTCGATGGATGACGGAGAGCGATTGAGCACAATGGACAATGGCGAACAGGCGACTGATGAGAGCGAAAAGGGGATGGAGAGCGAACAAGTGACTGATGAGAGTGAACAGGGGATGGTGAGAGCGAAGTAACGAACGCCGATAGCACGAAGATGGAAGTTCTTGAGTCCGACGGAGGCAGCAGCAGTAGTCTCTCACTCCGACAGACTGCGACAAGATTGGTGGAGGCTAGGGTTTGATTTCTTTGGTGGAGGCTAGGGCATTTTGTTGATGAGTAAGGAGTAAGGAAGGAGTTGGAGAAGGGATCCAAACGCATGCAATCCCTTTTTTTTCCTTTCAACAAAGGAAATGGCGTCGTTTCTAGTAAACCGGCCGGGTTCTGGTCCGGTTTGACCGGGCGATTTTTAGCCGGTTCAACGGTTTGTATCCAGTTTTTAGAACAACGGTTTCTGCTAGTAAACCGAACCGCCTAAGCTTCCGGTTTACGATCAGACCGGTTCGACCGACCGGTCCGGTCCAATTTTCCGACCAAGCTTTCTAATAGTTTTTTTGGGTTTTCTATTTGACCGGTTCGGTTCGGTTCAGGTTTTTAGTGGCAAAACCAAAAACCGAACCGAATCGTAAAAAAACAGTAAAACATAATTTTTCCGGTTTTTTTGGTTTTCGGTTTATTCGATTTTCGGTTTTTCGGTTCGATTAGTCGGTTTTGTTCGGTCTGGATCGGTTTTGAGCACCCCTAGTCAATGAGAGACATGGTGAAAAAAAAGTCTAAGTGATAACACTTTTTTTCGTATTTTAATTACTTTTAGTCAGAAAGAAGGAAGAGGTCGCGGAGGCACCAACAACAACGGACGTTACCGGTAGAACCCTAATATACAGACTTTGAAGATTTGCTTTTCTGATTCTGATTCTGAATGAAGAATGAAGGGGGGAGGGAGTTAGGGGAAGGGGGGTTGACGCGTTACGCGTTTGGTGTTGTTTTTAATCAAACCGGCGTCCTTTTTAAGAACCGGTCGGATAGCACGGTCCGGTCAAACTGGCCGGTTCAACGGTTTTCAATTTGACGGTTTTAAATGTTAGACCAGATCATTTACATTGCCGGTTTGACCGATTTTTTTACCCTTTTTCGCAAACCGATATTTAGTTGACAATTATTTCATCTAAAAAGCATACGCACAACTATTGGAAGAATATATATATAATTTCATTAATATAGTGCAAAAAATAAATAAATACAAATATGGAACTGATTCATTCCGCAAAAATATTAAGTATATGGAGGTGGCTAATTATCACTATCTAACTCAGCCGTCAGTTCTGGATATACGTCGCCATCATCCGAACCATTAGCTTCATCTTCAATAACGTTGTTGTCAATGTCCTTTTGCCAAGGACATGTTGTCTTCTTATGTCCTTCCATTTGACAAACACTACAACGTTGCCGCTTCTTCCTAGATGGTTGTCCTGAGCCTACACCGCTTTGATGCACATACGGATTGCTACTTTTAGCTACACCTGACTGTGGTTGATTAGTGCCTTCGTCTGCAGCCTTGTAAGATGAGTACAATCCCATAATTAGGTCATGTGTCTCTTCATATATCTCTGGTACTTTAGCAGCAACAGCAGCCAATTGTTTAGAAAATTCCATCAAGGCACTTTGACGACTAATAACAACAGCATCCCTGGTGAACCGACTTGGATCATTGAGTGCTGATTTAATCTTTTTTGTCCATCTATCCAATACCAATGACCGGGGAATCTCACAAATGTCTTTGTCAACCAGAACTTTCACAATATGTTCGCAGGAAATTCCAAATGACTCCATTCTTAAACAGGTACACATGAAGATCATTTCTTCTTGACGAAAATCAACGGTCTACATAAAATCGGGCCTCCCATGCTTACACATAATGTACTTTATGCAATCATCATTATTCTCTATGTTTAGCACCCGCATTGATCCAGCTATAGAGAGAAATGCCCGAAAGAAAAGAAATATCTCATGAGTGTATAACTCAGCAGCATATCTCTCTAGCAGCTCTATACAAGTCTGCATGACGGGCACCCCACGTGTAGATTCATAATCAGCATTAAATTTTTTAAAAGCGCAAGTGTGCAACACACCTTTGAAAATGCTCTACAAAACTTGTCAAATCATACCGCGACCCCACATACCTTGCCACAACTGAGTGTAAACCTTCACATCTTGAGGTAGTTCTAAAGCCAGCAAAGAATTTTTCTCTTATATATGCAGTAGCCCACATATGCTTCTCTTCGTACATGTTGATCACCCACGGCTTATCCTCAAGGCCAAATTCTTCAATAAGCTGAACCCACTTACGCTTAAACACGGGAATCTCATAGTCTCCCAACATGATTTTTCTGAATTTAGATGTAAACGATGGATTTCCAACATTGCTAGTTGCATTTCGAATAAGGTGCCAAGCGCATAATCTATGTCTGACTTCGGGAAATACATCTCTCACTGCATTCCTAATCGCCATGGCCCCATTAGTTATTATTGAGGTCGGGGTCTTGCCATTCATTGCAAACATGAGCTGACGCAGGAGCCAAATATATGTATCAGTAGTTTCGTCCACAACTAACGCAGTAGCAAAAATAATTGTTTGGTTGTGGTGGTTAACCCCGCTGAATATGACTAATGGACAATTATACTCGTTCTTCTTGTACGTAGCATCAAAAGCAATAACATCCCCAAAGAGTCGGTAGTCTAGTTGGCTAATCCCATCAGACCAGAACAAGTTACGTAACAAACCTCTTGAATCATGATATGCCTTGAAATATAATTGTGGATCCTTCAATCACATTGTACATATCTCTGGGACCATAGCCAACAAATTCATACCCGCCTGCTTGACTAGCTAGAAGACCAAATATCTGTGAAGTGCTAATCCCTGACTTTAGCATGTTCACCATTTGCATAATATCTTCCTCTGACATTTTTCTGTGGGCATGCAACATAGCACTGAATTGTGTATCCAATAGATCATGGTTGTGTTTGTCAGAGAAATAAAAGATATGCCACCTTCCAGTTTCTGGTACAAATTTAACATCCATTCGAGCTTCACATCCAGTTCTTGTTTCCAATCTAGGCTCCTTCTTCCTTTTTTCCATCGTGTAATATTTCTCCTCCCTAAATCCTTGCCTATGACATACAAACTTTTGTTTGTAAATCTTGCCAATACTATTCTTGAAGGTCTTGCTCTTCCTTGCACTAAAGCCCTTCGACTTTGAGTACTTCAGATAAAAATCAAATGCAAGTTGCAAAGTAGAAAAGTGATATTTGCCAATTTCCTCCGCAAAATTTTCACTAAATTTCAAAGTTGTAATGTTTTGCATGGAGTCAACCGCATAAGCAGCTTCAAGGATATCTTCTGACTGATTAGATTCAGAAAAATACGCTCCCTCAGTAAATTCATCTCCGAAATCTTGTTCGAATTCATTCTGTTCATCCATCATATCTTGGTCACTTACTAGCTCTTCTTGTTGGTTAAAGTCATCGTCCTCCTGGTATTGCTCATTCATCTCAGTGTCCGTAAATATACCTGATATCTTAAAAATGTCGAATGAAAAAAAAAACAGTACACTCCATCTTATAACATTACATAAAATAGATAGATTCTAATATTGCTAGCAGGGACGGATCCAGAGATTTTAATATGGAGGTGCCAATTTTTATATAATTTTTTTTAATCTATAAAAATAATTAACATATAGTTATTGGAGTTAGTTTTTTAACAGATTTATTAAGATACATATAATTATAATTTTTTCCAATAATTTTATTTTTAATATGATAATTACATAAATAAAATATAACAATATCAATTGTACATTATAAATTTATAAAATACCATATAATTTATAACGAGATTTGCTAAAAATTATCCCATATCTTATTAATTAAAATTCATTATTTCAAAAGTTTTAAAATATTTGAAAATAAATTATAAATTATTAATTATTTAAAAGACACGGTATATCCTTATAGAATACAAGATATACGATATCTTTATAAAATTTTTCTTTTACCAATGTGAATTTAGAAGAAGAGTTAATATTTTTTACAAGAAAATAATATCTACAGTACATAATGTGATTACCAAAACATAACTACTTAAGTTATTATTAATATAAAAATATGAATGTTAAATATATTAATATAAAAAAACAAATGATTTTTTAAAAAAATAAATATAGAAATTATTATATAAAAACTAATTTGAAAGGTACAAAGACTTGAGGGTATGATATTAAATTAGTTAGGTAAAAATATTAGTGAATTAAATAATTAAGACATAGATCTATTACATAGTAAAAATAACACATATAAAACTATTAAATTACATAATATTTTTTTATTTTTTAAACACAAATCTTATATATAAGTATAGTTTCTTAAAATTTTGGGGGGTCCAGGCCCCTACTCGCCCCCTCTAGGTCTGTAACACCCTAACTATCAAAATGTCACGCTTCCGGCTGCGCCACTCTGATAGCTCGAGTATTACCACGACTTTTATAATATTTAAGACTAAAATATGAGTCTGTTTAAAACTTAAAACTGCATAACCTTTCAATAACTCTTTTTCGTGAAAATATAAACATACATGTACATACAAATCAGATACATACATACATATATATATATATATATATATATATATATATATATATATATATATATATATATATATATATATATATATACATAACACTAGTTTACAAATATACATATCATAATTTCCTATCCCTCTTACAAACTTAATAAAGATAAAGGCGAGGGAAAGCAATAGCTACGGTAATACAAAAAGACCGAACAGAAAATAACATAACCCTCCTGAAGCTTCGTCTTCCATATCCTGAAAAGGAATAACCTGTAGGGGAGTGAGAACGTCGTCCTCGCTTGTTCTCACTATAGGATTACAGAAATTGCTATAACAAGATACGTAAAGATAAAATCATTCTTAGAGTTCAGTGATCATTGCTCGTCTTATGAGTCTTTCCCAAAAACCATAGGTTCACATTCGAAATCCAGAAAATTCCTCTTTCAAGACTTGCTAAATTTCTCAAATATTCTAAAACAAAACATTTTTCCTTTCTTAAAGAAAATGTCTGAAAAGTTTTTCCTAGACCGTAACCATGAAAGCAGTTACCTACACGGTATAAATGATCATCCCGTTCCAAGCATAGGTTCATTAAGTCTATGCTGAACCGGTTAGATACTTTATACAGAACTAAGACTCAATATACCAATCGCGGCCTCAAGCCCATCCAATCCAACACGGCCCCCGGCCCAAACAGCTCAATCAGCAACCAACTCATCACAAACCAATCAATTCAAACACAATCAATATTAATGTGGTTCAAGCACAATCAAGAACAATTACAACAAGTATAACAGTTAGCAGTTAACATAAGTATTCACATAGGCAAACCAAATACAATATGCACACCCAAACAATATCACATAAATGCAAATGATGAATGCCTGTCCTACTGGCTGTGATATCACATTGTCGGTTCAATTGCCAACCCGTCACTTTCCCATGGGAATGTTGCCCTTCGGTCACGTATAAATGGGAACCCTCTGGGATAACGTGCCCGCCACACGGTCCAGGATGTCAGTGCCTGCACACTCCTGTGATCCGAAAGGATGTGAGCGGGATACTTTGCCTCCAACCTCACATCTACACGTAAGCGGGATTAACCACCGTCCTTACGCAGGCGCTGCAACCTCGACAAGCGGGATTAACCACCGTCCTTGCCAGGCGCAAGTGACTTATCAACAATCTCGTCAATTATCAAATCTCTCAGCATAAGCGGGACGAACCCGGCCCTTACGCCTACCAAACAATAACTCATCAATCTTGATTATATCCACAATCAATTATGCTCAATATCTTATTTCAAAATCATTCTTGGCCCATTTACTTTTAAATAACAAACATAGTCAAATCACAGCTAGCCAAGAATCACCTTTCAAAACGGAGCCACTTTCCACATCTTTCCAACACTTCCAAAAATCTCAAAACCATGCCAAGTTAAAAATCTCTTTGAAAGACTCAAAATCATTCATTTCTAAATCAAGATTTGGTCGTAAGATTCCTCAGCAGAGTCTCAAGACTTCAGGGGAGAATAACCTAACTCATTTCTTAAATTCCTTGAAAACCTCTGAAACTTTAACTTCTTGAGTTGAATAAATAGAATAGGGTTTAAACCCAAAACCAAATCGTGTTTTCAATTATTCCGAACCAATTTCAAAACCAACCAAACTTAAGCCAAAACCAAATCATTTTTAAACCGAAAACCAATTTCAGTTTTATTCTTAAATCTGTTCCCAAGGGCTCGGGAAGTGTTTCAATTTTAATAAATCAAAGTTCCAAAAAATACTTCAAGCTCTTCCTAAATGTCGTAAAGTGAAATAGATTAATTGAAAACCAGGTTTATTTTAAATCCATTAAAACCCCTCCAAAATCTGTTTACGTAAATCAAATTCCAAAACAAAAAAAATCCATATTTAAATTGATTTTTAAGGCATAATTCCTTTCATAATAATTACATTAAAAATATAGAGATTTTCCTAATAAGGCAAGTTCAAACATAATTTATTTCTCAACCGTTTAAGTCAAAGCATAATTCATTCTTTTCCAAAATAATAATTCCAATCAAAATCTCAGATTTTCTAGAAATTTCGGCAGCATCTCCCCTAAAACTTGGACTTTGCCACCCTTTCCGAGTCCCAACAAAACCAATCATCAACTCTTTCTGCCAGGTTCAAGACCAAATCAGTTTCTAATAAAACAAAACTCAACTTTCAAATTATCAAAAATCATTCAAATCAACCAATCCAGAAATCTCCAATTTATCATAATCAGACATTGTTACTATCAAACAGGCAACCATATTCATTCAAGATAAAACCAGACAATTCATAAGACTCACATAACTACCAGAAATACATTTTGTACAGCATATCTATTTATAACAATTTCCACTTTAAAATAAATCAGTTTGTATAAAAAGCCCCTACCTTGGCTCGTCGAATACATGAACCACACGCGTCACAGGAAAGCCTTTCGTCTCGGCCCGAAACCAACAACCAACATCCCAGCTTCGCTTATTTTTCTCAACAGCAGAAACAGCCTCAACGCCACGTATATAAGCTCGGATACTAATTCCTAACACATCAATATCGCGAAAAATCTCAAAACTCATAACTAAAAGCTAAAGGCGAAGGTTCCGAGATAGAGACACTTACAGAAAGAAAAGGAACGGCACAACAGTCACAGCAACACTTATGCGACACGCAATCATCAGGACCCAACCTACGTTACCAAACCTCAAGGTCTTTAACCAAACATAACCAAACACTAAAGCGGGGATTTTCGAAACACAATTACTTACCAAACTAAGAAAATGAAATAGCGATGATAGCTGAACCGTTTTGCCGGCAGCCCCGGCAACCACCTCGAGTGGCGGCGGCGACCAGATCTCCGGCGACGGTAACTGAAACCAATCATACAACGGCAATAAAGCTTCTGGAATTCCAAAGGAAACGAAGACCAACTTAAATCCTTACCGGCAGAATTTTCTGGCGGCCAGGCACGGCGGCGAGATTGGTTTCTCCTCCGGCAGCGGCCTCTTCCCAGGTTCTCTCTCTCTCTTCGTGGATCTGCTCAACGGTGACAGACCAGAGGTGGCGGCAGTGGCACACGCAGTAGTGACGGCACACGACGGCGACTGGCGCAACGACGGCGGCTGAAGGCAGCTCCTTCAGCTTGCGTCTTCGGCAGCAACAACTCCCCCTCCTTACACTGTCCTCTCCCTCAGCTCCGATCCCTGTTAGCGACTCGCGGCGGCGACAGGGGCAAGGGTCGATGGCAATGACTCCAAGGGAAACAACGAGCAAGGACGGCGGTGAAGAAGACCCTGACGGCAACGTTGGCGCGGCCACACGGAATGGCGACGCCTTCCTCTCCTCGCGACTCTCGATGGTGCGGCGGCAATGGCATTTCGCGAGGATGGCGCGGGCTCCTCTCTTCACCGGCGCTCTCCTTCCCTCTCGGATCTCCTCCATCCCTTGCCAACAGCGGCGGCGGCGGTGGCAGTGACACCCACCGCGCCGCCTTCCTCTTCTTCTCCCTTCCCCTTTCCTGCGGCTCCCTTCCCCTATGTCCCCTTTCTTTCTTCCTTCCTTTCTTTCACAGGAAACTATGTTGTTTAATGAGAGTGAGGGTGTGGGGCAGCAGCTGCTGCTCCTTGGGTTTTAGGGTGGCTGGGGTTTGGTGAGTGTGTGGGGGTGTTAGGTTAGATTTAGGGTTAGGGGTAGTTCTGTAATTTCAAATAATAATAGGGATAATATGGTAATTGGAAATAAATTCTAATCCAATAATAATAATATATAGAAATACTATTCGATCATCAATTTTACAAATTATTTTCAATAAAATGTTCAAATCCAAAAATTAGAAATAATATAGTTAATTTCTTTATTTTCCAAAATAGTAGTATCAATATTTTAAAATATTAATTATTTAGTCCAAATCATATAAAAATCCTTATTATTTCACAACTACCAACTCTATAATTTAAATATAGAAAATAATTCAATAATCATAAATTAGATGAAATTCTGATTTAAATAGCCAAACCTCATTATTTTCGAATTTCTAAAACTTTAAATTGTAAATAGTAAAATAATCCATAATTATAGAGTTGGGATAAAAATCTTAATTTATCTCAAATCCAATTAATCAAAACTACCTTTAATTATTTTCAATAAAACAATTTCTTGAAAATAAAACTGTAAATAATGTATGGTTTAAGATTAGTTTAAAATAGGACTTTTCAAAAGTCTTGGGTCTTACAAGGTCCGTCCCTGATTGCTAGCTAATTAGTAATAAAAAATAATAACATCTATTTACTTTTTAGTATTTCTCGTTGTCTGTGAATTAATAAAAGATAAAAAAATATTTTTTTATTACACAATCAATTTTCCGAATAAAGTATCGAAACGAATAATTGGAAAATTAGAGATTCTATTCACTACCTCGATTTTGTAATCAAAACGATGGATTATTTTCTGAACACTACAATGAAAAAATTGATTGGACCTTTGCTGATTGTTGCAACGGTGATTGTCAATTAACGATGAACAAAAAGTGGATATTAAATAGATGGATAAAAAATGAAAAAAAAAATTGGATATTGAGTAGATGAATGTTTGAAAGAAAACAATGAAATTTTTTATAATCAAAGAGAATGATACACGATTTCAATAGTGGGACTGAATAATTGGTGATGGATTATTCACTAATTTATAATGTTAATATTAAAGAAAATATAAGATTAGAGCATCTAAATCAAAATAAAACCTTAAAAAAGGAAGATAAAATTTTAAAGATAAGATAGATGAATAACAAGATAATTTCTAAAAACGATAACAAGATTGAAATAGGCGTAATACATCGTGTTCCAATCGATTGAATTCTCATGCCAATCGATTGAAATTGGCAAATCCATATTGTTTAGGTGAATTCAATCGATTGAGTCACAAAAGCAATCGATTGTTTTGGTGAGACCCCAGGTTGTTTTCAAGCATTCAATCAATTGGAGAGTGTAAACAATCGATTGAATTACAAAAATCTACTTTTTATTCATCGTTCAATCGATTGGGTCATATGACCAATCGATTGATTTATGCGAAAACCATGCTTTTGGCAATTTTCAATCGATTGTTTTGTGATAAACTGTAATCCAATCGATTGGTTTTCAAGAAAACACGATTTTATGATTTATCAGCAACGTCACGGATCGAATATAAACTTTTAATCCATTCAAATGGCCAAAAGCTTTATTACGATCAATGGAAGATCTAATTCGTTATTATTTTTGTTTTTGATTATTAACAAACATAATAGATAATTGATAAAATAATAATTTATAAAATAAAAAACTGTTTTTATAATTAAATAAAATATATGGGGTCAATTTATAATTAAAAAAATATATTTTATTATGAGACTATTTAATAATCCAAACGTTCTGGGACCATTGAATCCGGTGCCAACTGTTATCATCCATTATCTATGAGTTACAATGCAATCGCGCTTCCCACACATGTAACGCCACACTAACATAGATCATCCTCGACCCTTTTTATTTTTACTCTTTTGATTATTTTTTTAAAATTATAAGTTTATAACCACACCACATACACATGCACACTCTTTTTTTTTTTTTCTCTTTTTAAAATTTAGAGAAAAGGATAAATAGGTCCTTGACCTTTTGTCTCGCGGACATTTTTGTTCCTAATCATTGAAAAATACTTTTAAGTCCCTGACCTTCACAAAATTTGGACGGATCAGTCCCTCCGTCCAAATGCCTCTGTCAGGGACTGATGCGTCCAAATGTCTTCGTTAAGGATTGATCCGTCCAAATTTTGTGAAGGTCAGGGACTTAAAAGTATTTTTCAATGGTCAGGGACGAAAATATCCGCGGAACAAAAGGTCAGGAACCTATTTGTCATTTTCTCTAAAATTTATGACCACGCCACACACATGCCCTCTTTTTTTTTTTTTAACTTAAAACCGCACCACACTTGCACTCTTTTTTTTCTCACTTTTCTTTTTTGGATAATTTATAACCACATTGCACATGCTTTTTTCAATTTTAAATTTTTTTAGTGGTTTTTTTTTTGGAAAAAAAAACATAAAAGGAAGTCAACTTGACAGTATTCCTTCCTCTTTATCAATGTCTTGGCCATGTGGGTATTCTCATTTTGTCTCTAACTTCATTACTGGAATTAAATTTCGCCTAATAAAGCTGTTAATATGACAGTGTTAGTTTTAAAAAAAATCAAATAAAAATGAAAATTGAAACTTAAGTAATATATGCAGTTAAAAAAAATTGATGGTAATATAACTCTCAACCTTAATTTTAGATCTACTAGAAAGGCAAGTAGACAAACATACAGGATTTTGTTTTGGACAATAACAATAAAATAACAATAACAACAACAATAATAATAGTAGAAATCAAATTTTTGCTTTTGAACCTTTCCCAATCATTGCCTCCAATCAGAACATAGTTAAAAAATAAAATTAATAAAAGAAGAATAAAGAACAAATTAAATAGCACTTCAAGGCTTAGTTACTCTCATTTAAGTGCATCCAGGTTCCAAGATTCAATAATGCAGTGGATTATTTCGGTATATACTATTTAGTCATAGACAGTAAATTAATGAAGTATCTTTTGTAAAATTTAAATAATAGAATATAAACTATGTAAATAATTTTATATTCGAACAAAGATATTTAAGACTTAACCTAAAGTGAATATTCATCCTGGTAATGTTTTAAACTTAATTAAGAATAAATAAAGATTAACTGATGATTGAGTCAAGATCAGGCAAATATATACGTTTAGGCTTTTTTGAAGCGATTTTAATATTGGTATACAATAAGTAAAATGTAGGATCAACAAAATAAATAAATAAGAGGAAGTATAGGGAGCTAATGGAAATTTTGTACAATGTGTACAATGGAGGTTTAGGGATATCCGATTCAGTATTAGAGATATAACCATCAGTGTTATATTTTTCTATTAGGTTAAGTTTTTGGGATGAGTGGTTTCATGACATGATATCAGAGCTCTAGATCCGAAAGGTCAAGAGTTCGATCTTTGGTAAACTCCAAAATCAGCTTAAGCTTTTGGGATGAGTGATTTCATGACATGAGATGTTTATTATCCTAGTACCCGGATGGTTATTCTGATAGTATGGGTGATGTTCATTTCCGGATGGTTATTCTGGATAGTATGGGTGATGTTCATTTTATTCATATTGGGCCAAAGATTTAGCCCATTGTACACATTGTACATTTACACCATTGACTCCTTAGCAGTACTCAATAAATAACTCAGTATTGAGGTTGGAAGTGATTACTGAATCCAAAAGCATTTGTGTAATAATGGAAAGTATAAGATAGAATGATGCATGCCATTCCAACCAAATCTCTAACTAATTAATTAATCATTTCTCTTTCACAGAATCTAGTGGCTAAGACTTCAATTGAATAGAAGTCATAAAACTTTGGGCAGAAACATAATTCTATTGATCCTATGCAACATCCTACGTACCATCTTTCCTCTTGGTAGCTGAGCTCTGACAATCACTAACATAACTAGGGAATTTGTTGAATTTTTGAAACACTCATAATGGGGTGTGGTGTTAAATTAGCAACTTAATTTGATTTACACAAAAAATAATTATAGTATTTTACTAATCAAACTATGTATGTGCCACCTTAACTAATTTTTCTTGTTGACCAAACAGACACAAAACATTCTTGACTTAGTGGCAACTCTCTTTTCTGTATGCTTACATATCTGAATTGGCTATGACCAATATGAATAAGGAAAAATGCATGACATATCAACTTAGTCTCTTAGCATGAATGTGCAAACAAAAACTGTACTCTAAATTGTTTTAACAAATTTAATGATTATGCACAATGCACAAAAGAGAAAGGATACTTTAGGTGGATCAAAACTTCAACTAAAGAGAAAGAAATATAATACATACCATTCCTTCAAATGCTTTCCGTACAGCAAAGTTGAGATCAACTTCCAATAAAACTGGATCTTTATCCTCCTCAAATTCAACTTCTGTCCACCTGTTAACACTGAGAGCACCTGCACAAAAGCTCTCCATCTTTTGGCAATCGATTAGTGAGAATTTGTCCGATAATGGGAATTTTAAGGCAATGTTTCCATTGTAAAAGCTTCCAAGGTTTGGTAGGGAGCAAAGGGACAGAGTTTTCAATTTAGGAAACACTATTATCTCTTCTTCAACAACCTCCGATGACTCCTCTGTCTCTTTTGACACTATCTCTTCTAATGATTCACAATCTTTTACTGACATGTTCTTCAGTTGATGCAAAGTTCTGCTTGTTGAAGGTGTGAACAAACTCAAAAGACCATTGCATTCTGATATGTTCAATTCTATTAGGCTGGAGAACGATACCTTGCTTGGTACTATGCTCCTCAAACAATTACACTGGTCTATTAGCAACTTTTCAAGATTTTTTAGAAATGAGATCCATCCATGCATGTTCTAATCCAATGGACTTCAGTTTAGACAGCTTAATCAACTGCAAACATTTTAAATGAGGAAGAATTCCTTTGCCGTCGTCCATGTTGGGACTCTCAGAGCAGAATATCTCTTTGAAAGAGCTACAACTCACAGCAAGATTTTCTATGTTTGGAAGCTGGGAGTCCTTCATATGGAAAAGTATCTGAATCGTCATGAAAACATTGCAACTGAAGAGCTTCTAATTTTGAAAGGCCATTCACATGAAACTGCTCATGCCACATCATCATGATCTCCTCCTTGCTCAGTGCTAGAAACTTTAAGTTTGGAATTACCTACAAGGGAAAGAAAATATGGCCAATTTAGCATACTACATACATGATGGTCAAAATAATTAATATGACATGGATGGATATATGTCATAAAATTTAACAAGACATGAAACCTTTTCTGACAAGAAAATGGCTTGATTCTTTGCTTGTGGATGTTGATATCTCTGAGACTCACATTCGAATGTCTTCATCTTGTCACAGTGGAATAAGTGCACTTCCTCTAGCTTGGGGCATTCTAACTTGTGGGGTGCAGAGTAGAAACATTTTAATTCTGGTAAAGACCACAGTTTTATGGAGGTCATGCAATGCAAACTCTTTAGGAGCATTCAACATCTGCTTCATCCTTTGCAACAATTTCCACCAATCTATCACACTCTGTTATTTCCACTTTCTCAAGTTTATTCAAAATTTCGGCTACAGATATTGGAAACAACCTTTGAAGGTTGTTGCATCCATGCACATACACTTTTTCAAAGCTCTGAAAGTAACTAATTTATTGAGTAGGATCTGAATCCCAAACATGTTCAGGATTTGGTAGCTCCTCAATAGTCATTTTCTTTAAGTCAGACCTTAAAGGATTGATCTTTGTGTCTTTTGCTTCATGTGTCACTTCAAATATTGTTTTTGATTAAATATATTTAACTAACCATTTAAGAATTCACAATGTATGTCACCATGTCTATATATATGTTTTTTAGGGTGCTTCTATGGTGGCCAACAAGTTAAGGTGGCTAAAGTGACCATGTGATGTGTACTGTATTTCTTGATGACACATGCAGTAGAAATTTGTGATTGACTGTACTATGACCAAATGAATTTTTTAATTACAGTAAAAATAATAATAGTTGATAACATTAATGAAAGGCAAAATCATAAAATTGAAATTTATTTTTGGGAAAAAAATTATTAGAAAAAATAAAAGAAATTTAAAAGCTACCGTTAGGGTTCCAAATTGAAACAGGGGACTTAGTGAATGGATGGTGTAGTGAGTCAGTGATTATTGTTGAAGGTTGTTGGCCTCTCTTTGTGGCCAGTGGTGGTCTGCGGAGGTGAAATTCGTTGTGGGTCGTTGTCGCGGCACCTGTTAAACATTGATCGGAGAAGGTGATTTGCGTGGATGATTCTATGAAGGTGTCCGAGGCGGGGGTATGTAATGGGCGGCGTTGAATGGCACTAGTCGGAGGTGAAAGTTGTAAACTCTGTTAAATTAGTAGATAATTAGTCAATAAATTAGTTTTTAATAAAGAAGATTAGAAACGCGAATATTATATCAAATTAGGATAGAACTCATCAAAACGAGAATTTTGACACTAATTTTGAAGAAAACGGCCCAAGATTGGATCGAACCGGGCCCAAACCGGGCCAACCCTTGAATAAACCCAATCTCCTTCATTACCCCATTATAGCTGAAGTAGCGTTGCAGCAACAAGGGAGAGGAGCGAAGGAAAATTCCCCGTAACCTTACGTTGATTTTAAATCACCGTAACTCCTCCGTTCGAGCTCCAATCGCCGCACCATTTGTAGCCACGCGATCACTGCGTCGAGCTCTACATTTCTACCGGAACAATTTCATAGGATCCAATTAGCTTGAGAAAAACGTTCACTCTTACTTATGTGAAGCTTGGGTAAGGTTGTGAATAAATAATTGGAGTTTGAAATTGTGGATATTGGAACTTGGAGGAAGCTAAACACTAGAGTTTTGTTGAGGTTTTGGGGCTGTGTTAGTTTTAATAAATTGCCTTGATCATTACGAGGAATCGGCCAAGGTATGGTTTTGGTTTCTCATAGATAATATATAATGTTTTGATGAAAACATAGGCTAGATGACCATAGGATAGGTTGGAAATGTGGGAATGTGTTAATGCTAGTAACCTTGATGGAAATGTTGAATTATAGCGAATGAGTTGATGAATAATATGATTTTGTTGAGTTGGTTGTAGGAATTGTATTAATTAATGTTGTTGATGGGAATTGATGAATGATTATTGATGATGAAAGATTGAGGATTGGTTGAGTTATCTATATATGTGTGTTTGTTGAGTAATAAATGAATTGAGAATTGGAAATGATTTTGATATTGGAATTGGTTTGTTTTATTGGAAATAATTTGAAAAAGGTTTGAAAGGTGGTTTGGTTTATTTTGTGGGGATCATGATTATTTACCACCCACCAGATTTTAAAGAAAATTATTTTGTGGGGATCGTGGTTATTTACCACCCACGTGTGTGTTGTTTTCCAATTGAAAATGTCTGTGGGGATCGAGGTGGTTTACCGCCCGCAGATGGTGGGGATGGAGGTGGTTTACCGCCCACCAGGTGGGATCGTGGTACTGTACCGCTCACCAGTTGATGTCCGGGTTAGCTACTGGACATGTCGGGTTGGCTATATAACCGACGGATGAGACTCATCAACCATAGGATAGACATACATCATTTGCATATGTGTGTTTTGTTTGATTGTGCATTAATTGAGCTTGCCTACGTGATTATTATGCTTACCTGTTATATTTGCTATTTGCTGTATCTGTATCCTACTTGTGTTTACTTTGTCTGTATTGCTTATCTGTGCACCGGAGTTTTGGAAGATTGGAGGAAGGTAGAAATTAGGGCTTAAGTTAGAAAGGAATTAGAAATAAGAACCTCAGATAACCTACCCTGTTTATGGTTTCCATTTATAAACTTTAAGATTTAAATCTGAGTGGCGGAGTTCTAGGATCGCCTCTGGCTTTCCCGGGACCTTATATATTATGTATGTGGGAACCATTACCATGCTGAGAACCTCCAGTTCTCATTCCATACTATGTTGTTGTTTTTCAAATGCAGGTCGAGAGGCATCTTGTTAGGCGTCTGGACTCTTGAAGCGGAGGGGTTACTGGGTTATTTTGTTATATATATATATATATATATACTTGGCTTTCTCTCCGTATAACTTGTTCCTTTTGATCCCCTTAGAGGTTTATGGAGATGCAGGATTGTGTATATGAACTTTTGGATTTTGGATATGTATTAAATATTCACCGGCCAGTCTTGACTTCGCGGCCTGAGTTAAGAGCTTGTTATTTTGTATCTTTGGCACTCCATTCATACTTCTGTTATCTTATGTTTAACAATTATGGTTTTCTTAGCACGCAAGTTAACTCGTTTCTTGAGCGTTGCGCTTTTATTTCGCGATTTTTATTTCCTCTATTCTTCAAAGCTCCTAGCATATTATAATTCTTCTGCTATTATATGTACTCATTTTGTTTTAGAGGTCGTAATACCACACCACCTCTGTTTTACGACTTAAGCGTAAAGCTTAGAGTGGTAGGGTGTTACAAAAGTGGGGAATAAGCGTCGTGGGTCATTGGCATCGTATCTGGTAGGCACAGATTGGAGAAGGCTATGTGGGTGAAATTGAACATCAAGGTGGTGGAAGCAGCTTGGTGCAACGGGTATATCGTCTGTGTGGGTGTAATTATAAGATTTATTCTTTATATTTCGATAAAACCAATTTAACAACTATACATTATTTCTAAATTGCTTTTATGTAATGAAAAAAGTTCTAAAATAGAAGTTAAAAGATTTGTCTACAATTCGATTCTTCCGTATTCAAAATTTTAGCTCCGTCCCTGATAATATAAATACAAAACTATTTTATAAACTATTATAATTAAAATATCGTTTATCGTAATTTTATATGAATATCTTAAAAAAATACGACTGACTCTTTTTATTTTATATTTACGTTTTGTATTTGTCAATTCCCATTTTTTCTTTAGTTTTAAAACTTATATCATGGAATCAACAAATAATATGTATAATTATGGATATACAAATTAGAAAACAAAGAATTTTTTGTTAAATAAAAAATAACAAATTAATATCTTAAAAAAGTTTAAACGTTGATAAAACTAACAAATTTACTTCACAAGTCGTGGTGGTTTTGCAATTTTTATATTTGTTTTTTTTTTTTAATTTTATACAACAACCACGCTTTATATAAATATTGAGAGGACAAAAAAAAATTAACATTGAATTCAATTTTAAGATAATCTGATATGAGTGATTTTCAACTAGTTTATTTAAGTAAATTATTAATAGATATGACATTAAAAAAGTAAATCTTATTAATAAAACTATGAAGATTTTTAATAAGAACAATGTTACATGACTAATAAGTATTATCATTTTTTGTCGGTACTTAGTCGGTAATAATTTGTGCACATATTTATAAAGATTTTGTACACAATGAACATATATATAGTTTACACCTATATTTATCAAAATTTTACATATATGGATCATTACCATTTACACTCAAAATTTTCAAAGTTTGAACACATAAATTAATAAAATTTATCTGTTAAAAATAATTTAGTATTTATATTCAATAAAAGATGAGCAAAACTACTAAAAATTACTAATATCCAAAAAATTATCTTTTAATAATAATAATAATAATAACAAGAACAAAATTAATAATAACTATGATAATATCAACAATACTGTTTAATAGCTATTTTTATTCAAAATAATAATATTTTCTTATAAAATTTTAACATTTTATAAATTTATACTCTCATATAATTCATGCTACAAATACATTAATATTAGGAGCTCACATAAATATCACATGATTTAATTTTTGTTTTTTTTTTTTTTTGGGATTATACTCATCATTAATAATTCGTTATCTCTTATTGATTAAACATTATAATGGATTTTCACACTAAGGCCCAACTATTGAAGTTTTAAAATTATCCACTCAAACAACACTAACAGATTTTTTTTCTTCAAATGAAAGGGCCACATGATATACATATTATTTTGGTCAGTTTATTTATTTTTTAGTCCTGTAATAATTATTAACAACAAGCCCCTATCACTCTAAGTAATAACTTGTACCCAATTCTTTACTTATTATGTATTCATTGGTCAGTCAAAACTTAGTCACTCTTAACCACTATAACCTTGGTCATCAAAGACTTTTTTTTTTTTTTATTCATATCATGGAGCTTTTGGGAGTAAGTTTAGGGGATTGGCAGCAAATATATGAAGAAAAATAATTCTATAATAAAAAATGATTTATCATTATTTATATTATATTAAATATTTTATTTGACTTTAAGAATTGAGTCATATTATAAACTAAACTTTTTTTTTAACCGTGTAATTCATGAAGATCAAGTTACAACAGGCTTTATTTTCTGGGTTTAACCCAAACAGTGAAATATAGGAATTCATAACGTGATTGTGACTAAGTCTTTGTTAATATTAGTGTAAGACCAAAACATGGTTATACATTTGTATTGTTATGAATGTTGGTGAGACGTTAATGGTATCGATAAAGATAATATCAAATTGTTGTTAAAATATGAATCTTTTAGATATGTTATTTATATTTATTTTTGTTTCGTATTATTTGATGGACATGGGAGTTTTGGAAAAAAAATTAAATTTTATATCCAATTAATTATAAATCGAAAAGTTAACTTAATGCATGAAATATAAATGAATAAACAGAATATTTCGTATATGTTCTCATATGTATAAGAATAGCTTATTTATTTTATAAGGCTATAGTATGGCAATGTTAAAAGGAGAAGAGATTCTTTAACTGGATAAGCATTTTGACCTTGACTATGTGTTTAATTTGGAGAATGAGAGATCTGTAATAAGGATGCAACATATTTTCTGAGGAGATTCTGATTTGTCCATTGAATCAACAATGTATTCAATCTCTTTATCGATTATTATGATATATTAGTGCTTTATTAGCTCGCTCTGAGAATATACTCCGGCATCAAAATTCATCTCCATTTAATAACTCACATTGCTTGTTGCATAGGCAGAGATCTTGATGAAGCTTCATACTTCAAATCTCAGCTTGAAAGCATCTGTAAATATTGAGGAGGACTCAACAACATCTGGAAGCTTCGGTTAGGGGAATCAAAGAGTTGGTGAACAGGAATTGGAATATCAGAATCGTTTAATATTATTTATTACAAAAATAATTTTTTGTTATGTTTTCAATACATAAAAACAATAAATAGTATTAAAATGTTTCATTTTATAGTATACTTAACCTATATCCTTAAAACACACGATAACAAAATTCAAAAAAAAAAAAAAAAACAAAAATTAAAAAAAGCATCTCTAAATAACATATTTATTAAGACAATGAGGAGTCTTTTTTCTTGAGATCATGGAGCTTCCTGCTTCTAGGAATGAGATTAGGAGCTATAAATGTTTTTGGAGATTTCTACGAAAAAAACGACTTTATAATAAGAGTGAATAACCACATGATCATACTGATCAAAATAAAAATGTGACTTTTTTTTATCTATTTGTCACTGCTTCTAGAATTAATTACCAAATTACTTGAGGAATGAGGAGCAATTTAGTTATTATTACTAGGCCAAATTATTTCTTGTTATATATTATATTTTTTTCAAATATATTACGTAATTATATATTATTGATGAGTTTGGAAAACTCTAATTTAAATTGACGATGATCAAACATTATTAACAGCAAAATTATTAATTTATTTTTGATTAAAGTATGTTAATTATAATAATTTTTGCTGTGCAGATTCCTTTATGGGCCGAACAAAAAAAATATTAAAGCAAGCTCATTGGAATAATTTTCTCTCAGCCTTGTTGAATGTTTCCCATACTATGTAGCTGAATTATTTGTTGTGTTTATTTGGGCCGAAAATAAAATATAATTGCTACAAGCCCAAGTGTGATTTTATTTCTAATTCAGCTTTGATTCAAAAATGTTCAAAGAAGTATGGCTGAATTGTTGTGATATTATTTGGGCCAAATTGAAGCTATTATTGCTACAAGCCCAAATTAATATTGATGCTACAAGACCCAATGCATGATCCGAATCCACTAAGCATAGAAAGCAAAGTTCCATTGCTTCCAACGGAACTCCTTTGCTCATCATGATGGATTTCAAAATTTATTAGAGTGAAGTTAATAAATGCATGGGAAATATGAGAGAGAGTGTCATTGACATGATTGATGACATTAACATTACACGCCACCCAGGGAAGTAAAAGCAAGCTATTTTCAATTAATTTGTTTAATCACTTTGAATTGTTTTTTTTTCAGATTCTCTCTTCTCTCTCATCTCTTTCTTTCTTCTTCTTCGGTCATTATCCAGGAAGCCATGGAAGCTACTTTGAGCTATCAAAAAGAAGAAAGAGCAAGCTACAAGACCATCACAATGATGGCAAGAAAACACAAAAAATATAGTGGCTGAGATTCTTATCACATATGATAAGATATGGTGATGATATCTTAGCCTCTCCATACCAAAAATGGAGGATGAAGATTCGGCCAGCAAGGAGGAGATTCTTGAAGCATGGCTTGTCTTTAATTCTGCTCAACCACCACAGGGAGTAGCTAGAGTGGCGAAGTGATGGTTGAGGCAGAGATTGAAGCAGATGAAGTCATCATCATCATGAAGCATCAAGGGCCAGAAATCCATCTTGGAGAGCAAGCCAAGGATGGAGAGCTCGGATTGATGAAGAGTGATGATCAAGAAAGGACTAGAGGTAATTGCATGTTGGGTTTTGCATGGTTATCTCTTCTCTCTCTATGTGGCCGAACCGGTTCTGTTTCTTGAAGGAGGAAGAAGTTGGCTTGGTTTTTGGCTTCAATAGTGGAGGCTTCCCTCTTCTTTAAAAAGAGAGAATAGCCACTGTTTGGAGCAAGGAGAAAATTTGAGAGTGCAAGGCACAGAGTTCTCAGAGTTACCTGAGCTAACAGATTTCTCTTCTCCTTCAATGTATTCTGTTTAGTATTTTTCTATTTAATTTTGTCATGTCTTGAGATTCATGGAAAAAGGCAAACAGTGAAGTTTGTATGAAAAAGCCATAGAGCGGAAAATGGCAGAGAGTGCAAAATTAAAAGAAAAAGCCATAGATGTCTTAGAGGTCCTTTGTTCATCTATGTTGTATTTCATGATTTTGTGGGAATCCCCTTGTAAGTTAGGTTAGCACTTTACAAGTTGTAATCAGATTAATTATAGTGAAATTTCATCATGTTTGTGATGGAGACTGGATGTAGGCTGCACTGCACTTAGCAGCTGAACCAGGATATATCTGGGTGTAATCTTCCTTTCCTTTCTACTCCATTTCTGTTTCCACTACACAGGAGCAAAAACCAAAATTATCTCGTGCCAAGTGACGAGACAAAATGAAAAGTCTCGTGGCTAGGGACGAGACAAAATGAAAAGTCTCGTGTACAGTGAAGAGATAAAAAGAGTAAAAGTTTCCAGAATTGATCCTACAAGTCAGCAAGTGTTATCAAGCAAAAAGGGGCTAAGATTCAACCCCCCTTCTCTTAGCCACTGAAACCATCAATTGGTATCAGAGTTTGGTCTCAAAGAGATCAAGCTTTGCAGCTTGGAGTAAAGATCCTCATGGCAGAAAACAGTGGCGCAAATGTGGTGTCCTACAATCTGACTGAAGGTCAATCAAGCAACAGACCTCCTCTTTTCAATGGGAAAATTATACCTATTGGAAGGAGAGGATGAAGATATTTGTACAAGCAGTGGATTACAGACTTTGGAAGATCATCCTAGAAGGCCCTCAATTCCCATCTACCACAAGTGCTGAAGGAGTAGTCACTCTTAAACCAGAAGCAAGCTGGACCGAGGAAGATAGGAAGAAGGTAGAATTAAATGCCAAGGCGGTAAATCTGCTCAACTGTGCTATCAGCTTTGAGGAGTACCGACGGGTATCACGATGCACAACGGCAAAGGAAATCTGGGACAAGTTACAAATCACTCATGAAGGAACCACCATTGTAAAGAAGACTCAGACAGACATGTTGAACAGAGAATATGAAATGTTTGCAATGAAGGAAGGAGAGTCCATTGATGAACTGTTGGAACGGTTCAATGCTATCATTGTTGGCTTAGATGCTCTTGGAATTGCACATTTAGAATCTGTGCTAGTGAGAAGAGTGTTGAGATGTCTTACAAAAGAGTGGGAAACAAAAGCTTTAATTATTTCTGAGAGCAGTAGCTTAGATTCCATGACAGTTGATGATTTGAGAGGAAATCTTCTTGCTTTTGAAAATGCCTATTTGAAAAAAGATTCAAAAAAGAAATGAATTGCTTTTTCTTCTGTGACTAACTCTCTGGATGATGAATCCAGTGATAACTCTTCTGAAAATGAGTTTGTGTTGTTTGCAAAAAAATTCAGAAAAATGGTGAAGCTCAAAGGCAAAGGCAGCAGCTCAAGGAAGATGAAGAAAGACCTTAGCAAAGTAACCTGTTACAATTGCAAGGAAATGGGGCATTTCAGATCTGACTGTCCCAAGTTAAAGAAAGAAGAGAAGCCGAAATGGGGAAAGAAGAAGGGACTGATGGCCTCATGGGAAGACTTGGAAAATTATTTAGATGATGATGATGAAGAATCAGAGACCAAGTCACAACCGTGTCTCATGGCAGATCATGTAAATCAGGTAGTCTTTCATAACCCTAACACTAAAGATCTTCTTCTTATGATAGACCACCTTTCTGAAAAAATAAGATGCTTTCTGCTGGAAAATCAAGAACTTGAACAACAAATCACCATTCTTAAAATTGAAAACAGCTTTCTAAAAGAAAAAGTGAGAGAGGCCGAAACTGCTTGTGATCTTGTCGAAGAAAATAAGCAGTTAAGAGCCCAAATTAAGAGCTGTGAAAGTAACCATTCCATTCTTGCATATGTAGATTGTTTTAAACAAAATGAAGAGTTACTTAAAGAGGTTAAAAGACTTAAGGATGACTTGGCCAAGTTCACCCAAAGTTCTGAAAATCTTAATCAAATCTTGGCTAGTCAAAAACCTCTTTATGATAAAGCTGGGTTGGGGTTTTATAAATCTGAAAAATCTCATTTTGAAAACATTGCTTCATCTTCAAATGATACAAAGTATCAAGACCCAACTTACTTTAACAAAACAGCAACTCCAAGATTTTGTAGGCTATGCAATCGAAATGGACACTTTCCTATTCAATGTTTCTTTGGTGAAAGAATGATTGGTGATAAAGTTTGTAAAGTTGTTTTTGATTACAATGGCTTAGGACATAGAAGATGGTTTAACGTAAAAGGATCCAAAAGGATTTAGATACCTAAGGTTTCTTAAGCATTGTTTTGTAGGTATGTCTAGCATCCAAAAGGAAGGAGAATATGTGGTATATGGACAGCGGATGCTCTAGGCATATGACCGGAAAGACAACCTTCTTCATAAAGCTTGATGAGTATGATGGAGGACTTGTCACTTTTGGTGATGATGCAAAAGGAAAAATAGTGGCTGTTGGAAAAGTTGGTAAAAATTTTTCATCTTGTATAAATGATGTTCTTCTTGTAAATGGTTTGAAACATAACTTACTTAGTGTTAGTCAATTGTGTGATTTAGGTTTTGATGTTATTTTTAAGAAGTTTGTTTGTTTGGTTGTTTGTGAGAAAACTGGGGATATTTTATTTGAAGCCAAAAGATGTAACAATGGGTATGGATTAACTCTTGAGGATTTAAAGGAACAAAATGTAACATGCTTTACATCTTTTGAATCTGAAAAATGGCTTTGGCATAGAAAGTTGGGTCATGCTAGCATGTACCAAATTTCTAAGCTAGTCAAAAAGAATTTGGTTAGAGGAATTCCAAACATCAAGTTTGATAAGGATCTTACTTGTGATGCTTGTCAATTAGGCAAACAAGTAAAATCCTCTTTTAAATCAAAAGATGGAATCTCAACCAAAAGGCCATTGGAGATGTTACATATTGATCTTTTTGGTCCTACTAGAACTCAAAGTTTAGGAGGTAAACACTATGGCCTTGTGGTGGTAGATGATTACTCTAGATTTGGTTGGATACTTTTCCTTGCTCATAAGAATGATGCCTTTCATGCCTTCTCCACTCTTTGCAAGAAAATTCAAAATGAAAAGGATTTAAAAATTGCCCATTTGAGAAGTGATCATGGAAAAGAATTTGAAAATCAAGATTTTGAAAAATTCTGTGATAACTTAGGAATTTCTCATAACTTCTCATGCCCTAGAACCCCCCAACAAAATGGGGTGGTTGAAAGAAGGAATAGAAGTCTTCAAGAGATGACTAGGGCTATGCTATGTGAGAATGAGATTCCTAAATTTTTGTGGGCTGAAGCTGTGAACACAGCATGTTATATTTTGAATAGAACAATCATTAGAAAAGGGTTAAAGAAAACCCCTTATGAGCTATGGAAAGGAACCCCTCCAAATCTTAAGTACTTTCATGTTTTTAGATGCAAATGTTTTGTACTTAATAATAAAGAAAATCTTGGAAAGTTTCATCCAAAATCCTATGAAGGAGTGTTTGTTGGAT
The DNA here is from genome assembly GCF_003086295.3 of Arachis hypogaea. Classification (NCBI taxonomy): domain Eukaryota; kingdom Viridiplantae; phylum Streptophyta; class Magnoliopsida; order Fabales; family Fabaceae; genus Arachis; species Arachis hypogaea. The sequence continues at coordinate 112,939,681 of NC_092047.1, read as the reverse complement.
ATTCCACCACAAGCAAGGCTTATAGAATTTATCTCAAGGAGCATAGGACTATAGAGGAATCCATACATGTTACTTTTTGTGATTCTAACTTAATTCCCAGTACTGTGATAGATAATGATTCAGATTGTGAAGAAGCTGGAACAAGTAAAGAAAATCCCAAATCTGTTCAGAATGAAGAATCTGCCAGTCCAGTTTTGTCTCGTCAAACTGGAGGAGACATTTCCATTTTGTCTCCTGAGCAGGCACGAGCAACTGAAACAGTGAGACCACCAGTAGATCATCAAAGTTTAACACTTGTCCGAAAGCCTAGAGAATGGAAGTCTATGAGGGGTTATCCTCATGACTTCATCATTGGTGATCCCTCTCAAGGTGTAACAACAAGATCCTCCACCAAAAGGCAAACCGAACCTATCAATCTTGCTCTCTTATCACAAATAGAGCCCAACAATGTCAAACAAGCTCTTGAAGATCCATCATGGGTCAAGGCCATGTAAGAGGAGCTTGCTCAATTTGACAAAAATGAGGTTTTGGACATTAGTACCTCATTCAGATGGTAAGAAGGTAACGGGTACTAAGTGGGTATTCAAAAATAAACTTGATGAGGATGGACAAGTTGTTCGTAACAAGGCTAGATTAGTGGCCCAAGGTTATGATCAAGAAGAGGGTATAGATTTTGATGAGTCTTTTGCTCCGGTAGCTAGAATGGAGGCAATTAGATTGCTTCTTGCCTATGCCGCCCATAAAGGTTTCAAATGGATGTTAAGTGTGCTTTCCTTAATGGATTTATTGATAGAGAAGTGTATGTGACACAACCCCCCAGTTTTGAACATAAAGAATTTTCAAATCATGTTTTCAAACTAACTAAGGCTCTTTATGGTCTTAGACAAGCTCCAAGAGCTTGGTATGAAAGGCTTAGTGCCTTCTTGTTGGAAAATCAATTTCAAAGGGGTACCACCGACACTACTTTATTCATTAAAGTATCTAATGATGATATGCTCCTTGTTCAGGTTTATGTTGATGACATTGTATTTGGATCGGCCAATATTTCCTTGTGTGAAGAGTTTGGAAAACTCATGACTAGTGAGTTTGAGATGAGTTTAATGGGAGAGCTTACTTTCTTTCTTGGCCTCCAAATTAAACAAACTCCTAGTGGCATTTTTATTTACCAAGGAAAGTATGCAAAAGAGCTTATCAAAAAGTTTGGCCTAGAAAATTCCAAATCAATGGGAACTCCAATGCATCCTAATACAAAACTTGAAAAGGATGATGATGGCCAAGATGTGGATGAAACAAGGTATAGAGGAATGATAGGTTCACTTATGTATCTTACCTCCTCTAGACCGAACATTGTCCAAAGTGTGGGTGTATGTTCAAGGTTTCAATCTCACCCAAAGGAATCCCATCTTACGGCCGTTAAACGCATCATTAGATACATTAAGGGAACTTGTAATTATGGGTTATGGTATCCTAAATCTGATGACTTTTGTGCAGTAGGGTTTTGTGATGCAGATTATGCGGGAGATAGAGTGGATAGATGAAGCACATCCGGCATGTGTTGCTTTCTTGGAAGCTCACTCAACATGTGGTCAAGCAAAAAGCAAGCCATAGTGGCTTTATCCACAGCTGAAGCAGAATACATTTCCGCATCTGCATGTTGCACTCAATTAATTTAGTTAAAAACACAATTAGAAGATTACAAATTAAAAAATCAATAGTATACCCTTATTTTGTGATAATATGAGTGCTATAAATATTTCAAAAAATCCTGTTTTGCACTCAAGAACAAAGCACATTGAAATAAAATATCATTTTATTAGAGAACATGTGCAAAAGGGAACTATTGATATTCAATTTGTAAAATCTGAAGACCAAATTGCTGATATTTTTACAAAACTCCTCTGTGAAGACAGATTCTGTACATTGAGAAAAAGTTTGGGAATGTTTGATTTAAACTTCATTGAAAATTTGTGAAAAGTTGATTCTGTTCAGTTTTTGTCTCGTGAGTTTGGACGAGATAAAAATGCAGGGATGATGAAGGAGCTATGATCAAGAGGGAGGCAACGCAGAATTTAATTTTTATGGACCCCACTAAATCTCTTTGACCCCACTCTGACCGTTTTGTTAGTTCATCATTTTTTCTGAAAATCAAAATCTTTTTGTGGTCTTATCACATCATATCTTAATAGGGGAGGATAGTAGAAATAGGGGGTGACTGATCTAATGTTACTATGAATTTTCTGATGTTTATTGCCTGCCAATTTTATTTGATCTGATATGTTGGTTACCTGTTGCTGCTGCTGAATGCTCTGTTATTTTGCTCTATGTGTATTTGACTCAGGGGAACTATTTTCATTTGTCTTGGATGACTGTACCAAACTTAACTTGATGCTGTTTTGTTTTATGTTTGAATTATTATGGATTGCATTACTTTTTCCTCATTTTTTGCAGGGTCCCTCCTTGCTGTCAAAAGGGGGAGGAGAAAAAAAAAGGCTGAATTGAAACTGTTATGTTTCATTGATTTGTTGCACTGTTTTGCAGACCTGCTTTGCTCTGTTTTATGCTTTGATCTGACTCTGTTTTGAGTACTTTGTGTTAGTAGATTGATTTCGAGTTAAATTTTGATTGTCATTTGTTCAAATGAATGTGTTCTGACTGGACCATTGTGTTTTGGTGAAAAACAAATATTCTGCCTTTTGTATGTTGTTTTCATTTATTTTGCAAGTGCCCCTTGATGCCAAAAGGGGAGAAATGGTGCTGAAAATTGAAATGGAGAAAGTGCTGAAATTTGAAAGTGAAAAACAAGGGATGAAACTCTCTTGTGAGAATTCATGATCACCTTTGTTAGAATAATTTACTTGATATGCTTGATTGATGCATCTGTTTTGATTGTGATGATGATTATAATTGTGATACATCAGTTTTGAATATATGCTGCCTGATTAGTTTACTTGTGATTTATCTTGATGAATATTCTATCTTTGGCAGTTTCTTTAAAACATTAAGCATGAAAATAATTGTTGAAAGTTGCTGTGGTCTTGCTATGATTGAAAATATTTTCCTTACCATAATTACTTTGCTCTGATTTGTTGATTGAAAAATGTTTTTAAAACAGATTGAACAGTAATTTATTTTTCAAAAATATTTTGGTTGATTATTTTTTTTTTTGTGAGTTTGAGCAGAAAATCAAATTTGTGATAACAAATGAGTTTTGATTATCATTCAACTCTGCTCATAAATCAAGTATTTAGCATCATGTAATGAATATGCTAAATAACATTGTTACTTGAAGCTTGATTTAAATGTTACAGGTTAGTGCTTCCCTTGATAAAAAATGGCATATATTGAGGGGGAGCCATGTGACAATTTGAAAGGGGGAAAAATTCAAATCCAAAGGGAGTATTCTTTACTCAATCTTTAAATTTCTTTCCATTTCAATTTTAATAATGTTTGTCATCAAGGGGGAGATTGATGAGTTTGGAAAACTCTTATTTAATTTTGATGATGAACAAACATTATTAAAATATTTAATTACAAAATTATTAATTTGATCTTAACTCATACTTACTAAATTAATAATTTTGTTGTGCAGATTTTATGATGGGCCGAAAAATGAGTTTCTGGTTTAAGCCCAATGATCAGCCTTGCTACATGCTTCTCATACCATGAGGCTGAAATATTAAATGGGCCAAAATAAATATTATTGTTGCAAGCCCAAACTGATGCTTTCTTATGTGTTCTATGTTTGATCCCAAATTTATCAAGAAAGCAAATGTTAACCAAATGGGCCAGAATTTAAATAGTATCATAAGCCCAATTTGTTTTGCATGCATGGTCCGAAAGAGAAAAATGGAATTGGGGCACAATGATGAAAACCCAACTCATTGAATTTTGGTTACATGCTTCCAACGGACTTCACACATTAACTTATTATGGAATTCAAATTTTATAGAGAAAAGTTAATGCAGTCCTTGGGAATATGAAAGAGAAAAAGTCAAGTGATATGATGGCAATTAATGGTAGCTTACACGCTACTACACAAGCATGGAGAAATGCACCTAAATTAATTTATCTATCATAACACTCATAGCTTTTCTTTTCTCTTTCTTCTCTCTCTATTTGCTTCTCTTCTTTCTTTGGTCCTTGTCCAGAAAACAATTGAAGCAATGTTCATCAACTATCAAAAAGAAGAAGTTGCATGCATCAAGACCATCAAGCTAATGATGGCAAGAAAACATACTAAAATAAAAATGAGCTGTGGCTGAGATATTCACTATATTTGGTTAGATTTGGTGATGTATCTTGAGCCTCTCATACTCAAAAATGGACGTTGAAGATTCGGCCAGCATGGAGGAGATTTTTGAAGCATGGCTTGTCTTTGATTCTGTTTAACCACCACAGGGAGTAGCTAGAGTGGCGAAGTGATGGTTGAGGCAGAGATTGAAGCAGATGAAGTCATTATCATCATGAAGCATCAAGGGCCAGAAATCCATCTTGGAGAGCAAGCCAAGGATGGAGAGCTCGGATTGATGAAGGGTGATGATCAAGAAAGGTCCAGAGGTAATTGCATGTTGGGTTTTACATGGTTATCTCTTCTCTCTCTATGTGGCCAAATCAGTTCTGTTTGTTGAAGGAGGAAGAAGTTGGTTCGGTTTTGGCTTCAATAAGTGGAGGCTCCCTTCTTCTATAATAAGGGTGGACAGCCACTGTTTGAAGCAAGGAGAAAATTTGAGAGTGCAAGGCACAGAGTTCTCAGAGCTACCTGAGCTAACAGTTTTCTCTTCTCCTTCAATGTATTCTGTTTTGTATTTTTCTGTTTAATTTTGTCATGTCTTGAGTCTCATGGAAAAAGACAAACAAGTGAGGTTTGTATGAAAAAGCCATAGAGCGGAAAAAGGCAGAGAGTGCAAAATTAAAAGAAAAAGCCATAGATGTCTTAGAGTTCCTTTGTTCATCTATGTTGTGTTTCATGATTCTGTGGGAATCCCCTTGTAAGTTGGGTTAGCAGTTTACAAGTTGTAATCAGATTGATTATAGTGAAATTCCATCATGTTTGTGATGGAGACTGGATGTAGGCTGCACTGCACTTAGCAGCTGAACCAGAATATATCTGGGTGTAATCTTTCTTCTCTCCAACTCCATTTCTGTTTTCTACTGCACAGGAGCAAAAAACTAAAATGTCTCGTGCCAAGTGACGAGACAAAACAAAAAGTCTCGTGGCAAGTGACGAGCAAAAACAAAAAGTCTCGTGTCCAGAGACGAGCTAAACCAGAAAAGTCTCCTCTGAGTTCAGCAAGTGTTAGCAACATAAAAAGGGGGCTAAGATTCAACCCCCCCTTCTCTTAGCCACTGAAACCATCAATTGGTATCAGAGCTTGGTCTCAAAGAGATCAAGCTTTGCAGCTTGGAGTAAAGATCCTCATGGCAGAAAACAGTGGCACAAATGTGGTGTCCTACAATCTGACTGAAGGTCAATCAAGCATTAGACCTCCTCTTTTCAATGGGAAAAACTATACCTATTGGAAGGAGAGGATGAAGATATTTGTACATGTTGAGTTAAGAAATTAGCTAAATTAATTAGTGATGACAAACATTATTTTTGGCAAAATAAATAATTAGAAGTTGTTTAATTAATAAGTATACATTGCTAATTATTTATGTTGTGTTGCAGGCCATAATTCAATTTAGGCAGCCCAAGTTGAATGAATAACAAAAAAAGGCTAATGGGCTGATTGATAAGAGTGAATAAAGATAAGCCCAAGTCACTCATCTCAAACAAATTCATCAAAGAAGCATAGCAAGTCACCACGGGCTAAAGAGAGAAGAACCCGATCCAAGCTCAATTGTTCTTCAATTTCCCACCATCTTGCTCCAACCAAAGCAACGTTCTTCTCTTCTCTAATCAAGTCACATCAAGACTTCAGAAAAGTAAGAAAGAGAAAGAGAAAAAGCTTCCTCCATAAGCCAGTAACCAAAGAAGCAAGAAAGAGAAAATCTAAGCTTGAAGCACAGAAGCTAAATCAGAAAATCTAATCCAAATCAAGCTTAAGAAAGGTAATCCATCTCATCTTGCATGCATCAGATCTTCATCCCTTCTTCCCAACTCTCTGCACTATCCGAAAATGGCATTCAAGAGAAAGTTGATCTCTGTTCTTCACTGCTACAAATCCACGGTCACAAGCGATACTTGGGGACCAAGTAGTTTTTCAATGGCTAAGATCAAGTTGACCATAAGAAGATTTCTATTGTTACTGTTTTGTGGCTTTCGGTCAAGTTGGAGAAGTCAGAAGCAAATGTTCTACTTTGATGCTTGAGAAGAAAAAGTAAGCTTGTGGGTTGGTGAAGCTCAAGGCTCAAGGTGTTGACCTTGGAAGAAGAACTCAGCCACATGCAAGGAGATATAAGAAGTTTGCTGTTCATTCAGAAAGCAAGGAGAGAAAACCAGAGAATAGAGGTTATTGTTCTGAGAGAGCTCTTTGAAGAAGTTCAACTAACTGGACAGTGTAACCTAATCAAAGGTGCATTCCGCCAGTATGAAGAACTGAATCAGAGGCTTGCCAATCTGGTTTTTCGCATAGCACAGAGGCTGTTGATGAAGTCAATCTCCTTCATGTTTTACTGATTGTAATGTTCTTTTCAATGTTTATCAATCTGTAATTTCTAGTGAGAAAAGGCATTGTGAGAAAACTCAAGTAAAATCTATGAGTGGAAAAAGGCTGAGTGAAACACTTGAGAGAAAAGCCTAGAGTTATTTTCAGATTTCTTTAGGTGTGTTTATGTCTTGTATCTTGTACCTGTGAGGTATCCCTTTCTTAGTTGGGTTAGCACTAAGAGTGAATAGTTAGGTATTAGCATAGCCAATGTCAAGTTAGGTTAGAACTTGAGTGTGAAAGGATTGGGTCAATCCTGAGTTATTGGTGTATGTAATACTGTTAACTATAGTGAAATTCTTCCATAGTTGTGGAGGAGACTGGATGTAGGTTGCATAGCACAAGGCAACCGAACCAGGATATATGCTGGTGTTAGCTTTTCTCTTCTCTGCTGTGTTCTGTTTTCTGATATTCATGAGACAAAAATAAATTGTCTCATAATTTTTCGCTGCTAAGTTAAAACAGAATCAAAATTGCAAATCTGTTTTAAAAGGGTAACAACAGCAATTAAAAGGAAGGCATAGATTCAACCCCCCCTTCTCTAAGCCTACCACAACCTTCAGTACAAGCAGTGGATTACAGACTTTGGAAGATTATTCTCGAAGGGCCTCAATTTCCAACTATCACAAGTGCAGAAGGAGTTGTTTCTCTCAAACCAGAAGCAAGATGGACCGAGGAAGATAGGAAGAAGGTGGAGTTAAATGCCAAGGCAATAAATCTGCTCAATTGTGCTATCAGCTTCGAGGAGTACCGACGGGTATCAAGATGCACAACGGCAAAGGAAATCTGGGACAAATTACAAATCACCCATGAAGGAACCACCATTGTCAAGAAGACTCGGACAGATATACTAAATAGAGAATATGAAATGTTTGCAATGAAGGAAGGAGAGTCCATTGATGAACTGTTCGAACGGTTCAATGCTATCATTGTTGGCTTAGATGCTCTGGGAATTACACATTCTGATTCTGTGCTAGTGAGAAGAGTGTTGAGATGTCTCACAAAAGAGTGGGAAACTAAAGCTTTAATTATTTCTGAGAGCAGTAGCTTAGACTCCATGACACTTGATGATTTGAGAGGAAATCTTCTTGCTTTTGAAAATACCTATTTGAAAAAAGATACAAAAAAGAAAGGAATTGCATTTTCTTCTGTGACTAACCCTCTGGATGATGAATCCAGTGATAACTCTTCTGAAAATGAGTTTGTTTTATTTGCAAAAAAATTCAGGAAAATGGCTAAGCTCAAAGGCAAAGGTAGCAGCACAAGGAGAGTAAAGAAAGACCTTAGCAAGGTAACTTGCTATAATTGCAAGGAAATGGGGCATTTCAAATCTGATTGTCCCAAGCTGAAGAAAGAGGAAAAGCCGAAAAGAGGAAAGAAGAAAGGACTGATGGCCACATGGGAAGACTTGGAGAATGACTCTGATGATGATGATGAAGAAACCGAGACCAAGTCACAAACATGTCTCATGGCAGACCACATAGATCAGGTAGTCTTTCATAACCCTAACACTGAAGATCTTCATCTTATGATAGACCACCTTTCTGAAAAAATAAGATGTTTTCTGCTGGAAAATCAAGAACTTGAACAGCAAATTACCATTCTTAAGGCCGAAAACAGTTTTCTAAAAGAAAAAGTGAGAGAGGCCGAAACTGCTTGTGATCTTGTTGAAGAAAATAAGCAGTTAAGAGCCCAAGTTAGGAGCTGTGAAAGTAACCATTGTCTTCTTGCATATGTGGACTGTTTTAAGCAAAATGAAGAGTTGCTTAAAGAGGTTAAAAGACTTAAGGAAGACTTGGCCAAGTTTACACAAAGTTCCGAAAGTTTAAATCACATCTTAGCTAGTCAAAAACCTCTTTATGATAAGGCTGGGTTGGGGTTCTATAAATCTGAAAATTCACATTTTGAAAATATTGCTTCATCTTCTAATGACACAAGATTTCAAGATCCCACCTACTTTAACAAAAAGGCAACTCCAAGGTTTTGTAGACTATGCAATCGGAATGGACACTTTCTCATTCAATGCTTTTTCGGTGAAAGAATGGTTGGTGACAAGGTTTATAAAATTGTTTTTTATTACAATGGCTTAGGACATAGAAGATGGTTTAACGTAAAAGGATCCAAAAAGATTTGGATACCTAAGGTTACTTAAGCTTGTTTTGTAGGTGTGCCTAGCATCCAAAAGGAAGGAAAATATGTGGTATATGGACAGCGGATGCTCTAGGCATATGACCGGAAAGGCAACCTTCTTCATAAAGCTTGATGACTATGATGGAGGACTTGTCACTTTCGGTGATGATGCAAAAGGAAAAATTGTGGCTGTTGGGAAAGTTGGTAAAAACTTTTCTTCTTGTATAAATGATGTTCTCCTTGTACATGGCTTGAAACATAATTTGCTTAGTGTTAGTCAACTTTGTGATTTGGGTTTTGAAGTTATCTTTAAGAAATTTGTTTGTTTAGTTGTGTGTGAAAAAACTGAGAATGTTCTTCTTGAAGCTAAAAGATGTAACAATGTGTATGGATTAACTCTTGAGGATTTAAAGGAACAAAATGTAACATGCTTTACATCTTTTGAATCTGAAAAATGGCTTTGGCATAGAAAGTTGGGACATGCTAGCATGTATCAAATTTCTAAGCTAGTCAAAAGAAATTTGGTTAGAGAAATCCCAAACATCAAGTTTGATAAGGATCTTACTTGTGACGCTTGTCAATTAGGCAAACAAGTAAAATCCTCTTTTAAATCAAAAGATGGAATCTCAACCAAAAGGCCATTGGAAATGTTACATATTGATCTTTTTGGTCCTACTAGAACTCAAAGTTTAGGAGGTAAACATTATGGTCTTGTGGTGGTAGATGATTACTCTAGATTTGGTTGGGTACTTTTCCTTGCTCATAAGAATGATGCCTTTCATGCTTTTTCAACCCTTTGTAAGAAAATTCAAAATGAAAAAGATTTGAAAATTGCCCATTTGAGAAGTGATCATGGAAGAGAATTTAAAAATCAAGATTTTGAAAAATTCTGTGATGACTTAGGGATTTCTCATAATTTTTCATGTCCTAGAACCCTCCAACAAAATGGGGTGGTTGAAAGAAGGAATAGAAGCCTTCAAGAAATGACTAGGGCTATGTTATGTGAGAGTGAAATTCCTAAATTCTTATGGGCTGAGGCTGTGAACACAGCATGTTATATTTTGAATAGAACAATCATTAGAAGAGGGTTAAAGAAAACGCCTTATGAGCTATGGAAAGGAACCCCTCCAAATCTTAAGTACTTTCATGTTTTTGGATGCAAATATTTTGTGCTTAACAATAAGGAAAATCTTGGAAAATTTGATCCAAAATCATATGAAGGAATGTTTGTTGGATATTCCACCACAAGCAAGGCCTATAGAGTTTATCTCAAGGAACATAGGACAATAGAGGAATCCATACATGTTACTTTTTGTGATTCTAACTTAATTCCCAGTATTGTGAAGGATATTGATTCAGATTGTGAAGAGGATGGAACAAGCAAAGAAAATCCCAAATCTGTCCAGAATGAAGAATCTGTCATCCCGATTCTGTCTCGTCAGATTGGAGGAGACACTTCCATTTTGTCTCCTGAACAGGCACGAACAACTGAAACAGTGAGACCACCAGAAGTTCATCAAAGTTCTACACCTGTCCGAAAGCCTAGAGAATGGAAGTCTATGAGGGGTTATCCTCATGATTTCATCATTGGTGATCCTTCTCATGGCGTAACAACAAGATCCTCCACCAAAAGGCAAACCGAACCTAGCAACTTTGCTTTCTTGTCACAAATGGAGCCTAACAATGTCAAACAAGCTCTTGAAGATCCATCATGGGTCAAGGCCATGCAAGAGGAGCTAGCTCAATTTGACAAGAATGGGGTTTGGACATTAGTACCTTATTCGGATGGTATGAAGGTAACGGGTACTAAGTGGGTTTTTAAAATAAACTTGGTGAGGATGGACAAGTTGTTCGTAACAAGGCTAGATTAGTGGCCCAAGGTTACGATCAAGAAGAGGGTATAGATTTTGATGAGTCTTTTGCTCCGGTAGCTAGAATGGAAGCAATTCGGTTGCTTCTTGCCTATGCCGCCCATAAAGGTTTCAAAATGTTTCAAATGGATGTTAAATGTGCTTTCCTTAATGGATTTATTGATAGAGAAGTGTATGTGGCACAACCCCCCGGTTTTGAACATAAAGAGTTTCCAAATCATGTTTTCAAATTAACTAAGGCTCTTTATGGTCTTAGACAAGCTCCAAGAGCTTGGTATGAAAGGCTTAGTGCCTTCTTGTTGGAAAATAAATTTCAAAGGGGTACCACCGACACTACTTTGTTCATTAAAGCATCTAATGATGATATACTTCTTGTTCAAGTTTATGTTGATGATATTGTATTTGGATCGGCCAACATTTCCTTGTGTGAAGAGTTTGGAAAACTCATGACTAGTGAGTTTGAAATGAGTTTAATGGGAGAGCTCACTTTCTTCTTGGCCTCCAAATTAAACAAACTCCTAGTGGTACTTTTATTTACCAAGGAAAGTATGCAAAAGAACTTATTAAAAAGTTTGGCCTAGAAAATTCCAAAGCAATGGGTACACCAATGCATCCCAACACAAAACTTGAAAAGGATGATGATGGTCGAGATGTGGATGAAACAAAGTATAGAGGAATGATAGGTTCACTCATGTACCTTACCTCCTCTAGACCGGATATTGTTCAAAGTGTGGGTGTATGTTCAAGATTTCAATCTCACCCAAAAGAATCCCATCTTACGGCTGTTAAACGCATCATTAGATACATTAAGGGAACTTGTGATTATGGCTTGTGGTATCCTAAATCTGATGAATTTTGTGCAGTAGGGTTTTGTGATGCAGATTATGCGGGAGATAGAGTGGATAGAAGAAGCACGTCCGGCATGTGTTGCTTCCTTGGAAGCTCACTCAACATGTGGTCAAGCAAGAAACAAGCCACAGTGGCTTTATCCACAGCTGAAGCAGAATACATTTCCGCATCTGCATGTTGCACTCAATTAATTTGGTTAAAAACACAATTGGAAGATTACAAATTAAAAATCAATAGTATACCCCTATTTTGTGATAATATGAGTGCAATAAATATTTCAAAAAATCCTGTTTTGCACTCAAGAACAAAGCACATTGAAATTAAATATCATTTCATTAGAGAACATGTGCAAAAGGGAACTATTGATATTCAATTTGTAAAATCTGAAGACCAAATTGCTGATATTTTTACAAAACCCCTCTGTGAAGACAGATTCTGTAGCTTGAGAAAAAGTTTGGGAATGTTTGATTTAAATTTTATTGAAAATCTGTGAATTTGTGACTCTGTTCAGTTTTTGCTCGTAGGTTTGGACGAGATAAAAATAATGGCATGATGGAAGAGCTGTAGTCAAGGGGGAGGCAGCGCAGAATTCAAAATTTTATGGGCCCCACCAAAAATTCCTTGACCCCACCTTAACAGTTATAGTAGTTATCTTTCTACAAATAAGAATCTTCCTCTTGTGTCATCAAATCTCCTTGGAAGTGGTTATTGTCAAATCAAATCCCTATATCCATCTAATCCCTTGATTTAAGGCAACAACTTTTCAGTTTTGGATTTCAAAAGTTAAAAGGGAAATCATTTTTGGATAATAACCACCCATTATGGTCATTAACCGTCCACTAATGGTCATTACTCTCCATATTCTCTTTCCAAACCCCATTAAATGTGTTCACCCACCTTGTCTCTCTCTCCCTCTCAATTCGGTTATCACCCCCAACCTTTCATATTTCATTCCCCCATTACCATGAAAAAGAAAACCGCGCCAAGAAAGAGTGAAAGAATTCTTCTTTCTCAAAAACCATCAACACCCCAAACTCACACTCACATCCACATACATTCTACTTCCTCATCCTATCCCTCACCTCCAACCAAACAAACAGAAGCCATGAGAAGAAAGGTAGTGGCCCAAAAGAGTTCCGGAAGAGGACGAAACAGGAAGAACAAGGACCCCCAAGAGGAAGAAGAGCAAGAATCTCATACTTCTCCCATTCCTTCACCTCCACCCTCATCACCGAAACGGACTACTCCTGGAAAAAGCTCCCAAAAGAATCAGGGGTTTGCACTCAATGACACTACTGAACCTCCAAACTTGGAATCCATGGAATTCAGAGACAAGTATGGCAAGACTCACTCCCACTTTGATCCAAGCAGATTTAACTCTTGCACCTCTTTTGAGTTTCATAAAGAGGTTATGGAAAAGCGTCATTTGTGCACAACCTATCTTGTTAGCCTTGAAAATCTCACCAACAAGGGTATCAATATCTTCTCTCTGTTTGAACTCCTCAACTGGAAGCCTCTGCTTCTCATCCAGAAACCAGTCTACCCTGGTCTTGTTCGAGAATTTTATGCCAATATGCGGCTCATTGACGGCATCCTTCATTCCTATGTCAAAAGGGTTCAAATAGCCCTTGATGCTGAGACAATTGGAGCGGCCCTTGGGTTCAAAGATGAAGGACCGCGAGCGTACATGGTGGAAAAATGGGACACACAAGTTGGCGTTCCATACAAAACTGTTCTCAAGCACATTTGCGAGAACCTTTCTGGATTACATGGCACCATTCCAACACATAAAGCTCTAGGACCGGTCAATTCCCTGCTTCACCGAATCATCACTCATATTCTGACTCCCTAAAGTGGCTCACACAACCGAGTAACATTTTCTGACTGTCTCATCTTATTTGCTTTGGTTACTTCTACTCCTATATCCTTTGGTTATATTATGATTAGGCACATGTGGGATTCTGTTAGAAGCACCAGAAAGGCTAACCTGCCTTATGGTATGTTTTTAACTAGAATATTTGAGTACTTTAAAGTTGATTTGTTAAATGAGGCTGTAGAAAACAAGGTGTCTTCAATCAGAGGAGGAGGAGCAACTAAGGAAACCAAAGGGAGAAAATCTGCTGCATCGGATAGTGACTATGAAGGCAGACCAGAATCTTCCAAAACAATCAAGTCTATCAAACAGATTTTGGGAGAATTTTTGAACATGGCTGACTTGATGTTTCGGTCCCACAAAGAAGCCCGCAAGCAAGCTTATGAGAGTGAGAAAGCTTGGAAAAATTGCAAAGACAGGGTTAATCTGATGATGGAACGTTTTAAAGAAGATTTGGGAGATGATAGTGACGGAGATGCTGAAGAACAAATTAATTTTTCTGATGATTAGTGACTGTTTCTTTACTCTGTTTGATATTGGCTCCATTAGGCTCAATCTATTTTTTGTATGAGCATGACTTGATACTTCCTGCTCTAGGATAATCTCTAGGATATTGTCATATACTCTTGCTACTTTATCTTGAATATTTTGCTGTATTGATCATGTTTTGTGCAGGTGCCCCCATGATGACAAAAGGGAGAGGAAATTTATGTGTTTCCAAAATTGAAATTGGAACGAAACAGGGGCTGGAGAAACAGGGGAACAGGAGATGAAATTTTCAAAATGGAAAATTCATGATCACCCTTGTTCAAAGAATGAATGTTGTTATAGCATCTGTTTTACTATGGTCACTGCTGTTTGAACTGCATGAAGCATTTGGTTTATCATGATTAGTTAATACTCATTTGGCATTTGGTTTATAATGATGTTTGAGTTATCTTTGATGCCTGGCTGTTGTTTCAGCATTGATAAACTGGTTGGTTTGGAAAACTTATTTTTGGCAGTTCCTTTAAACTGTGTAAAAAAAATTAAAACTGCCCTGTTTGTTTGCTCAAATACTTTTCCCATCATTTTGTTTTGCTCTGATTTTCTAACAAGAAATGTTTGGAAAATATTTGGATAGTTTTTTGTTTAAGGTTGAGCAGTAAATCAGTTTATGATATCAAATGAGTTTTGATTATCAATTAAAACTGCTCATAAATCAAGCATTTAGCATCATAAAAAATGCTAAATAACATTGTTACTTGAAGCTTGATTTAAAAATGTTACAGGTTGAGTGCTTCCCTTGGTAACATAAGCATACATCAAGGGGGAGCAATGTGACATTTTGAAAGGGGGAGAAAATTCAATCTACAAAGGGAGTATTCTTTACTCAATTTTTTTCCCATTTCAATTTTAATAATGTTTGTCATCAAGGGGGAGATTGATGAGTTTGGAAAACTCTTATTTAATTTTGATGATGAACAAACATTATTAAAATATTTAATTACAAAATTATTAATTTGATCTTAACTCATACTTACTAAATTAATAATTTTGTTGTGCAGATTTTATGATGGGCCGAAAAATGAGTTTCTGGTTTAAACTCAATGATCAGCCTTGCTACATGCTTCTCATACCATGAGGCTGAAATATTAAATGGGCCAAAATAAATATTATTGTTGCAAGCCCAAACTGATGCTTTCTTATGTGTTCTATGTTTGATCCCAAATTTATCAAGAAAGCAAATGTTAACCAAATGGGCCAGAATTTAAATAGTATCATAAGCCCAATTTGTTTTACATGCATGGTCCGAAAGAGAAAAATGGAATTGGGGCACAATGATGAAAACCCAACTCATTGAATTTTGGTTACATGCTTCCAACGGACTTCACACATTAACTTATTATGGAATTCAAATTTTATAGAGAAAAGTTAATGCAGTCCTTGGGAATATGAAAGAGAAAAAGTCAAGTGATATGATGGCAATTAATGGTAGCTTACACGCTACTACACAAGCATGGAGAAATGCACCTAAATTAATTTATCTATCATAACACTCATAGCTTTTCTTTTCTCTTTCTTCTCTCTCTATTTGCTTCTCTTCTTTCTTTGGTCCGTGTCCAGAAAACAATGGAAGCAATGTTCATCAACTATCAAAAAGAAGAAGTTGCATGCATCAAGACCATCAAGCTAATGATGGCAAGAAAACATACTAAAATAAAAATGAGCTGTGGCTGAGATATTCACTATATTTGGTTAGATTTGGTGATGTATCTTGAGCCTCTCATACTCAAAAATGGACGTTGAAGATTCGGCCAGCATGGAGGAGATTCTTGAAGCATGGCTTGTCTTTGATTCTGTTTAACCACCACAGGGAGTAGCTAGAGTGGCGAAGTGATGGTTGAGGCAGAGATTGAAGCAGATGAAGTCATTATCATCATGAAGCATCAAGGGCCAGAAATCCATCTTGGAGAGCAAGCCAAGGATGGAGAGCTCGGATTGATGAAGGGTGATGATCAAGAAAGGTCCAGAGGTAATTGCATGTTGGGTTTTACATGGTTATCTCTTCTCTCTCTATGTGGCCGAACCAGTTTTGTTTGTTGAAGGAGGAAGAAGTTGGTTCGGTTTTGGCTTCAATAAGTGGAGGCTCCCCTCTTCTATAATAAGGGTTGACAGCCACTGTTTTAAGCAAGGAGAAAATTTGAGAGTGCAAGGCACAGAGTTCTCAGAGCTACCTGAGCTAACAGTTTTTTCTTCTCCTTCAATGTATTTTGTTTTGTATTTTTCTGTTTAATTTTGTCATGTCTTGAGTCTCATGGAAAAAGGCAAACAAGTGAGGTTTGTATGAAAAATCCATAGAGCAGAAAAAGGCAGAGAGTGCAAAATTAAAAGAAAAAGCCATAGATGTCTTAGAGTTCCTTTGTTCATCTATGTTGTGTTTCATGATTCTGTGAGAATTCCCTTGTAAGTTGGGTTAGCACTTTACAAGTTGTAATCAGATTGATTATAGTGAAATCCCATCATGTTTGTGATGGAGACTAGATGTAGGCTGCACTGCACTTAGCAGCTGAACCAGGATATATCTGGGTGTAATCTTTCTTCTCTCCAACTCCATTTCTGTTTTCTACTGCACAGGAGCAAAAAACTAAAATGTCTCGTGCCAAGTGACGAGACAAAACAAAAAGTCTCGTGGCAAGTGACGAGCAAAAACAAAAAGTCTCGTGTCCAGAGACGAGCTAAAACAGAAAAGTCTCCTCTGAGTTCAGCAAGTGTTAGCAACATAAAAAGGGGTCTAAGATTCAACCCCCCTTCTCTTAGCCACTGAAACCATCAGAGATTGATGAGTTTGGAAAACTCTAATTTAAATTGATGATGATCAAACATTATTAACAGCAAAATTATTAATTTATTTTTTATTAAAGTATGTTAATTATAATAATTTTTGCTGTGCAGATTCCTTTATGGGCCGAACAAAAAAAATATTAAAGCAAGCCCATTGGAATAATTTTCTCTCAGCCTTGTTGAATGTTTCCCATACTATGTGGCTGAATTATTTGTTGTGTTTATTTGGGCCGAAAATAAATTATAATTGCTACAAGCCCAAGTGTGATTTTATTTCTAATTCAGCTTTGATTCAAAAATGTTCAAAGAAGTATGGCTGAATTGTTGTGATATTATTTGGCCAAATTGAAGCTATTATTGCTACAAGCCCAAATTAATATTGATGCTACAAGACCCAATGCATGATCCGAATCCACTAAGCATAGAAAGCAAAGTTCCATTGCTTCCAACGGAACTCCTTTGCTCATCATGATGGATTTCAAAATTTATTAGAGTGAAGTTAATAAATGCATGGGAAATATGAGAGAGAGTGTCATTGACATGATTGATGGCATTAACATTACACGCCACCCAGGGAAGTAAAAGCAAGCTATTTTCAATTAATTTGTTTAATCACTTTGAATTGCTTTTCTTCAGATTCTCTCTTCTCTCTCATCTCTTTCTTTCTTCTTCTTCGGTCATTGTCCAGGAAGCCATGGAAGCTACTTTGAGCTATCAAAAAGAAGAAAGAGCAAGCTACAAGACCATCACAATGATGGCAAGAAAACACAAAAAATATAGTGGCTGAGATTCTTATCACATATGGTAAGATATGGTGATGATATCTTAGCCTCTCCATACCAAAAATGGAGGATGAAGATTCGGCCAGCAAGGAGGAGATTCTTGAAGCATGGCTTGTCTTTGATTCTGCTCAACCACCACAAGGAGTAGATAGAGTGGCGAAGTGATGGTTGAGGCAGAGATTGAAGCAGATGAAGTCATCATCATCATGAAGCATCAATGGCCAGAAATCCATCTTGGAGAGCAAGCCAAGGATGGAGAGCTCGGATTGATGAAGAGTGATGATCAAGAAAGGACTAGAGGTAATTGCATGTTGGGTTTTGCATGGTTATCTCTTCTCTCTCTATGTGGCCGAACCGGTTCTGTTTCTTGAAGGAGGAAGAAGTTGGCTTGGTTTTTGGCTTCAATAGTGGAGGCTTCCCTCTTCTTTAAAAAGAGAGAATAGCCATTGTTTGGAGCAAGGAGAAAATTTGAGAGTGCAAGGCACAGAGTTCTCAGAGTTACCTGAGCTAACAGATTTCTCTTCTCCTTCAATGTATTCTGTTTAGTATTTTTCTATTTAATTTTGTCATGTCTTGAGACTCATGGAAAAAGGCAAACAGTGAGGTTTGTATGAAAAAGCCATAGAGCGGAAAAAGGCAGAGAGTGCAAAATTAAAAGAAAAAACCATAGATGTCTTAGAGGTCCTTTGTTCATCTATGTTGTGTTTCATGATTCTGTGGGAATCCCCTTGTAAGTTGGGTTAGCACTTTACAAGTTGTAATCAGATTGATTATAGTGAAATTCCATCATGTTTGTGATGGAGACTGGATGTAGGCTGCACTGCACTTAGCAGCTGAACCAGGATATATCTGGGTGTAATCTTCCTTTCCTTTCTACTTCATTTCTGTTTCCACTACACAGGAGCAAAAACCAAAATTATCTCGTGCCAAGTGACGAGACAAAATGAAAAGTCTCGTGGCTAGGGACGAGACAAAATGAAAAGTCTCGTGTACAGTGAAGAGATAAAAAGAGTAAAAGTTTCCAGAATTGATCCTACAAGTCAGCAAGTGTTATCAAGCAAAAAGGGGGCGAAGATTCAACCTCCCTTCTCTTAGCCACTGAAACCATCAATTATATTTCCTAATTAATATATATATAATGTAAAATATTTAATTAAATATTATTTTTATATTTATTTAATTTTTATTTTTATTTTAATTCACTCTTTTTTAAAGTAATTGTTTTTCTAATCGGATAAAATTATTAAAATAAGCATTACGATTTTTTTAAACTGTAATTGGTTCTAATTTTATTTTTATTTTATTATTATTTTTTTAAAGCTCAATAAAATGGAATTTATAAGAGTTGCTTGCACAAAGCTATTGTGAACAAAATTGTCAATCCACCAAAGGAACTAATTAGGAAAGAGAATATAATCCAAGAAAGTACCCAGATTAAGTGGCTTCCGGACAATAATAATGCAACCAATTAAGTGCCTTCTATATATATATGCCATGCATGCATGCCTAACTGAAACTTAAAAATTGAACTTTAATTTCTATCTGTAAATAGGTGTTGATGAAGATTATTATCAGAACATAGGTCTAAGAAATAAAAGGATTTGAGCTTTAATTTGGTGCATGTCTTGAACTATCTACTAGTTTATTTTGTACAGTGCATCTAAGTATGTTTTAATGAAACGCAATTGAGATTCTGCACCATTATATTTAATTAATTATGAGAAAATTATTTTTTTTTTTTATACCTACGGTATCTCCCAACCTGACAGGCTAAAGATTATATTAATCCGTCGCGGATCTGAACTTCATTTAAGAATCTACCGCTGGTCAATAGGTTGCTGCATGCATAAGGTGGGATTCGAAACCCCACACTTGCATTATGAGAAAACTATTTATTTGAATTCCATTGACGATTTATATATTTAACTTGGGCCGAAAATCTTAAATCACCAATTGATAGGAATAAAAATAGATGCAATTATTATATGAATAAGAAAATGATTTTATATACAATGAGAAATACTTGATTTGACTTAAGAAATTTGGGTTCTTTTATGGATAGTTTAAAAAAAAAATTTGTTGGAGAATGGTACTACTCTATTGCTCCTAAAAATTTGCCTATATCGTTGAGGGATTACAAATGGTTTGGGATAGAGGGTGGCAAAACGGGTCGAGCCCGTCGGGCCGATCCGCTAAACCCGCTAAAAAAGGTGGGTCGGGTTAGGATTTTGAATCCGCCAAATTAAAAAAATTCGCTAAATCCGTACCGCTAAATTGGCGGATTTTGGCGGGGCAGGACGGGCTGGTCCGCCGGGTCGAATATTTTTATTTTTCTTTTTTTTATTAAATAAAAGAGTGATTACTATTATAAAATTAATAATTATAAAATTTTTAAACATTTTTTTCATTTTTTGTTTTTATTCTTCTTTTAGTGATTAATTTTATTTTTTTTATTTTACAATTTCGTATATATGCTCAAATTATGTGACTTATTTTTTAAAATAAAGATGATTCTATTGACAAATATTATTTTGAACAATTTTATTGAAGTTAAAAATAAAAAAAATAGTAAAAATATTATATTATAATTTGACTATTTTTTATTTGTATTTAATTTTTTAATTATTATTTTTTGGTTAATTTTAATGAATTTTATTTTTCAAAAAAAAAAAAAGAGTCAAGCAGGCTTGCCCGCCAACCCGCCAATCTGCCATAAAGAGGGGCGGGCTAGCATTTTGAACCCATTTTAGTTGGCGGGGCAGGCCGGCCCGCTTTGCCACCCCTTGTAAGACCCATAATTTTCAAAAAATATTATTATGAGTTAATTTCAATTTATTTATTCATTAAAGATTTTATTTTAGAAATTATTTTATTAGAAGTAATTAAATCAAGTTTTGACAATTAAATTAGATTTGAAATTAATAAAACAAATCCTAATTTGATTAAAATTATTAAAGACAAATTTTCCTAAATTAAATCCAAACCCTAACTTTAACCAAATTAACCCTAACCCCCTAAATTAACCCTAGCCGCCACACCTGTTTTCTTTCCTTCAGTAAACATATCAAAAGAAAGAAAGAAAGAAAGAAAAGCAAAAGCAGAAGAACGAAGAAAAGAAAGAAGGAAAGGGGAGGAAGAAGAGGGAGGCGGCGCGGTGGGTGTCACTGCCACCGTCGCCGCCGCTGCTGACAGAAGAGAGAGGAGATCTGAGAGAGGAGAGTACCGCGAGGAAGCCGCCGCGCAGCTCAGGACAGTCGTCGCGTCGCCGTTGGCGCCAGCGCCGAGGAGACCACGCGGGGAGGAGAGACGCGCGAGGGAGAGAGAGCGGGATCTCAAGCCGAGCTGAGGTCCAACCACCGTGTCAGAACCCTTTTCGCGTCGTCAGCGTTGCCCACACCGTGAAGCCATCGCCGCCGCTACTGTACCCGCGTCGTCGTCGTCCTCGTCTTGGAGTCGGTTGCCGCCACTTATGGAGGAGCCAGAGAGAGCGAGAGAGAGCGAGCTCGGGAGCAGAGGAGAGAAAAGAGAGACCCGCGCCAGCCACCGCCGCTTCTGCCGCTCGAAATCCTGCTGCCGCCGCTGGAGAACGCACTGTCGGTAAGGGTTTTAAAGTTTGATTTCTGTTCTTTTGGATTCCGGGAACCTTTATCGTTACTGCATGCTTATTTCAGTCACCCGCCCCCGCTGCTTGTTGTTCTAAACTGCTGCACCGTCGTTGCCGCCGTTCTGGTCACCGGGTGTGGCGTGGGTGATCACCGGAACCACCATCGGAGTTACCGTTATTTCAGTTCAGCCGTTCATCCTTGTTTGGGTAAGCCATGCGTTCCAAAACCTTTAAATTGGTATTTCTGTTTTAAGTTGTTTGAGGATCTGAGGTCTTGGTGTCATAGGATCGAGTTACGGGTCTTGATTGCTGAGTTCTATGGCTGCTGCATACAGCATCAAGGTGCTGCGTCGTCACCGAAGCTGTTGTTGTTCTGTTTTCTTGATTATTTGTAAGCCCAGTAAGTCGTTCCTTGTTCCAAACTCTTTTAGTTGCTGTTATGTTATAGATTATTGAGTTTTACGCGACATTAATATTTTAGGATTGGGCTAAGGCTGTGTTTAGAGGCTGTGGCTGCTGCGGGGACGGGCAGTATTAATGTTGTTGCTGTGGGATAAGAATAGAAATGCAGTTTGTCGCGTAGTTGAATCGCGAATGAGGTAGGGGTTTTTCTTAAAATCTAATTTATATTACAGAGTTGTGATAAATAGATATTAATGTGAGAGAATATATGCCTGTGATTATAATTGTCTTCTAAATGTGGTTGTTTGCTGGACTGAATGACTGATTGCTTGACTGCTTGAGTAGTTTGTGAT
Source organism: Arachis hypogaea (assembly GCF_003086295.3). Taxonomy (NCBI): domain Eukaryota; kingdom Viridiplantae; phylum Streptophyta; class Magnoliopsida; order Fabales; family Fabaceae; genus Arachis; species Arachis hypogaea. Next base: position 112,917,846 of record NC_092047.1, on the reverse strand, counting down.
TGCTGAAAAGAAATTAGTTTGAAAGGTTATTTAGTTGATTATTATGAAAAAATGGCTTTTCTTGGTTTTGAAGCTATTTTTGATGATGTAAAGGAATTGGCTTTGGAAATGGTTTAATTTTGAGTTGTGACTTTATAAATGATTTAGTATTTGAGCTGGTCTGATTTTAAAAAGAGATTTATTATGGGCACTGATTCACTTTGAAAATTATTTGATATTGGAACTAACCGAATCTTGGAAAATGATTGAGGTTTTGGAAAGGTTTGATAAATGTTTGGATGGGACCCGAAAAGGGTGGCAGTGTCCGAGTTTTAGAGGAGATGCTGCCGAAATTTTATGAAATTGAAAGTTTTATTTAAAGTAATTAATTAAAAAGATTTGTTTTTTAAGCATTATATGTTTTAAGATTGATTTGTCTATCAAAGAAAGAATTTTGTTTTGGATTTGAGATTGTTAACGAACAGAATGAAAAAGAGGATGATGAGGATTTTATTTGAAATATGGCTTTGAAATGAACTTGGAAATGAGATTTGGATTGATGAATGATTATGATGTTGAGAATGTTGAGATGTGAACTTTGAATTATTCACATGGCTTATGAATTTTAAATATCTGAGATACGAGGTTTCCTGGATTAAGTGCCGTGGCTTGCCACCACGTGTACCAGGTTGAAAACTCGATACTCTGTTGACCCTACGACGTAAGTGTGTGACCGGGCACTATATAAATTCCCGGGAATGTTACCCCCATTGAGTAATATTGATTATTTGAGAAAAAGCTATGCATAGACTCTTGGGGATGCACGTCGGGGGACAGTCTAAGTACAATTCAGACTTGTCGGGTTGGCTGGATAACCGACAGATGAGCCTCATCAGCCATAGGACAGGCATGCATCATATGCATTTGTATGCTTTGCTTGAGTTTGAACTTGTTTTGGTTTGCCTAATTGCTAACTGTTCGTAACTGCTACTTGGAACTATTTGCTGTAACTGCTGCCTACTTGTGCTTTCTTTGTCTGCCTTGCCTGTGTTTGTCTTGGCGTGCTACATTTGAGATTGAACTTTGGTGCTGAATTAATGATTGTGTTGTTTGATTGCGTGGTTGGTTTCTGATCGAGATTTTCTTATAAGAAAGGAAAGGTTTGGATTTCTGAAAGATTAAACATTGTTTCTTTGAAAAGTTTTTGAACGATTACCTATTGATTTTTTAAAAGATTCATAAGGCAATGATAGTCACTGAGCTTGAAAACAGATTTCCTATTAAATATCTTCTTATGACAACTTTGAAACTCCGTGGTGAGACCATGTGGTTAGGATCTCACCCCCCTACAGCTTTACCTTTTCAGGAACCGGAAGAAGCGTTATGAAGAGTTACACTGCGTTTGCGTTTGGCTTATATGTTATTGTATTCATTAGATTATTTTCTCCCCTCGTCTTTGTTATTACAAGTTTGTAAGAGGGATAGGAATTGTATGTTTTAAATATGTAATATATTGAGTTATTATGTAAGGAGTCTTGTATATGAATTTATGCCTGCTTGTATTTTTCTTAAGATAAAATATTTATTTCTAGTTTTCAAAGAAATCAGCGATACAGTGTCGAGTCAGAGGCTCCTATTTTAGTATTTAGTATGTAAAGTAGTCGTAATACTTCTTGCTATCAGAGTGGCGCAGCCGGAAGCGTGACTACTAATAGTGAGGGTGTTACACCCCTAGTTTGGGATATGGGGATAAAGAAAGGGAAAAGTATAGGTAAACAATGAAAATATTAAATTATGTGAATAATGGATGTATTGGATGTTTATTTTACTAGGGTACGGATGGTTATTCTAATATTAAGATTTAGGTAGGTAATTTAAATTTGTAGTGTGTTTTTATTTAATTAATGATTGTTTATGTTGTTTAAAAAAGTCATTAGTTATCTAGCATAACCCAAAAGAAAATCATTATAGATAAACCTTGTGCACTGATTAGGAGCATTATTTCTTGATGATGCATGAGAGAGGGGTCTCTTTATCCCGTAATACTTTTATGAGGTAGTTTTGAGCGTTTGTCCAGTTTGAATAAAAAGAAATGCCTTTATTATCAATATTGTTAATACATTTATGATTTATGTTATTGTTAACGATAAGTTTAATACTCTATGTAAAGGAAAAAAAAAACAAAGAAATTAAATTTCATACTCCAGGACCCAAAATTTTTTTTATCATACTCAATCAACAGTACACCGAGAAATATGTATAATCATAAGTGTATGAAATACCATAAATAAAATAATAATTACTTTAAATTTATTTTTTATGTCCCATCTAATAGAATTTACAAGAGCTGCATGCACGCACAGAGCTGTTGTGAAGAACAAAATTGTTAGAAAAGCACTTGATTTCTTTGAGTCCAAATGCAAACAAGATGGCGTCTCCTTCTTTAATTTTGCTAGTCATGTAGTGAGGAGAGGAAATAGAGGGGGATATGATGTGGAATGAGATTGTTTGATGCTTAAAAGAGAAAGAATTAAAAGTGTTTTCACTTTAAAAGAAAATTCAAATTCCTAAAAGAAACAAATGTACGGTACCATATGGAAGTAAGAAAATGTTAAAAGTACAACTTTGTTAAATTCTGGCCAGCATGCCAGCAAAAAAAAGTGAACTATTGGATGAAATCTTACACTAATCTCACACCATTAAAACTATTTGGCTATTTGATGGCTACAAATCACAAAAATTGCTCAACCCTAGCATTCCTCATAATTTATATGTAACATAAGAAAATGTACTAACATAACATTAAACTGACAATTGAATACAAATCATCGTTTTCAAAGAGATTAAAAAAAACTGTATAAAGCAGTGAACAAAGTAAAATAAGTAATACAGTTCAATACACTCTTATAATCCACCATCCATTACAAGCACACCCCTAACACCTCAATAATGTAGTTTTTTTTTTCTTTTTTTTTTTGTTTTTTTTTCTTTTTTTTTTGTTTTTACTTATAACCACACTAGACACGCACTTTTTTTTTAATAACGTAAAATCACACCACACAATCACACATGCACTTTTTTTTTTGCATTTTTAATTTTTTTTAAAAACTATAATATAAAACAAATGAAATTGCAACTGACAACAATTGTTTCTCTTCATCCACTTTGATATGGGTGTTGCCTTTGTGTCTTTAACTCCATCTTGAAATTGGACTCTGCTAATAGAACTGTTAATATAAGTGTGTCAGTTTGTGGAAAGATAAATGAAAATGAAGAATGTAAAAATTAAAATTTAATGTAATGTAATACTCCAAAATAAATAAATTATCAACATACAAATTATTTGGTCATATCGTATAAATAAATAATGTTATATTCAAACAAAAATACATAAGACTTTCGAGCTAGCTAGCTAAAAGTCAAAAGGAGTATAATAATGGAAGAGAATGGATATCCAAGTAAAAGTGAAATTAAAATACTATTTTAGTTAAAAGGAGTTATATTAGTAAAAGTAAAATGTATGATGAGAAGCTAGTAATGGTATTATGAACAAGTATATAATAATGGAAGACAGAACGAATGTGATGCATGTCCCTTACATATCTATAAAGTGGGTATGAGCAATTGAGCAGTATGAATAATAAGAGCAAAATGCAAGACATTCAACTTGGTAATCTTTTTCTTTTTCTGGTCTTTCTGGTTTGTAGAGATGACTAGGAATTTTTGGTGCTTTTGTATGACAACAGGTCACATGGGAATGTGGGCATAGCATGCATGAAGAAGAGACCTAATAGGGGTTTATCTTTACGGTATCACATTCTATAATCTATATAGATGATCTGCCAAGTATGAGTATCTCTTTTACTTTGCTTCGTTCCTAGCTTATTAAAACTTTATTTAATCTCATCAAATTTCAACTAAAAAGATAAAGGAATTAAATACATACTCCTTCAAATGCTTTCTCTACAACACAATTGAGATCGTCTTCCAATAGAAATGCTTGTTTAATTAGCCGCCCATATGGATTTTTATAATCCTCCTTGAATTGAATTTCGGTCCACCTGTTCACCGTCACTGTACCTGCACAGAAAGTCTCCATCTTGCTACAATCGATTAGCAACAAATGAAGCAAGGATGGAAATTTTAACCCAACATTGCCACTGTAAAACCTTTCAAGGTTTGGTAGAGAGCGTAGAGACAAAGTCTTAAGTTTCTTGAATATTATCTCCTCTTCATTAAGCTTTGATGACTCTTCTACTTCTTCTTCAGACACAATCTCTTTCAGTGATTCACAGTTTTCTATGGACATATTCTTCAGCTGATGCAGAGTGCTGCTTGTTGAAGGTGTGAACAAATTCACAAGCCCATTGCATTCTGATATGTTCAACTCTATTAGGCTCGAGAACGATACCTCGTTTGGTACTATGCTCCTCAAACTATGACACTTATCTATTTGCAATTTTTCAATATTTTCAGAAATGTGTTGCACCCAAGAATGCTCTAACCCAATGGAATTCAGCTGAGTCAAGGAACTCAATTGCAAACACTTCACTTGTGGAATAATTTCTTTGACACAATCCATGGTAGGTCTTTTACTGCACAATATCTCTTTGAAAGAGCTACAACATACAACGAGCTTTTCTATGTTGGGCAGCCCTTGAAGAAATTCATATGGTAAAGTATCTGAATCATCATGAAAACATTGCAATTGAAGAGCTTCTAATTTTGAAAGGTTGTTCACATGCAACATCATCATGATCTCCTCCTTGCTGACGGCTAGAAACTTCAAGTACGGGAGTACCTACAAGGAAAAAAAAATATTATCAATTCAGCATACTACATAAATGATAGTGAAAATAATCAATAAGACATGGATATATAAATGTCATAAAGATCAACAAGACATGAAACCTTTTCTGGCAAGAAAATGGCTTGATTCTCTGCTTGTGGACATTGAAATTCCTGAGACTCAAATTGGAATGTCTTCAACTTTTCACAGTGGAATAAGTGTACTTTCTCCAGTTTGGGGCATTCTAGCTTGTATGGTGCAGGGTAAAAACATTCCAGTTCTGGTAAAGACCTCAGTTTTATGGATGTCATGCTTTGCAATGCAAACTCTTTAGCAGCTCCTTCGATAATTGCTTCATCCTTTGCAACAATTTCCACCAATCTGTCACACTCTGTTACTTCCAGTTTCTCAAGTTTATTCAGATTTTCGGCTACAGATATTGGAAACAACCTTTGAAGATTGTTGCATCCATGCACGTACACTTCTTGAAGGCTCTCAAAGTAGCAAACTTGTTGAGTAGGATCTGAATCCCAAACATGTTCAAGATTTGGGAGCTGCTCAATAGTCAGTTTCTTTAAGCCAGACCTTAAAGGATTGATCTTTGTGTCTTTTGCTTCACATGTCACTTCAAATATTGTTTTGACGGAATCACATTGTCGCACTACCAACTCTTCCAATTTACATAGTAAACTGAGTATGTGAGAGGGTATTACAATACACGTGAATTCACATTTTTCCACAATCAAGATCTTCAATCTGATGAAGCACAAGGATGGAACTTGAAATGGACCATTCCATATTCCATGTATTATTGGGTGTTCGTTGAGCTTCAAGTCCTTTACTTCCCTCACAAATTTTGCAACCTGTGCATGAAATATAATAAAAATGTTAAATTAATCGGTCCACATGTTAATTGACTACACAAAATCTGATATTTTGATCCAACTTTAATTCTCATGACGTAAACGTTTTTTATTACATTCTTTTTAGAAACTAAACATCTTATATCTTCCTAAAATTTTCTGTTTTCCACTTAAAAAGTCATATCATCAGTTAAAACTATCACATAAATTTTTTGCTTTATATCTTGAGTATTTATACTAGATTTAACTACTCAAATATATTCTTCTAATTCTCGTATAATCTTATTATTCTAATTTGAAACCTTCCACACATTTATACATAAACAGAAAGAAATCAAAAGAGGTGGAGAAATAATTCATTTAAAAATTTATACAATACAATTCTTCTCAATTGTTAAATTATTAATACATATATAAAATATTTGTGAAAATTGTGTAAAAATTATATCATCCAATGTAAAATTAATGGAAATTTTGTAACAATAATGATGCATGTCATATCTGCTTTTAATCCAACATCGGATATAGGTCGGCATATTAAAAATGTGTTATATATAGCATATCACTTAGCGAAAACTGTGTCGATCAATGCTAATTCAAGTTATGATACGAATTCTGACAGTTAAAGAATAAAGATTGGTAAAATAAGTAATTTTTTCTCATTACAAATTAATATTTGTTGTTATAAACACTTATTGAGAAAAGTTTGTCTCTCAAAGAAAAAATAAGAAAGGAAATAAATAAATAAATACATACCTCTGTCTTGTAAGTATTTCGTAAAGTAGAATTGAGATCAACTTCCAATGGGATTCTAACACCTTTAAATGAATCATCAAAGACTACTTCTGACAACTTGTTAGTATTGATGGTACCTTCACAGAAAGATTCCATCCTGTTGCACTTAATCACTTTCAATTTCTCTAATGATGGAAAGATTAAGGCAAAATCCCCATTGTAAAATCTTCTAAGGCTTTTTAAACTCTTAAATTGTAATTCATGCAGCTGCTCAAATACTATCTCCTCATGAATTAATTCTTCTCCTTCATTAAACATAATCCATTGCATGGATTTACAATTAGATATTTTCATCTCTTTGAGTTGAGACAAACTTTTAGCTGTTGAAGATGTGAACAAATATATCATGCTATCGCATTCAGATACAGTCAAATGCGTCAGATTGGAGAAACATACAGGAGAAGAAACTAAACTTGTTAAACCAGAGCAGCTTTTTACTTCTAAAGTTAAAAGAGTTTTGAGAATTGATGATTCTCGTATCCAAGAGCGTTCAAATCCTATGAAAATTAGTTCGGAAAGAGAAGCCAACTTCAATTCTTTAAGATGTGGTAGAAATTGGGCGCAATCCAAACTAGGCCTTTCAGAGCAGAATATCTCTTTGATAGAACTATTTTTCACTTGCAGAGTTTTTATACAGGACACCTTTTGGAGAAATGTATATGAAAGTTCATCAGACTCAAGTTCAACATTAAAACTCTGCATATCAGAAACATTTATGTCGCCAAAGTGGCTTCTGTCACATTCTTCATGTCCAATCATCTTCGCTTCTCTTTCACCAAACAACAAGTTGGTCAATTTAGGAGTAACCTGAACAGAGGAAATGAGGCCATCAATTTAAGTTATTAGAGAAATAACCAAACCAAATGGACTTAACGTTATATTATTAAAATTATAAGAATGAATACCATACAAGAGAAAAATATACATATAGCACAACAAATACTTTATATATTTGATAATTTTGTTTTTGGAGGTAGAAACGAATATATAGACTCGTGATGCTGATCGCAAGACATCTCCACCAATATATTTTGAAGAAAGATAAAAGAAAATATAAAATACATTATTTTTACATATAAATCATACAGTAAGAAGAATTTATAGGCACTGTCATACAACACAATTCACTATCCATATTACAAGATTTTTTAACCTATTTACCATTGGTAGTCTCATGTAGGAAATATAAAGCAATCGCATGATTAATAAGTACCTCTTTGAAACAGACTTGGTCCTCAATTTGTGGATCATGACCATTCAGTGTCTTCAACAAGACACAATGCAATGAACAGTAAAAACAATTGAAGCTTGGTAAATCCAATAGTGTCAATGAAGTCAAACGTGGGAACTTAATAAGGTTTGAAATTGCTCTTTCTGGTGTTGTTGCAATCCCTACAATGATTTCCACCAAGCTTTTACAATGTTTCAACTCTAGATTTTTAAGATTGACAAGATCCTTGGCTACTGATTTTGGGAACAAGCTTGTAAGGCTTTTACATGTATCAACACGCACTTGTTGTATAAGTTGAAAGTCGAGTACCCCATCAGGATCTTCATTCCAAATGCTATCCAAATTCGGCAGCTTTTCTAATACCAACGACTCCAGTGAAAATTTAATTGGTAGGAGTGTCTTGTCTTTTGTTATGCATTTCACATCAAATATAGTTTTCACAGAACTACATTTTTGAACTTCCAATTTTCGCATGTTATTTAAAAAAGGAAGTAAATGAAGAGGTATTACTTGGGATAAAAATTCACATTGATGTACAATCAAGGACTCCAAATTACCGAAGTATGCTTCAGAAACTGGCATTGAACCACGCCACATGTCTTGAAAATAGAGGTTTTCTCTGAGACCAATAATCTACACATGGAAAACAAGAAACTTAATTACTCTTTGTTTGGTGCTCTTGAAAGTTATTTTTCATAAGCACCTATATAAATTTAAAATAGAAAGATGCTACTAGGCTTCGTCTTGCTTAATGTCATTCATTATTTAACGGCACCTTATTGAAATGTTCTAATATTACTTCAATGTTATGCCAGTCTATTATTATAAATTTATAACTAGTGTATTTAATCCATCCTCTTATTTATTTATTCTGTGTAATAATAATAAACACAATATTAGTTTAGATGGTAAGTTCTTTTATTTTTAACTAAGAGATTTTATATTTAAATTTTACAAATAACTATATATATATAATGAAAATTTTGTATATCAAACCTCTTTCAATCTTTATATAGTAGATAAGTATATTATTGTTAGTAATGAAAATTATTAAAATAAATAATCTTCCAATATATCATGACATGTCTTTTGTTTTGATTTTATGCGACAAATTTCATTATAATATCATATAGATTTAATTAGATGATAAATCATTTAAGTTGAAATGTTTATAGTTAAATTTTTATTCCATGCACTAAATATTACTATAAGAATTTTAAAAAATCATTTATTTTTTAATAGTGTCATAATTATTTACATGTAATACGTATTTTTTTAAGATTCTGCAAGTTACAAAAGTATAATGATAAAAAAAATTAGAGAGGAAGTCAAATGGAAAGTGAATAAAGTCATAGAATATTAGAATTTGAAAAATATTGTAACCTCTCCTTATGAAAGTAATGTTGTTATGTAACATTTCAATATATAATAGAGCATCTATCAAATAAAATATTGTAACCTCTCCTTATATAGACTATAGTATTCTGATTATGTAGTTTATGGATTTAGATCCTCTAAATTTTGAAATTCATTTTAGAGTGTAAAGTGTAATCTTTTACTATTTATTTCATAAGTGGGACTAAAAAAAATATGAGAGAAAAGTCATTTAAAGATGAGAGATCACACTTTACTTTTTAAAGTGAAAATTCAAAATTTAAAAGATCCAAATTCGTAGTTTATAATATGAGGGACTTTTTTACTTTGAAAGAATAAAAGACGTACTTTTTTGTTATTCATTTTGCGAATGGTGGTATCAACATCATCTTCCCATTGGACTCCATATGATTCATATTTGCTTCGTCCTGAGTGAAACTTGACTGAATCTGGATTTATGTGGATGTGGGGACAGAATGTTGTCATCCTCCAGAGTATGCGGCCAAAGATGGATAACTGTTGCAATGATGGAAAACACAAAGTACGTTTGCCTGAGTAAAACCATCTCAGCATTGGCAACTCTTCAAGATGCAGAATCTGGAGCCGTTCAAATATTATGTTCCCACTGCTCTCGTCATTGGATACTATCTCTCGCATTGATTTACAATCGCTTATCTGCATATGCTTGAGTTGACTCAAACTTTCTGCTGCTGGAGATGTGAACAAATACAACAAATCATTGCAACGATATATATCCAATTTTGTCAGACTAGAGAAAGACACCTTGCTTGCTACTAAGTTCTTTATATCATAGCAATACTTCACTTCCAATGTTTGGATATTTTCAAGGATGGGATGTATCCAAGAGTGATTGAAACCAATGGATTTGAGTTTATAAAGAGAAGATATGCTTAACCCTTTGAGAGCGAGATACAATAGGAGTTGAACATAATCAGCCTTAGGTTTTTTCTCAAATAGCACCTCTTCAACCCTTTCCTCTGACTCTTCAAATTCAAGTTTTCGAGACTTTACTTCCCAAGTCAACTTGGCGCCTCTCATATCAAATGATAATTCTCCAAACTCTGAAATAGGAGATTAACCTAACAAGCAACACAATCAAAATGGACTCGTTTTAAGAACAAAATATATTAGTTTCGAGATCTAATAGTGAATAAATAATGTAATTCTAATTCATATAGAACTATGGCTGGATTTATTTGTTGATTCTCTAATTCTTCATCACTCACTAAACAATTCTAATAAACTTAGGTAACATTGATTAGATCCAAAGAAGAATATATGCCAACATCTTTTCACACAAATACTTTTTTTGAAAATTTTTTGGGATAGAAAAAATTTTCTGCAACTTATTTTTTCTATTCTATTAATTGCAATAAAAAATTATATAAAGAAAATTGTAGGCAACTAGCAATGGAAAATTGTATTATTCATCAATATTTACATTGAAGTTTCTGTTATATCTATGATATTGGACAAATTTTTTTCTTAATTACGGTGTTATTTAATTTACTTATTCCTTATCAATTTTTTTCTTAAGTTATATAAATTTGTATAATTGTTTGGTTAATGTAAACTGATTTCAATAAAACTATAGAATCCTCATAAGAAGTACCTTCTCGATTGGAAGTAGAACTTGTTGATCTACAAAAGTCTCTGCCTCTTGACAATTGAGTATCATCCATTTACAGACTTGTATATATAGTTCTTTTAGCTTCGGAAATTGAAGCTTGTGCAGTCCTGGATAAAAGTGTTTGAGCATTGGCAGCTCTCTAAGCACCAGTGAAGCCAAAGAAGGAAGCTCAAATGTTTTGGTGTCTCCTAATTCTACAAAGATTTTTACCATTTGCTCACAGTCTTTTATTGAAAGATTATTCAGCATGGCAAGGTCTTTAGCAATGGATGTTGGAAACACATATTTCAAACTATCACATTTGTCAATGCTCAAATCTTGTAGAGCAGAAAAATGAATAATTTCTCTTGAATCTTTGTCCCATACGTGTTTCAAATTTGGTAGATTCTTTAAAGATAATTTTTTCAAACGAGGCAACCCCGTTGCTTTTGTCACCTGCTTATTGTTACTGTCATCCATATTAAAGATGACTTGCACTCCATCGCAATCGGATACATGCAGATCTTCCAAATTCTTAAAGCAATGAAGCAAATGAGATGGAATTACATGCACAAGATAACCACATTTCTTCACAATCAAAGATTTTACATTCTGAAACCTGTTTACTTGCACCCAAGTTTTGTCACACCATACTTGTTTTAAGTCTGGATGGTGTGAAAGCTCCAAATGAACCTATAAAATGATTGCGAGAAGAAAAAAGGATAATTTCTTTACTTTTAAAATTACTGTCATTGAATTATTTTTTTACAGAAATAAGTTGTTTAATTGCAAAAAATTTCAGTCATTGAATTATTTTTTTCTTAAAATAGTTACAAAGGTTTAGTTATAAAAGATAAGTATATATTTAATATATATATTCAAGTTTTTGTTAAGTTATTTATTCTGAAAATAAGAAAAAATGCTTTTGCTCATAAAAACTTGGACATAAGAATCCAATATTTTTAGCAAAGAATCAGAATATATGAAATTCTTCGACAGAAAATTTAAAATAACTTAACTAAAATCAAAATTAAAAAAAGATAGACGTGTTAATATAAATTACAATATGTATATAAATAAAAAATTATACAATTCAATAAATAAAATTAAAAACTTTGAGAATATGAATAAAAATTTTCAATTTCATAGAGTGCATGTCGAAATATGATTAGTATAAAAAACAATACAAACTTGTAATTTAGTTCAATATTTAGGAACGTACCAAATCCAAGTAGGGGATTAAAAACGAAAATGAGCATTTAACTGTATAAATGAGGGAGCACCGAGTACCTTATACATTTGAATGGTGGCATTCAGGTCTCCTTTCCAATACCCTTTATCTTCCTCACCATATCTTTCACTGACAAGTACGCTTTGTAGCTTGGGCGCTGTTATGTGCTTTGTGGTAAACGTTTTCATCTTGGGACATTCTCTCACAATTAATTTTTCCAACAATGGCACCGAAAACTCACAATTCCAGTTGCTACAGAAACTTGTGAGGTTGCTTAGTCGTGTCAGTTGTATAGTTATCAACTTGGCAAAGACAATTTGAATCCCCTCCTCATTTTCCTGCTCATCCTTGGTAACTATTTCATTTAATTGATCACAATACTCTACCTTCAAGGTGGTGAGTTGAACCAAGCTCTTTGCTGTTGAGCATGTCATTAGAGTTTTCAATACTTTACAATCATATACTTGCAAGTATGTCAAGTGAGTGAAGGACATCGAGGAATGTGCCAATCTCCTCAATCTGTGGCAGAATTGCAATTTCAGGCGGTGCAGTGATCTCTGAAGAGCAGGATCTCTTTCAAATCCAATATCCTCCATCTCTCGTGCCCACAAAGTTAATTCCTTAAGAAGTAATACGGTTCCCAATCTTTGCTTCGCTGCGGTGTTTCCACTTGGCACGAACTCTCTAATGTTAGAATTAAAAATCAATTGAAAGATTTGTAGATTAGGAATGGTGTGGAGGAAACAGTATAGAGTCTGGTCATGATGGCTCTGCCATGTGTGCAAGTAAAGTTGTTTCAAAGAGGTAAAGCGGTACTTGCGTGTGTAGCTCATTAACCACTCTAATCCTTTAGAGTCAATAGTCAGATGCTCCAAGTTGGACATTACCTATATACATCAATTTATAAAACTCGTTATCAAATAAACTCCAATTACACCTATAGAAGAAAAACTATATCGATTGTTTAGATCGATTAATACACATATTGCAAGTGGCTTGTTTAGATCGATTGCAATCAAGAGTGCTGCCACCTATAATGCTGCTTTGGAACTTCTTATTTATATATATATATATAATCCAGTACGTGAAGAATAAAAAAAATATTTTGAGTTTTCTATGTTTTTTTTATTTGTGCTAGATTTTGAAAAAATTTTAGGATTTTATCTATTTTATATCTTTAATTGGTAACTATCAAAATCAAACATAGAAAATTCAAAAGATTAGAATAAAATGTGAAATAAAATAAATAAATTTTTTAGTAAATTTTTTTATCATTTTTGTATTTTGTTTTTAGTTATTTTATTCAATTTTATCAATTAATACAATATTCAATTTTTCAATTTGAATATAAGATTTTTGAATATAACATTCATTATATTATATATATTTATATATGTATCTAAATATTCAGATCGACCTTCTTATATATAGACTTATATATATCGAATTTCAATTCCATTACATCATTATATCTAATGTACATAGTAGCTCCAATTTATTCTTTATTTCATCCATTTTTTGTATTGGTTGCTCTCCTAGGGTTTCCTCATCTAGGATCCTAGGGAAGAAGATCAAGTTGGCCCTTGCGAACAGCTTGATATATATATATATATATATATATATATATATTAAAGAAAGAAAGCTCAACACAATAAGTGAATTGTAAATGATATTTTAGTTGATGTGGGGCTGCCTCCTCATATTATTAATCTCATTATGTCTTGTATCTCTACAACTAAGATGAGAGTGCTCTGAATGGTGAAGAGCTGCAGGAGTTCACACAGTCTCGGAGAATCAGGCAAGGGGACCTGATTTCATCATATATTTTTGTTCTATGCATTGAAAGACTCCCTCAACTTATCATCAATGTTGCAATAGATCATGGCTATTGGAAGCCTATCCGGCTAAATAAGGATGGACCTCCTATCTCTCATCTATGCTTTGCTGATGACTTGATTCTCTTTGCGGAGGCAAACATAGATCAAGTGACTATCATCAATAAAAGTCTTGAAGCCTTTTGTATTAGCTCCGGACAGAAAGTCAGCCTTGATAAGACACGAATTTTTTTCTCAAAGAATGTGACAAATAATGTGAGAACTGAGCTCAGTGAAACCCTCCAGTTTACTAGAATGGACAATCTCGGTAAATACTTAGGAGTTCCTTTGCTTTACTCCAAAGTGTCCAAACACACTTTTGACGACATTATCAATAAGCTAAATTTGAGACTCAACTCGTGGAAAGCTTCTTCTCTCTCTTTGGCAAGAAGATCTACTTTGGTGAAATCTGTTCTTTCTTCTATTCCTTTATATACGATGCAAACTGCCTTACTTCCTTCTGCTACTTGTAATGCTATTGATCGTAAATGCAAGAATTTTTTTTGGAGAGACACCAAACAAACTAGAAAAATCCACTTATTGAGTTGGGATAAAGTGGGGAGCTCGAAGAAGTCAGGAGACCTTAGAATTCGTCATGCTAGTAAGATGAATCAGGCTCTCATGATGAAAAATGGGTGGAGACTCATAGGAAAAAAGGATACATTATGGACTAAAGTGCTTATGGCCAAGTATAAGGTGGACAACGATGTTATTCCTACTGTCGAACGCAAAAGAAATAGCTCAAACCTCTGGAAAGGAATCTACAACTCATGGTCAGAAATTCAGAAGCACCATATTTGGAGGATTGGAGATGGATCCAAGATTCAGTTTTGGAATCATCATTGGATCCCCAATTTGGGAGCTCTCGAGCCTCAGGTTCTGCAGGTAAATGCAACTATTAACTGTGACAGCACTTTGATGAACTTTTTAACTGTTTCAAGATTTTGGGATGTTAATAAGCTCAGGGAGTGTCTACCTGATGAAGTAGTGCAATGAATTGTTGCCATGTCCCCTCCTTTACCATGGAAACAGACAAACCATGTAACCTAGAATCTCTCCATGGATGGAACCTTTCAACTAAAGCAAGCGTACCAAGCTCTTATAGAGAGCACAACCCAACCGGATAGAATCTTCAGTTACATTTGGCATTGGCGTGGCTCAGAGCGTATTCGGTACTTCTTATGGTTGTGTGCTCATAATTTCATTCTTACTAGCACTGAGAGAAAGCAGCGTCACCTCACTAACTGTGCCTGTTGCCCGAGATATGTGATTGAGGATAAGACTATCACCCATGTCCTCAGAGATTGTGCCTATGTTAAAAAGTGTTTGGTTCTCCTTTCTCCCTATGGACTGGCGTTAGGGCTGGCAATAGGTAGGGTAGGGTAGGGTTTGGACCAAACCCTAACCCTACCCGCGAGTTGAGAATCTCTCAACCCTAACCCTACCCGCACCCTAAAATTCTAAACCCTACCCTACCCGCAGAAATATCAATTTTTTTCAAAGTAAATATAAAATTCAATCATTTCGAATTTTATACATATTAATAACATAAAAAAAATAAAAAACTAATGCTCTAAATTACTAAATTAACTAACTAGTTTTAGTGGTTATTCACTTATTGTAAGTTATTACATAAAAGAGGTTGTGGGTTCAACTCTCACTTCCTTCACTATATACCTAATTTTTATAAAATATTTGTTATATATGAGGTGCGGGTAGGGTAGGGTAGGGTACACCCTAAACCCGTACCCTACCCTACCCGCAGGCATACCCGGACCGTACCCTACCCTACCCGCAGCGGGTCAGGTAGCCTACCCTACCCGAACGAGTTGGACCGAGTTGGGTACCCGCGGGTAGGGTATGAATTGCCAGCCCTAACTGGCGTAACAACTTCTTTAATCTGAATGCACAAAAGTGAATGATGTTTAATATTTCCTAGAATAGCAATTGGTGGACCTTTTTTGGTATAGCCACTTCATCTCTTTGGTTTTACCGAAATAAGGTGGTCTTTAAGGGTGTTCGAACTCCGTCAAGCGCTATGGTAGATCAAATCAAAGCAAGAGTTGAGGAGTTGAACCGCTTCACTAATTTTGATCCCCATCAGTATACTCTGAGCACTCCTCCTATTCGGTATATCTGTTGGAAGCCCCACAAGAGAATACCATTAAAATTAATGTTGACGGCTCCTTTTTGAGCTACTCTAATAATGCTGCCTGTGGAGGTATTTTTGAAAATCATTTGGGAGGCTTCTTGAAGGCTTTTTCATGCAACCTTGGTAGTTGTACTATTATGCATGCTAAGCTTTGGGACATTAGCTATGGCCTTTAATTAGCAGTTGCAAAGAAGTACGTGAATATCATCGTAGAATTTGATTCCTTGGCAACTCTAAAGCTCATCAATAATGGGTGTCTTGATAGTCATTCGTGTGCACCTCTGATAGAAGATATTAGAATTTTTTTCCGTCACATTCCCACCATTGCCTAGAGCCACACTCCTCGAGAAGAAAATATTGTTATTGATCATCTTGTTAAAAAGGGACAAAATCTTCCCCTTGGCTTACATACTTTTGCTGCTACCTCATCGGATATAAATCATTTGTTAGTTTTTGATTGTTCTGGCTCTCTGATTTTGAGAGGCTTTAGTTAGTTTTCTTGTTCTTATTTTTGGCCTTTCGACTCCTATTCCATCCAAAAAAAAAAGTTTAGATCGATTGCATAATTGAAGCTATTGAGATCTAAAAAGCTGATTTTTTCTAAAAGCATATAAATATTTATATTCTAATTTGGTAAGAAAAAAATTATTTCTATGCATAAGAAAAATGAGTATGATTTTATTTTGAAATGATGGATATATTTCTGTTAGAAATAAATTAGAATATAAGTGATAATTGATTTTGATGGATACATAATCTTTGTGTGTTTGAATACACATATGAATTTAAATTTTATAAAATTAGACTTTTGTCCCCTTAAAATTTTATTCAATAGTGTGATTCTTTTATTTATTCATTTACAATTTTACATTAAAAAAAAGGTAAAAGTAAGGAGTATAGCATGGATGTAGTTAGTAAAATAACGGAACTAAAGAAATTATTAAAGCACCAGGACCATTGAAAAATTATATTGTTAGAAATTTTTAATAATATAAATGCATATCTAAATTTACTATTTCATAAAATTATTTGAGTTTTATATTGAAAACAAGTGTCATTAGCAAATATCTTTTTATATTTATCAATATTAATTCTTGTTTCTTTTTTCTTTACAGGAATATTAATTCTTATTAGGCAATGTACTTATAGTAATAATTTCTCCTTCAATTTATGCTTGATGCCTATGAGGTCATGACCATGATGTGGTAGATATAGACTATAGAATACAATAATGTTATAGGTTTTGCTGGTAAGCACTTTTACCTTTTCAGGCGATAAGAATGCTGTTTCTTGTTCATTGGCACTTTCTGTTTTGAATATTTCCAGATTTGGACACCCAGTCATTCTCAGTTGCTTCAATTTTGGACACTCTACAATATGTCTCCCTTTGTACAAACATCGGATGCTTGGTAAGTTACTAAATGACATGGACACTACTTCAGGGAACTCCAATGCTTCACTGCTTGTTTCTGATTCTCCATCGCACGCAATGATTTCCTCCAAATTACGACATGAGTATATCCAAAAGCTTTCTAGTTTTCCAAGATCCTTGGCAATAGAAGCTGGCAACACATTGCTCAAAGTGTTACATGAAGAAATCTGTATACTCTGCAGATTTGTGAAGTTAACCACTCCTTTTGGATCTTCACTCCATACTTGCTTTAGATAAGGGAGAGAACCCAAATCAATAACCTCCAATAATGCAGATTTATTTGTGTCACTTTGTTGCGAAGGAAGTCTACTTTTGAAAATGAATTCCACCCACTCACACGAATAAACCTTCAAGCTTTTCAAACTCAAACATTTCATGTGACTAGGAAAAATCTTGTCAATCTTATTGCATTGGCTAATATCAACAGAAATGATACTAGAAAATGAATCTGCCCTTACTTCATCTTCACGTGGCCATATTTCTTTTAACATCTCCATTCGACTCAATTGGATTTCCTCCAATTTAGGAAAGATACAATCCTGTTTTGATGCAAAATAAGACAATTATATAATATACATAAAACATAAAAAAAAATCTATTACAAATTTTATAATTCTACGCACCTTCGAATACTCATTGTTATTTTCTTCGCTGATGAATAACTTCTCCATTAGTGAACACTCACTTATGGAGATGCTTTTTAGCTTATTGAGACTGCGAGCCATAGACAATGAGCATAAATATGTCAAGTTACAGTCTATCAACGTTAATTTTATCAAGTTCTGAAACCAATCATTTGAAATTCGATCGCTCCATATGCTGTGGATCTTGATTGAGAACAACTTCAAGCTCTCTAACTTTGGAATTTCTACCTGCAAGAAAACATACACAAAAATCATGTTATTCAGTTTGGAAGCACTAATATAAAAATGTTAAATACAGGTTATTTTAAACTTGAGGAGCATACATTTTCATCAAAAAGAGAAAAGGAAGTTGTGGAACTCTGCTCATCCTCTGCTGGGACAATTTCTGTGTCGTCAGTGATTCTTGCTTGCTTTTCCATAGATCCCGGTTCCAAAGGCATGTCTGCATTGTTGTAAAAACTGACAAACGATGGTAACTTCTGTAATGTCAAAGAGCATAACTTATGAAGCACAACCTTGTTGGATCCTTCTTCTTTACTAATAACTGCTTGTAGAGAATCACATTCAGAGACATCAATTGTTTCTAGACTAGTAAGAAATTCAACAATGTAAAAGAAGAATATGCTCTTCAATTGGGGGCACATCTTCACTTTGATTATCTTTAGTCTAGAGAATGAGGAATTTGTAATAGGACTGCAACATATCTTCTTTATGTTCTTTAGGTTGAACAGGCTGAGGAACTCTAAACTGGGAAAAGCATCATGAGGTTGTGACAACTCCATTGAATTCACAATGTATTCAATGTCATTGTTATTTACGATGGAAAAGTGTTTCAGATCTGGAAATCCATTCAGATTCAGCTCATAAAATACATTTTGAACCCCGTGTAGCTCTCCCAATAGGAAATTCACCACTCCTTTGAATAGCAATTTGACTCCTTTGAGGGAGTGAATATCCATGCCAGGTTCTAGCTGCAGTGCCAAAGATCTTGAAGCTTCATATTTTTTGGGCATCTTGAAATCTCCGATTGAAATTGTCTCAAAGTCTCCAATCACAATCTTGTAATCATTCAACTCGTGAAAGAACAAGTCTGTCGGCAAAAGCTCAACATTAGGGATGTAGACATCTAAAGTATTCAACTGATGCAGATGTTTCAACTCAAAAAGAGCTGAAATTTGACTCTGATTTATCTGTCCTTTCACCTCCATTTTAGTCAAGCTATTTTCTATATACAATTCTTCCAAATTAGGGAAGCTTGATAAAGATAAAGACTTAGTGGAGCTGCTTATAAAACAATCGCTAATGTCTAGCAACTGTAACTTTCTTAGGCCCTCCAACACTGTTGGCCAGTCTTCAAATCTAGATCCTGAAAGGCTAAGAATCCTCAACTTTCTCAAATGATTTAAAACGGACAAGTCACGAAGAGTGCATTTCTCCAAGCAAAGCATTCTGAGGTTTGGTAAGCATTTGATTGAAGACGGCAGACTCTGCAAATCTATTCCGGATAATACTAAAACTCTGAGTTCTTCCATTTCTTCAAAAAATGTATCAGGTATTTTCAAAGTGGAATCATCACAGTCAATATAAAGGAATGTAAGCCGAGGACAGTTAACACGTTCTGGGAGCCCATCCACAATATGGCACTTGTGTAGATAAATTGCAGAGTACCTCTCAAGTTGTTCCTTGTGAGGCCAGACATCCAGTGTTTTGTTTCTCAGGGTAAATACATTTTGATTCTTGCACGCTATAGATAGAGCAGCATCTCGAACTATATCGTGCATATTGAAATTATCGTTGGAAGTACTACTATCCAACAAGCCTGAATTTTTTAGCATCTGGATTGACTGGGATATGCTCTGACGGGCGCCCCTCAGTGTATGGACATCATTAAGTATGCCCAAACCATAACAGTACTTCACCAAGTCAACAATTAATGACTGATGATACATTTGAGCACACACTAGGAAAATGGACTTGAGCTCCTCGCTTTCTAGATGATCATAACCCATCTTCACAGAATTCTCCATGTACCTGTGCACCTCATTTGATCCTTGTTGGTTTTTGAGTCTTTCTAGTTCGCCTTCCCACTCTAGCTTGTTCTTCTTCATTAACCACCTTCCGACTATAATAACTGCCATTGGTAACCCAGCACAATAATTATGAAGGGTTTCTGGGTTGAACTTGGGAATTTCATTTGACATTTCAACCACCTTCTTGAACAATGTCAGAGTATCCTTTTCATCTAACTTGGGGACAGAGGAAATTAATTTTTCTTTAACATTCATCTTACCGAGCAACACTTCTTTATATCTTGAGGTGACCAAAATTTTGCATCCCCGCTTGCTGGTGCCAGAACTGCCAGGAGAATTTTCACTTGCCGTTTGCTCTTCCTCTTCCTTTTTGCTGCTAGTCACGTGGCTTGAAACGACATCGTCATCATCAAATGGAATCCCAATCTTATTCAAGTCCAGTTCATCCCAAAGGTCATCTAAGATCACAAAGGTATTCTCCTGTTTCAGCCTCTTCCTCAGAAGTGTTGCTCTCCCATTCTCACCTATATTTCCAAAGGTTAATCTTAAACCGTCAGCGATATCTTGCTGAACCTTTAGAAGGTCTGGATCTTTCTTCACGATTGCCATGACCACCGTATCAAACAATTTGCTGTCGCCAGCCTGCTTTGCAATTCGTTTGACGAGAGAGGTCTTGCCCACACCACTAGGCCCATGCAGTCCAACCATTCTCACCGTGGAATCTTTTAGTTGCTCCAGGATTTTCTCAATGATACCCTTCCTTGATTCGAATTCAAGATAGTCACCATCAAGTGGATTGATATCCGCAAACGTTACAGCTGGTGGAAGTGAAATATTTGCAAGAATGTTGGGTGCTTCCTGATTTAGCTCTTTGATTGCCGGTGCCAATATCTTCTTTGCTTTCCTGCCAAGTTGACGCCTGTGCCACAAGAAAGGCAGAGCCCCGCTAGAGCACCCCCCGCTAAAGCAACTTGTCTTGGATTCAAGGATTTTGTCATCGTGAAACTCCTTACTTTCTTCCAGCTTCGTTGCCACCTTGTCGAGCCAATCTCGAGCAGTAGGTGTCATTTGGTTTACATTGTCTTTAGCAGCTTTAACTTTCTCATCTACCGTTTTCTTATTACTTTTAAGAGTCGTAATGAGTTCTTTTAACTCTTGTTCATGGTCTTTGTAATTGATTATATAATCAAGTTGTCGAATGCTCGCTTCCAGTGCCAAGTCAATAACTTTATCTAACGGTTTAAACGGAAGGCTCTCCATCTTCGAGACCTATTATATCAAGAATATGTATGCATCCTGGAAAACAATATATATGGAAACAAACCAATATGAAGAACGAATCACAAAAGTTAAAAGAGGAGTGCTAGGAACCAGTAATTTTTGTGTTTTGTAACTCTCAATTGGTCATCAATAGTGTTTTTAATGATGTAAGATTATATCCAATAGTGATAGATCACTCACTTTTCTTTTGATGGTTAAGTACTGGCCACAAAACACAAAAGTTACTGGCTCTTATACTTTTCCAAGTTGAAAAATACAGAAAATAATATTTGCACAAGTATATATTTACTCTGGGCTTTCCCCTTTTCCTTTTTGAAAAAAAGACAAACTATTACACACAAATTTATATTTTGTTTTTAAAGAGAAAAGCACAAAAGATCGATGCATATAAAAGAATCGTGCAAATATTATCAAAAAGAGAAACTCTTGGGACAACCATTTTTAACGGGTGAATACCCGACTCGATACTGATAATTTTTTTTAAAAAATTACAAAATTTTAAATTAAAAGAAAATATTTTTAGTCTTTGATATTTAATTTTATGAGACTGTTTTACTCTTTTGTCAATGATTTTTTTTAAAATATACTTATGTGACATATTAATTATTAATATATTCTTCATTTAAATTTTTAAATAAAAATAATTTAAAATTTACTAATATTTTAACAAAAAAGAATATATTACTCCTAGTTAGTTCTTAATAGATGGATCAACAATTTAACATACTTATTCCATTAATATATAGAGAAAAAATTGACAGATAGACTAATCAGTCTCATAAAAATAAAGATCAGTGACCGAAAAAAAAATTGTTGAGGATCACGTTGTCTTTTGAAGTAATTTGCAATGGCCGTTTAGGATTTTTTCTCATTTTAATATTTTTGGCTAACATTTGATCACAACAAATATTAAATTATTTTTAACAAATAAATTTTATTAATTTATATATATAAAATTCTAATAAATATAAGTGCAAACTATATACTTTTTATGTGTAAACATCTGTAAATATAAATGTAAATTATTATTAGTTAAAAATAATAATATTTACTAATCATGTAGTATTATTGCTCTATCAAAATTAAATATTACATGCCACTAATTTAAATTTAGAACCACGTTAAAATCTTATTTCTAAAATACTTTTTAATTATATATCTAATATATAATTAATTTTTATCATATTTTAAAATCTTTAAAAAATTATTTGTGTTTCTTTTTTTTTTTGATAAAATAAGGTATTATCTCTCTGGACAGTATTAAAAATTTAAAATGAGTCAAAAACATATTTGGACACATTGCGTGCACAACTTTTTATGAACTACTAGAGTGAGTTTTGCGCCATGTGTGAAAAAAATAAATTAATTATATTATAAAGTGTATTTTAATATTATTTAGAGATAGATTGAATAATATGTAAACTAATAAATCTAAAATAATTTATATTAAAAATATTTTTTAAAATATTTATTTAATAATTTTTATATAATTTTATATAATTATTCAACAAAAATGTAACACAAATTGAATTATAGTTGATTGTTTCAAGAATTTGAATTCATTTATTTTTAAAATAAATATAAATATTTTATATGAAAGTTGTACGAATTTATATTTTTATTAGTTGTTTTCGTTGTTTACAAATAATTAAAAAAGAAGTAAAAGAATAAATTTGAATGAAATTATCAAAAAATATAATATAAAATATGAATAATTTATAATCATATATATCACTATATGAAAAATACTGAATACTATTGATAACGATTTGATACGATGATTTGACGGCGTGATACTATTTTAATTTCTTTAAATGTCAATTTATTTTGATATTTTATTTAATATATGTGTTTGCTAACATACACAGGAGTGTACTAATGTCATTAAGTTATGTACAACTCAGATCGAACTAAAGAAATTCTTGCTAAAAACCAGAGAGTAATGGTTAAGAATGAACGGTAAAAGGTAAAAATCAACGTATTTAAATTTAGCTAATTATATCTTTATTTTTTTTTATTATTATGATTAACTAGTGCTAAATATTTTTTTGTGCAGAAAAAATTATATGGAGAAGACTATGATGCTATGATCAGGAAATTTTGACATCGGATGGCTAGGCAGCTTCAGCAGATGCTTAGATCGTACGTGAGAAGTGACCACCTCACTTAGTGGCTCTGCTCGGACATTAAGAAGACACTCTACATCTATCGGGAAACTGATAAGGGTTCAGGCATTGCCGAGCCACAAATAGAGCTACAGGCATCGACCAGATTATCAAGTATACGGCGGATTAGAACTTTCATGGAGACAAAGGTCAAGCTGGTATGTATTATTTTATTTTGTTTTTTTTTTTTTGACATATATGTATTATTCTTGATTTATGTTTTCTATGTTTGTTGTTTCGTGATGCGACATGCAGAAATCTCAAGTATATTACTTGATTTGTATAGGGGATTTGCTGATTGTGTCTAGATTCTATTGAAATTTTTAAAGTTTACATGTTTTGTTTTTTAATTGTCGTCTTAGTCATAAACGTTACACAGAAGTTCTACACAGAGAAATTGAAAGTTGCAACCCATCAATTTCAGCATACTGGAGAGGACGATAAAAACTCTGCTAATTCAGTCGTCAATCCTGATATAGTTTAGCGTGAGACGCCTCTGAACCGTACAAAAATTGCATTTGCAGGCTGGGATCGTTCTTCGTTAACAATTTCGCAACTCCATATTGAGGGCTTCATCTGCTTCTGCCACAGCCTTGTCGATCTCGAGAAAAACGTCGATTTGAAGGAGTAGGTGCAGAATCTCACCCAGAGCCTTCACTAACAAGCTCAACAGCTGCAGCAGTTTGAGGAAGTTAACGAGATCCTCATATGCGTGTCGGACACAGATTTTCTCAAGCTGAATCTTAGGCAATTGGAAGATTAGGGAGC